>NC_056748.1:997167118-997496564 GCF_019279795.1 Protopterus annectens
GTTAGCCAATTTCCCTTTTGGTAGATGAATGTCCTCTAAGTGAACCTATGTTGTGGTAGTAAATAATTTAAATAAAAATTGCCCTTTTTACATCACTAAGTGCCCCCTCTCACTCTGCACCCCCCCCCCAAGTCTTCAGCAGCTTCTGGCATCTATGCTTCAAATTAGTTGGCACATGGTTCAAAAAGAGATACTGTCACAAGATCACATACAAGGGTGGCCAACATGGAACTCAGGTAGACTTCATCCACAGTGAAACAGTCAGCCCACAGCATAAACCACTGATTGCCACAATCCGCTGTGAGCAATGGTCAGAGAAGGCTCTAAGGTCAAGAGAGACCAGGCTGAAAACTAAGAAGTTGACTGGAGAGAAAGCACAGCAGTTCACGGAATTTCTCAGATGTCTAGCACCTCAATAAAAAAAGGAAATAGAATTGAAGAAGAATGGCAGCACCTCAAAACAGCACACGTGAGGAGTACAGATCATACATGTATGCAGCCAAGCCAGGCATGGAAATAAGGTACGTAAGGAAAGTTGGTGGTGGAATGCAGAAGTCCAGGGAGTTATCCAAAGGTAGGAGTGCAGCAAAAAAAAAAAAAAAAATGGGAGAAAGAAAAGACAGACCAGACTAGGAGGAAATACTGGTTGGCTAAGAAAGAAGATAAGAAAGGACTTGCAATAGTAAAGAGCAAGGCATCAGAGGCACTCTAGCAAATTCTGAAAGATGACTCAGTAGAGTGCACAAAGAAAGTATATCCGGTTGCAAGGCAAAGACATAAAGATAAAGATGACAGTTGGGCACCCTTCATAAGGGATGCTAGCAACAACCTTCTTACCAGTCCACAGGACATGAAAGGCAGATAGGAGTACTTCCAGCAGCTTCTGAATGAAGAAAAGTCCACAGAAGCTGCACTGCCCATATACAGCCTACAATGAGAGAAGAGCAGGAACCCACCATAGAAGAAGAAAGAACAGCTCTAAGGAAAATAAAGTCCGGGAGGAAGCAACAGGCTCAGATTAGGTCACAGGTGATATGATAAAGATACTGGGTGAGATGGAAGAGAATTGGCTTTGGATGGTACTCGTAGCAATGTGGAGAGAAAGGTGCATCTCAGGTGACTGGCGAATAAGCATATTAGTGCCAGTGTTCAAGCGCAAAGGGTACATTCACAACTGTGTTCATTACAGAGCTGTCAAACTCCTGTCATACTGCATGAAAGTTATGGAGAGGGTGATTGATAAGCAAATACACAGAGTAGTGGAAAGTAAGATGGGAGATGAACAGTTTAAATTCAGATCAGGATGCAGCATGACTGCTTCAACAGGTAATCTGCTACCAAGTATATGCAGGCAATTGCATGGTCTCCATCTTTCAGTAGCAGACAAGTACCAGAAATCAAGACTGCAACCATTCAGCTCTAGTGATTGAGATATTCTGAACCAAAATATTCTGAATAATGTTATCACTTATTAGCTTGGGTATAAGCATACGTAACAAATAGGTGAAGGCAGTGAGCCAAAAGAGCTATTTATTTTTAGAGATGTATAATAGCATTGTTTTATTCATTTCCACTTGCTAAGTTGAGATCTGAAACTGCTGATCATAATGGAGGTTGGAAGTAATTGTGAATAAAAGTAGTTGGATTTGGACTGCTGCAGTCCAATACAGTATCTTTCTTTTAATTGCTAAGGTTGAACACTTATTGTTGCATTTTGTTAGTGAAACAGTTACAATGTATCCAGTCTGCATAGTCACAGTTTGCAAGTGATTAGTTTCAAAGTTTCTATGCTTTAAGCTTGGTTAAAGTTGTCATATGTAGACTTGTGTTCAATGTTGCCATTAAAAAAATGTATATATGTATGTATATATGTATGTATATATATATATATATATATATATATATATATATATATATATATATATATATATATATGTATGTATGTATATACATAGTGCATTACTATTTTGCATCACATGCTACCTGAAGTCTTTGCTCTACTTGCCAGTATTCAGGCAGAAACTTGAACTGGAATGCATTCTAAATTTGTCAGTCATGTTTACAACACATGCAGAAGAACTAAGTTAATTAGCTTGAGCACTTTGAAGATGTCTTTCTTGAAATAGTAAAAACAGTGTGTTGTCTTTACATATGTGGTGCACTTACACATCTTCTACTCTCCTCCAATGATGATCTCCCAGCTGTCTGAGGTAAAAACATTAGTTCTGTGCAGCCAACTGTGGGTAGTTCCTTGCCAGTATTATCCACTGTTCTTTCGATATAGTCCTAAATCTGTTCATCCTTAGCCTCTCAAGTGACTTCATGCAAGACATACAGAGAACAGTGTTGGTTTGGTCCTTCTTCATAAGGGTGGCTCCATAATTAATTCTAGCAAGTATACATTAATGAGCCTTACTAGACTAGTCTGCAAGACAGTGAAACACATCACTATAGACCTCAAAAATAAATAAGGGTGGCTCCATAATTAATTCTAGCAAGTATACATTAATGAGCCTTACTAGACTAGTCTGCAAGACAGTGAAACACATCACTATAGACCTCAAAAATAAATATATTGGCAACCCACAATCTCATGACCCAAATCAGTTTGGATTGGTCAAGGGTAGATTTGTCTGCTTAACTTAGTTGGCTTCTTTGAAAATGTCACTAAGGCTTTAGATGAGAGCAAAACCCTGTAAAGAGCAAATATTTATGTGGTCAAGGCCTGTGATACTGTCCCACACTCACACATATTGACAAAGTAATCAAACTAAATGTAAATCCATAAGTTACATGCTGGAATGCTAAGTGGTACACAAGCAAAATCCATCAACTCAAGTCTGAAGGCCAGAGCTGGGTTATGGTCAAATGGGGCTCTAGGCAGGGTAATGGATTGCCCCCCCCCCCCTTATACACAGCAGCCCCTTCAGCCCACAGTGCAGCCATTCCAATGTCCATTACTTGGCTACTTCTCCTCATTTACCATAAACACGGATCAAACCTGCCAATATGCACACTATTTTCTTCTTCACTTCTAAAATGATTCAAGAGCTTTAAAACATTTATTTCAAATGTTATAGCACAAACACAGATAGACATTTGCTAAACAAAACAATATGGTCTCACAATGAAAACAGACTTAGCATGAACAGTAAACTTCTCTACCATTAAAACTTACATTAATTGAAATGGCATTGAAACATACTATCAAAGAAAATGCATCTAGTCATTGGAGGAAAAAGTTTGCCTTAGGGCTGATTTCAAAACTATTGGCCCTTTGCACACATTTGTAGGACCATGCATACATGTGTATTCTTTGATGCACCATCTTGAATGTATTAAATTATACTCCTTGTATAGTACAGCACTGCTTGTTTGTGTGTGTTTTAAATTTGTAGGTTGGAACATTTTCCAATAAGCAACGAGACAAACCTATAAACCAATATAAAACTGCTAATTTCAGAGCATTTCAACATAAAAGGCTACTCGATATTAAATAATATGCACAATTTCTGCAGCATTTAAAGTAATCTGAATAATTCCACATTAAATAGATCTGCAACTAATGAAGAGGTTGCTGCAAGTAAACTACTATATTTCAGTGTTTCATCGACAGATTCAGTGCCTGCTACTCTTGAAGAATACATTGCTGGCAACATTGCAATAGGGAATAGATGGCAAACCAAACAATGGGTTTATAGTTATGAGGCATCTGATCCAAAGGAGGACACACTCAGGACTGTAGCATCCCCACCCCATAAAGTACAACACAGTATTAGCAAACCCATCTACAAGGTGTGGGAGTAGAACCCACAGCCGTCTGCATCAAAAACAAATATACTATATGTTATGCTACGAACACTGCTTTCAAGTTCTGTAGCGCAATCAGTGATGACCATTTGCTAAACAAAACAGTTGCACATTGAAAACAGATTTCACATGCGCAACAGTAACCTTCCCTTGAAGATCACAATTCCTTGAAAATACATTGATACTCATATTTTTTTGAGTATTCTCATAGTTTGTGTAGAGTATTCAGGCTCTTGTCTCCTGTAACCAAGGTACAGGACTTGAGCCTGAGCAAATTAAGTAACCTGCTGTCCTTAATTAGGGCATTGTACACACACACACACACACACACACACACACACACACACACACACACACACACACACGCCTTTCTTACTGATGGAATGTTTGTTCATTGCAGATGCCTACAAACTGGGAGTTATTGTCAAGCTTTAACCACCACTGAAACATGGCTTGGTAACTCGCAACTTATTCTCAACCCAAAAAAAGACAAAGCTACTACTTTTTTTCCCCCAAATCCCTCTCATCCACCGATCCAGGAAATTATAGACCCATCAGCCTAACTAGCCTGATCTGCAAGGCCATGGAGCGGATTATCATGGACGTCAATAACAAGGACATGGCAACCTCCAGACACTTGATCCCACACAGTTTGGTTTTGTCAAGGGAAGGTCATGCCTGTTAATTTTGGTCAACTTCTTTGAGACTGTAACCAAGGCCGTAGATGAGGGTAAGACGGTGCACACCACCTACCTTGACCTGGCCAAGGCCTGCAATACTATTCTCCACTCTGTTATAATAGATAAACCCTCTCAACTAGGCATCAATCCATATGTTACCAGATGGGTAGCAAACTAGCTCACTGATGGAACCCACCTAGTCAAAGTAGGAAAATTCACCTCAAGAGTTAGACCCATAACAAGTGGTGTACCCCAGGGATTGGTCTTGGGGCCTCTGCTGTTTGGGATATACTTCTCAGAGGTGCTGGCTAGGGTTGACCAAGTTTGCAGATGACTGCAAGCTGGGTGCTGTCATCAATTCCCCTAGTGATGTGGACATCCTCCAAGAGGGTCTCACCCAAACAAATGACTGGAGCCAGAAACATGGCCTCAAACTAAATGCCAGAAATCCCTTTTGTGGAGAATGATCACTTTGATAATAAGGCACTAAGCACACAATCAGTTGTAAGGGACTTGGGAACCCAGGTTGAGAGCAAACTGACTTTTGACCACCATTTTGTCATCGTTGTACAGAAAGCTTTCTACATGGCCCACCTCATTAATAAGGGTATCTCATCCAGGACAAGGTGGTGGTAACATCCCTGTATTCTTCCCTTATAAGACCGATTATTGAATACAATGCCCCTTTTGGCATGTACCTCACAAAACACATATGCAGCAGCTGGAGAGACCACAGAGATTCCTCACCCAGAGATTCCAGGGTCTCAAACATCTACCCTACACAAATAGGCTAAAGGCCCTGTCCCTCTACTCAGTCTCCTACAGAATCATCAGAGGTGACCTCTGGCTGGCATACAAAGTAGTCTCAGACCCCACCCTGATGGGACTGCTACATATCCGCAAGTCAAGCTTCACTCGAGTAACCCACATGGGAGACCTCAACCTGGTCTGTGACATCAGTAGGACTTGTTGGTGGGATAGATTTGTATCCCAGAGACTCCCCCTTTGAAAATGAGCTTCTACCCAGTCAGACTTTCCAGGTAATCTGATGTTAATAAATAAACAAACAAACCCCCTCCTGATACTTTTACCCTTGTACAAGAACATACACACATAAATAACTGGTGTACTGAAAACAAGCTCAAATTAATGTAAAAAAGTGCAATATTATGATATTTGGTAGGCAACCCCTCCCACAAACATACAGCATAGACAACACCCCACTTCAAATGAAAGTGTTGTTAGGGACCTTGACTAATGGGCCTACAATCACTTATCTTACAATCATCATGACAACAGTAACCAGAAAATCCTTCTTAGTGTGTTGCTACTTTCCAACAGACTATAATCCAGATCTAGAGAAGTTAAGATTTCTGTATAATCTGCATTTATTAGGCCAGTTATTGAGCATAATATTCCCTTTAGGAGGTACTTCAGTAGACATGTAAAACAACTAGCCAGACCCCAGATGTTCCTAAATAAAGAGATCACTGACCTAAAGACCCTAACCCATTAGGCAAAACTTAAAATACTGTCCTTTCCTCAGAATCTTAGAGAATCTTGAGCAGAGCTCAAACATCTCAACCTCTTAAACATCTCAACCTCTTAAAGCAAGAAGTCTGGACAAAGCCATAAATAATGGGGAGAGGGGGGCAAAGGCCCTAAACAGGGACATTTTTTAAATACTGCTCTTGCAAACTTAGAAAGTTGATAAAATAACAGGTTTGTCATTAGCATGAATTTCTTGAAGTGTATGAAGTCTGAAACTCAAATGCCAGTCATTATTTTCTAACTTTAATCTTCAACGATTTGTCCGTGTTTCGCTAGAAAACCTCAAGTTTGTGTAAAACAGACCAACAATATGAAGCAAAAATCTAGAAACTGTGTGAAAATCTGTACAGTTGAGAGGTATGCCGAAGATTTCGGTCTTGCCTTTTTTGCCATGAAAGTCCCAGTTGCCTTGTATTTGTTATAGCTCCATCAGCAGATTAACAAAATGCACTGGAGAAGTAGATTTATCACCCATTGCAATGAAATTTATGATGTTAAGCAAGCGAACAGAAGCAAGCTGTAATATAATTCTATGCATCAAGTTATACAACAGAAAAGTAAATTTATGCTGACTAATAATGTTTTTTACAAGTACTGATCTTTCCAGCTATATGTAACTGAGTGGAAGTATAGCATTTTCAAAGAACACACTACAACAATAAATAAACATCTCAACTGTCCCTTATTTTGCCTAGCATTTTTGCTTCATCCCTAGTAAAAGTTGTGATTTGAAGGAACACACTTTGGTAATAAACGTACTTCTCAGATGTCTCTAGTTTTGTAGAAGGACCTTGATTTTGCCCACCTCCTGAAAATACTAAGGTTTGCAGCCAATAAATAATGCCATATATTAAATTTTCATATTTCTTATTCAGAACAGGCACGCTGATGGAAAGCCCGTTGTTCGATTTTCCAAGAGAATTAGAATAATATTTTAAGTGGTTTCCAGTGTTTGAGCTTTCCTGATATCAGTTTTCATACAATATTTGAAATAAGGACTTGAGAGCCATGAGGGAAGCAAGTGGTGCAGTAAAAATTACAGTACTGATGTTGCTGCTAAGTTTCATTTTTTAAATCTGTGATTTTCATTAGGGTGGATCACAGTTTGTCAACAGTAGCACAGCGTTCTGAATATGCATGCTTATGCAACACTTGTTACTCCATTAACTTTATATAAGTGTATTAGAATAAATGTAAAAACTGTCCTTGATTTTTGTCTTTTTTCAGCTGTAGCTATGGGAATTGTAAAGAAGAAATATATTTTCTTACATCAAGATACAAATATAAATGTTTTGTGAAAAACTGTAAAAAGCAGTTTATTGCAGCAAAATCAATAGACGCACTGGTGCATCGGTGCTTTAGCGCTTCAGTCGCAACCACAAAATGTTGTTTTCTTTTGGCTTTTCCCGGTTAGGGGTCGCCACAGCAGAACTCCGGTCCACTAATGATTGGCAATCGATTTTTTATGGGGCCGAGGTGGCAGCCCGACGCCCATCCTTAACCGAAGGCACGCCCATTCACGCAGGTCTTTTGAATGCCACTCGACCGCGGGGAGGACATGCAGACTCCACACAGAAGGCACTCCAGCCGAAAATCGAATGGGAGAACCTCTTGCTCTGAGGCAACAACGCTACCACTGCACCGCCGCGGCTTCCAGAATCATGACCACAAAATAAGTACTTAATTGCGACCACAAAAGAAGTACCAGAATTAAGCTAGTGTTGTATTACAGCACCATTGTACCCTGACATGTTTTGTCAATAACCTAAAAAACCGGTGAAGTACATTCAAATAATGTTAAGTTATTGACTTGACTTCTTGTATATCTGAAAGTGAACATTACTTCACATTCTTCTATTCTGTCAACATGGCAAGTTACAGAAATTAATAGTTCGAAACGTGTGTCCGTTTACTGTTCTGCATCTGTATATGGAGACATGAGATTGAGAGCTCTGCAGCTGTTACCTGAAAGAAGCTAACATTTGACAAGCTCCGCTGCACTTTGTTCACACATTCAGTAAGACTTTAGGTGAATACTACTAACTGAAGAAGAGGTTTCCCCTAATCTTTGTAAAAAAGGAAGTGATGCCTGGATACTGGGCTTTATAATACTGTTACAGTTGGTCCGTAATGCCATACCTAAGAGTTCTGTATTTCTTCATTCAGAAAGTGCAAGATGTAAAGCCCCTTGTTCTATTTGTTTTTCAACAAAATTAGTTATAGTTAAAACTATATTGGCGTAGCTGTTGGCACAAGAAGTGCCCATTGCTACGCCATCATTTTGAATGTACATTACATCTTCAAATAAAAAGATGTTATACAAAATTGTCTCCAAAAAAAAGAGCTATTAAATCTACAAACTTAACATCATTTGTTGAGTGTGTCATCATATAACTATGTACCTTCTCTACACCTTGTTCGTTGGGTATTACTGTGAATAAACTGGTCACATCTAAAGTAACCAATATGTATTGTGAATCAACCATTACATTTCTCATATATTCATAGAGTTCAAGTGGAAATTGCTTACTATCTTTCAAAATATGGACATTGGCATCAACTATAGGTCTTAGAAAGTTTTCTATATAAATAGATAGGGGCTCAGTGATCCACCCCTCCCAGACACAGTTGGTCTCATTGGGGGATTATGAGGGCATTTATGCACTTTAGGGAGTCCCTGAATAATAGGAATTAGGGGGTTATTAACCCTCAAAAATTTGAAAACTTCCAAATTGATGTAACCACTTCTTAAAATATCATCCAGCATATCATAAATCTTGAACACTTTATTTTCCACTTCATTCATGTTAATGGTGGACTAAAACTTCTCTTCATATAACAAGGTTTATTAATTGAAGATGTAATGTACATTCAAAATGATGGCGTAGCAATGGGCACTCCTTGTGCCAACAGCTACGCCAGTATAGTCATTGCTTGTTGGGAAGAAAAGAAATAGTTTACCCTTGAGAGTTATAAGGCAAATGTAGGTTTTTATAGACACTTTGTGGACGATTTGTTTTTGATTTGGAAGGGTGATGAAACATCTTTACTTGATTTTGTTTCAGAAATAAATGATTTGACCGAGTACTTAAGTTTTACCATGACTTATTCAAAAAAGAGTATATCATTTCTAGATGTTTCTATTGAGAGACTGGAAAATGGCCTTTTGAACACAGGCGTTCACAAGAAAGCGTGTCATAGAAACACATTGTTACACAGAAAAAGTATGCATCCCCAGTATGTTTTCAAAAATGTTGCCAAGGGGTCAAGCTATGAGGGCTTCCAGATTAAACCCGGCACAAAAGGGTTATGATCAGGAACTTTTAGATCTGAAATCGAGACTTTTGGTTAGACAATACAATTCCCACGAGGTAGACAAAGTCATTGAAGAGACCAATCTGGCAAGAACCACCAAAGCCAGTCCATACTTTTCTGACATGAATACCTAAATGAGTGAGGAGGTGGCAGTGAGGAGAGACAGTCAGACAATAAGAATACCTATGTTTTATACCACAGACACTTCTGATTTAAAAAATATAGTACTGAAACACTGGGACACCTTGTTATTGGATGATAGCATTAGAGAAATAGTAGGGGATGAACCGAAATTTCTCTTTAAAAATAGGAGGAACCTCAAACAGATTTTATGTCATCCTAAGACCCTAGGGAGGGGAGTCGGTGATAACAATGCGAATGGAACGAGACCATGTCAAAAATTCTATCAGTGTGAATTTATAGATACTAGAAACACTTTTGTTCATCCAGTTTCCAATTATACATGTACTCTTTATGTGTCAGCTGACTGCCAAACAGAACATGTGATCTTTCTTGCCAGATGTGTGTCTTGCAGTGATTTTTATATAGGGAAAACCAACAGGAAGCTCAGGGAAAGAATCAGGGAGCACATTTATCACACACGCATTGGCTCCGAACATAATGCACTAGCGAGACACACATCAACAGCAGGACCTGCACATTTATTCAAGTTCTCAGTATTATAAGTCATCATGACTAGTATACGGGGTGGAGACATTAAGAATTACACTGAAGGTTGTGAAGTGAGATGGATTATTAGGTGCAGAGCAGATAAAAAAACCTGGCCTTAATGACAAGGTGCCTTTAAAACCTATATTACATAGTAGGAGACTAAAAGTAACTTGATGAACAACGTATCTGTTTCTGCTAAATGAATTGCTCTGCTTTTTATTAAATGAACTGCGTTGTTAGTTTATTGTATTGTATTAAATGAACTGTGATTTTATGTTTCAACTTGTAGGGTTCACAGATTTAATTTTACATTGTTTCTGCGTGATGTTTATATATTTATATTCTTTATATAAGATGAATGAATTGGTTAGGATGCTTTCATATATTTTTAGAAGTTTCTTATTTCATTTTAGTTTTATTTTTCATTTTTTATTTTATTTCAGTTTTCCTATTTTATATAATAGTTTGAATGTATGTATATTTTATTTACTATAATATGAGTTTAAAGGGCAACACATGATTTTATAAGTTTCAAGGAAATGATGTCACCTCAATGTCCTTCAAGGATGCATCTGCAGTCCTTACAAATGGGTTGTCCTGTCGTCAGGCAGCCCTTCGGTCTGCCGGATACCAAAGTCTGGGTCTGGCCTCTGCTGGTGTCGCACTTCACCCGACGTCATAGCTGCAGTTATTCGGGTATAAAGGCATCAGCCGACGCCATCTTCCTCAGTCTTTCTTGCCGCGTGGCGCCCGAAGCAGAAGCTGTTCACAAGTGCCGGTCGGTCAGAACCAGAGAATACTACCGAATACTACTACCGAAGACTTCTAAAAAGCTAAGTACCCCGTTGGGGAACTTTTCTTGCCTCAGCCGATGTCAGAAAAAGTGAATAACTGTTTAACTTGTGGGAAACAAATACCTCATAAAGATTTCCACTCTTACTGCTTACCTTGTCTAGGCCCAGACCACGACGTCGCAGCTAGTCTAGCCTGTGCTTCTTTTAACCGGCGGACGCTTAGACGTCGGTCGGAATTTGCTGAGGAGTTTTTCGGCTCCGATTTTGCTTATATTATGCCGTCGGATCCTCCGACTACGCAAATATCTAAAAAATGCAAGGAAAAGGACCGACACTCGCGGTCCGCGGTTTCGGCCGAAACCGCGGTTAAGCCAACCGCGAGTGTCTCGGTTTCGGCTGAAACCGAGCAAGCGGTTCTTCCTTCAGCCGAAAACTTACCTTCTACCGAGGCCTCTTCCAACCTCGTGGAATCGGCTTCTGAAATCCCACCTGCTGTTGCAGTTTCTCAGGAATTATCAGACACTATTCCCTTGGATATTTCAACCCCTGCACGTGGAGCTGCTAGGCCACCTGCAGCCATGTCCATTAAGGCCTTTTCCAGGGCTAAATCAGCTAAAGCTACTAAATCTGTGCCTGCTAAGACCCCCTCTCACAGGCCTAGCTCTAGTTCACAAATGCTTAGTTTAGCAGAGGATCTCATTTCTTTAATCCGAGGATCCCAACCTCAACCAGACAGGGCCTCTCACCCGCCTCCAGAGAAGAGGCCTAGAGCAGAGCCCCCCTGAGCCAGTGTCTACAGATGATTCCTCTGATTCAAATGATACAGACCCTCCAGAGGCTCCTTACTCCCCTTATGAAGACTCTGATGCTGAAGAGTCCATCCCTTCTGCCTCTCCGCCTGAGGAATTTTCTTTTGGGGAAACCTTGCATGCTGTGAGGGAACAATTTCAGTGGCAGGGCCAGGATTTTTCAGATTCCAGAAAAAGGCTTAGAACTTTTCTGCATTTACCACAACATAGGCCTTTAGCCATAACTCCAGTTCTGTCTGTTGTAGATGATGCATTTAATGATGCTTGTACTGCTCCTGATTCTCTACCTCCGGCCCCTGCTAAGCCTGATAGATACTACAGGGTCCCGGACACACATTACCACTTGTATAAGGCTCCTTTTGCAGATCCAGAGACTATCTCCCAAGGACCTAAGGCTGTAGCAGCTACCTCTGCCAAAAACCCCCTCCCCTCTGAAAGGGAATCCTGATCCTTAGAGAGATGGGGTAAAAAAGTTTACACTTCTGCTACTCTTTCAGCTAGGGCCTTGAACTGTCAATTTCACATGATACAGTATCAAGAATTTATGCTAGACCAGTTAACCAAAAAACTGTCCTCCGATGAAACAGTAGATAAAAAATTATGTGCAGGAAATGGTACATAACATTCAACAAGTCAGTAACCATTCCTTAAAATGCGGCTATGATGCACTGGAGGCTTCCTTTAGATCAGCCATGACTGGCACAGTGATCAGAAGACATGCATGGTTAAAAGAACAGGCCTTACCAGACCATGTCAAATCAAAACTATTAGATGCTCCTATGGATAAGATCAATTTGTTTGGCTCTCCTGCACAACATGTGCTGAAGAAGATGGAAGAAAAGGCAAAATCTGTCCAAACAGTGAAAGATTTCTTACAGGTCCAACCTCCGAGGTTTAGCAGGAATTGGCCCTCCAAGAATTGGTCCTTTCCAGACTCCTCCAGAACTCAGAGAGGCAGGAATATGCGTTCAAGAGGCAGAAGCCAATCCAGGGGTGCCTACAGGGGACGCCAGTGGCAGGGCAACAACCAGCGAGGCACAGCCACAGACATAGCCACCACCACAACTACAGGTCAATCACAGTGACTTGGCTCTGGCACCGCCTACCAGGGAACAACTAAAGCACCCTTAGGTGGGAAGCTAGCCTTATTTTCAACAAACTGGCATTACATCACAAGAGACAAGTGGATTTTGCAGACAATAGACCAAGGTTACAGGTTTCACTTCCATACTCTACCAGAGAAGAGAGGAATGCCAAACCTACCTCCAAATCAAAATACAGAAGCTCTAAAACAAATATCCCAATTATTAAGGATGCGAGCTGTAGAAAAGGTACCATCTATGGAGCAAAGAAAGGGATTTTACTCCAGACTCTTCCTGGTACCAAGAAAAGAGAGCAAATGGAGACCTATTCTCGACCTGTCCGCTTTAAACACATTCCTCATTGTTCCAAAATTCAAAATGCTGACTCTACAGCAGCTTCTTCCCATGCTGGGCAAGGAGTCTTGGCTGGTAACTCTAGATCTCAAGGAGGCATACCTGCACGTCCCCATACGACCAAATTGCAGAAGATACCTCAGATTTCTTGCAGGATCAGAGCATTATCAATTCTCAGCATTGCCCTTTGGCTTATCTACTGCACCCAGAGTGTTCACGAAATGCCTGGCATCAGTAATTGCTCATTGCAGGCTTCAGGGAATCCAAATCTACCCTTACCTGGACGACTGCCTGATACAAGCGGACAACAAAAACAAGCTAGCAGAAGACTTGCAAAGGGTCATTTACCTGCTACAAGCCCTGGGATATACAGTCAATATAAAAAAGTCAAGGCTGATACCATCCCAAAGGATAACCTTTTTGGGTGCAGAGCTAGACACATCAAAACAAATGGCATTCCTAACAGTAGAAAAACAGAAGCAACTACCTCTCTACTTTTTGGCATTAACAAAACAGGACCAACTAACAGCAAGAAAAGTCCTGCAAGCCTTGGGCTTCATGGCATCCTGCATAATATTGGTTCCACATGCCAGACTGCATATGAGAAAATTACAGTGGTACCTAAGGAATTTATGGTCTCAACACCAGCACAGCCTAGAAACTCAAATTCCATTAATTCCATGCCTGAAACAAGAATTCCTATGGTGGGCTCAGGCCTGTCAGGCAAACACAGGATTACCCTTCCACAACACTCAGCCAAGCCAAACCATCACGACGGACGCCTCGGACCTCGGTTGGGGGGCCCACATGCTGGACAAGTGCATTCAAGGTTTATGGACTCCAGACCAGCTGCACCTACACATAAACTTAAAGGAAATGCTGGCAGTAAAACTGGCAATTCAGACATTCAGACCATTTCTACGACAAGGCCAATTGATGATAAGGACAGACAACACCACAGTTATGTGGTACATCAACAAACAGGGAGGCACACATTCGTACCCTCTATGCCGGATGGCACTGGACCTCTGGAATGTGGCCCTGAGCTACAACGTACAGTTACAAGCAGTTTTTGTACCAGGAAAAGAAAACATTCTAGCAGACAAATTAAGCAGGACCACCACGGATGCCCACGAATGGATGCTGCATCCGGACATCTTCAAAACCATTGCAAGAAAATGGGGACTTCCAGAAATAGACTTATTTGCATCCCCACACAATCACCAGCTACAGAAATTCTGCACAAGGACGTACCACCCACTTGCTTGGAAGGTGGACTCCCTCTCTTTCAGCTGGAAAAACCTGGCAGCATATGCATTCCCACCACTTCCTTTGATGCACAAGGTGTTATTGAAGATCAAAGAGGAGCGTCCAAGGATCATTCTGATAGCTCCAGACTGGCCAAGACAACATTGGTACCCATTACTGAGGAGCATGTCTCGGAACAAATGTGGCCCTTACCCTGGTTCCATTGCTGTTAACACAGAACAACTACAACATCCTGCATCCAAACCTGAAAACGCTGCAGCTGACTGCCTGGAACATTGCATAAGGCCAATTAACCCAAATGTATCCCAAAGGGTTAAAGACATTATCCTGGAGGCTCGCAGACCCTCAACAAGGAAAAATTATTCGGCAAAATGGAAAAGATACCTCATTTGGAGTACTACAAAAGGAGAAGATGTGTCACTGGTAAACATAGCCAACATCCTGGAATACTTGGCAGAGCTCTTTCACAAAGGCCTGTCCTATTCTTCCATTAAGATTCATGCATCAGCTATTTCAGCAGAATACGACTTGGATCCTCCAGTCTTCTCACATCCCCTACTCAGGCAGTTTCTCAGAGGAATTAGAAATGTGAAACCTCCTAGGAAACCACCATTACCAGCATGGGACTTGAACTTTGTACTAGAAAAATTGACACTCCCTCCTTTCGAACCAGCAGCAACAGCAGAATTACAATATTTATCATGGAAAACTGCTTTCCTACTGGCAATCACTTCAGCAAGAAGGGTATCTGAGCTACAGGCATTAATGGCAGTACAACCCTTCCTGATCTTCCATCAAGATAGAGTGTCCATGAGAACAAATCCTACTTTTATGCCGAAGGTGGTCTCCAGAGTATCTTTAAATCGGGCTATCCACCTACCTACATTCTTCCCCAACCCACAGAACAGGGGAGAAAGACTGTTGCATACCTTGGATGTACATAGACAATTACACTACTACCTGGACAGGACCAAGAGCAATAGAAAAACTGACCAGCTTCTGGCAGCATATGCAACAGGAATGGAAGGAAAAGCAATTTCAAAACGGACTATTTCAAAGTGGATAGGAAATTGTATCAGATTTTGTTACTCCTACCATGGAAAGAAAGCTCCAGAAAACATCAGGCCTCACTCTACAAGGTCTACAGCCACTACCACAGCTTTCCTACGAGGAGTGGCTACCAAGGACATTTTAGAGGCTGCTACTTGGAGCTCCGTGCATACATTTGCCAAGCATTATAATTTACCTTTATACTCTAGATCCCGAGCAGGTTTTGCCACTGCTGTTTTGCAAGGGATCTTAACTACACCATAACTTCCTTTTTCCTCCTCCCCCAGTTTGGCTATGGTATTCTACCCATTTGTAAGGACTGCAGATGCATCCTTGAAGGACATAGTACAGTTTTGTACCTACCATAAATGTAGATGTCCGATAGGAATGCATCTGCAGTCAGGATTACCCTCCCACCTTTCCCCTCTGTGGTACTCCTAGGGTTTTTGCCCATCTTATAGCTAGCTGGGGGAATCTATTATGGTGTATTTGTTTGTATATATGTACATACATGCTTATTTTTTGTGTCTGCTCTCTACTATTTGGAATCATTGGCATTTATCCAAATTTAGCCTTCCTAAAGGGCACCTGGCATCTGGGGCAAGAAACACTGAGGAAGATGGCGTCGGCTGATGCCTTTATACCCAAATAACTTCAGCCATGACGTCGGGTGAAGTGCGACACCAGCCGAGGCCAGACCCAGACTTTGGAATCCGGCCGACCGAAGGGCTGCCTGACGACAGGACAACCCATTTGTAAGGACTGCAGATGCATTCCTATCGGACATCTACATTTATGGTAGGTACAAAACTGTACTTTACTTTGATCATTTAAGTATGAGTAATTATGTGGTTAGGTATTTAAGCTTTTGTATCCATTTGTAACCACACGGTCTGATGAAGCCTATATGGTGAAAGCGCTTACCGAGTTGTACGATTAAAGTATACATAATTTACTTAATTTGTGTTTAGCTACTTTCTTTGGGCAAATATAAGAACCTACAGTATCATAGTATTTAAGGAGTGGCTGTGTTTGGTTCCTGTGGATGTACTTCGTTTTAACTTTTGCTACTTTTATTCTCCATACCACGGGAACATTTACTCTGTGGGGGTGCTTTTTCACATTTTTACTAAAATTAGAGTTATATTTAAATAGTTGTTGCTCGTTTTGCACTTTTTTCACCATCGCTTTCTTCCTGATTAGTAAAAAAGCAGTTTACAGTAATGAGGAACTGATGGATGCCTTACAGTACCAGTATTGCTGGCAAGTTATGAAGGAAGGTGTCTGTACAGAACGTTACAGTACTGATTCTGCAGTTAGTGCTATATTTAACTATTTTTCTTATTTACAAACATGTTTATAACACAGCCACGGTAATTTGTATATATACACGCATATCACAGAAAGACTAACAGAATATTTCAGTTAACCAGTTATTCAATTTTTGGAGTGTGGCTAGATCGGAACCAATGCCACATTGCGTCTGTTTTCCATAGGGAATGATAACAGTTTGGGAAAGTTCAAGCATGATCAAATTTAAAGAAGGGAGGGCAGAGAAGGGGGTGTGACTGATGACCTCACACAGTGGGTGGTCTTACTTGGCAGACTGAGAGCGTGACACTCTGAAAGTAAAAACAGGGTATTTACACAAAAAACAGCAGAAGAGTGCAGATTCAGTGACACGGGCCCCAGTACATTACTTAAGGTACACATCGGTGACCAAAAATAAAAAAAGTGTTCTGAAAGCTGCAACGTTGACACTCTCCCTTTAAGACTCATAGTGAAGAAAGTTCATTTATGGCGGTACAGTTGAGAGGTATGACTGGCTAATTGTTGTGAACAACATATGCTGGAGTAACAAAATGCCTAGCACATGCTGATGGAAAACTGTATAAAATGTTACAGAAATTAGGAGAAAATTAGAAAGTATATAAAAAGTCACGAAAACTAAAGGGCATATAGAGAAAAGGTTTTTAAAAATGTTTGAAACGTCTTAAGAATGTAAAGAAAAGCTAAAAGGAATTGGGAAAGGAAACTGTGAGGTCATAACATCACATGCGATGCAATGATCATGTGCAGAGTTCAGTCTTGGATCATATGTTAGGCTCAGTGGTTTGTGAAAATGCAAAAAAGAGGCATTTCCCCTATAAATTAAAACAAAATTGTGTATATTCTGTATATGTATATTTGTTATATTATTTAAGTAGCAGCTGTAGTTTTAATTTTGTTAGGTGTCCACAAACAGTAAAAAAATTCCCTTTTGTGGATGAATTCTTTGTTCAGGATTAAACCAGTATACTGACTGAATGTATTTATAACATCATATCAGTGACAGAAGTGCAAGTAATAGGACACGAAAAAAAATATATATGGCAACATGGTGGCTCTGTGGTAACGTTTTTGCCTCACAGTAATAAGGTTCAGTCGTACCCTCAGGTCACAGTTTGGAGTTTGCATGCTCCTTTTGTGTACAAGTAAATTTTGTTCAGATGCTCCAGTTTTTCCCATTTTCCAAACACCACAGTTTTGGAACTGGATACTCTGAACTGTCTGTGTATGTTGCACATTATTTGCCCTTGCTCCTGTGACCTATATGTCGGAAATGGACTAGTTTTCTTACTTGGTTAAAAATAAGTTAAAATTAAACCTCTGTAAACCAAGTAAATGATCAGGGTGCTGATGGCAAAATTCAGTCCGTTTCATATGAAAAAATGTTACTTTGTTTGCCAGCATCGCAAGGTCAGTGGTGTAACCTAAAATTGTCACTCTTTTTTTCTACCGTAAAATATTTTTTGAGTCCTGTAACCTGGTCATAACACAAGCACATCATCTCTTTGCTAAACCCTGAGTACGATCCCATGATTTTATTGGATAATATTGTAGTGAGGCTTTAAAGTCACAGCATGTCAGAAACTGTCGTAATTGGAGAAGTTCTTGGGCTAATAACCGCAAAATCTGTGTAACTATTATTTAAGGATACAGCTAGTAAGTCACAAATGTTATTACTACAGTGTTTACATAAAAAGATTTTTAGTGTGATAATCATATGTCCTTCTATTCTCATGTTGCAGTATTTTTAACTGTGGGGAGGTCCCTGCCTGCAGCACCGGACACCATGCCAGTATACCAAAGTCTTGGGAACAGGGGTACATGCAATGTTGCATGTCAGAGCCATAAACTGACATTGGCATTTTGTTCATTGTATCGGCCGCCCGATACAGATAAGTACCCTTTTGGGTTTTTTGTTACCTTTCTTATAGTTTTTCAAACATACATGTCAGCTAGGAAGGGCAAGAATGCTTGTGGAAGACAAATTCCGCATAAGGACACACATGTTAAGTGCTTATTTTTGTGTAGTTGAAGGCCACAACCATACGTCTTGCGACATCTGCAAGTCTTTCGTGCCAAAAAAGCTACCCAGCCACCTGGCTGCCTAAAAACATTACTTAGAAAACCAGAGACTCCAGTGTCTAGTGTTAGGCATGGAGGGTGGGGTAGGTATCTCCTAGGAGCTGCCTCGGAAGAAGGCCAAAAAAGTTAGGCTTGATGCCCATGCTGCACCTCAGGAGTCCGGTGAGACTGTTGAGGCAGATGTTAGCCCAGGCTCTCATTGGACATCTGTTTCACAGCTAGAACCGGGAATCCTGATGGAAGCTGGATTGGCAGAAACATAGTGTATGTCTGCTGAGGTTGATCAGCCATCAGCTCCTGAATGGGAGGGGGAACACGCCTTGTGGCATTGGAGGGTCCTACTCCCGGCTTTCCATCCTCCCAGACTTTGAATTCTAAGCCAACGCACCATTTTACTCCTCTTAAGAGGAAACAAAAAATTAAAACACAGAGGAACAGTACCAGCTCCTGGATGGGAAGGCTTTTCCCAAAATCTTTTCAGAACCTTTCAGGCCCTCCATTCTTAGGTGCCACAGCCAGCCCCTACACCTGTGGAGGTCTTAGAGGATTCAGAGGAAGAACACTCTCTTTCTCTGAAGAATCACTTGTTATTCCCTGATTGAATCCCTCAAGGACTTCATTACTTTTGAGGAGGAGGACAGTATTAGTCCTGAATCTCCAAGGGAAGAATTCTTCTTTGGGGGTACCATTTCTTTTATGAGGACATTTCAAATGGCAGGTCTCAGATGTTTCTGAAACTAAGAGAGATTTTGAATTGCTGCAGATGGACCAGACCCCCCCCCCCCGCCATCTGCAGTCCCTCCCCTCTTCCCAGCCTTTCATGATGCCTTTCAGGCTGCATCTCAGGCTCCTGATTCTCAGCCACCAGCTTCCAAATGCCCAGATAGGTTTTGTAAAGTTCCTCAGAATGCACAGTTCTTGTATAAGAACCCCCCCTCCCCTGCAGACCCTGCCATCATAGCAGTGTCAGCAGGTAAATCATCCAGACAGCTGCTTTCTACCTCTGTTTCCAACAGACAAGGACAGCAAATTTATGGATAAGCTAGGAAAGAAAGTCTACACTTCTACCACACTAGCCTTCAGAGCCCTAAATTACCAAACAGATGGCTAGGTTTGTTTTAGATACCCTATCAAAAGCCTCTGCACTTATACCAGATGTGCCAGACTCTATGTCACACCTGTCGGCCCTGCTCTCTACTGCCTCTCAGGTGACCAGGCACTCCAAGTGCAGTTATGATGCGGTAGAGGCATCTTCCAAATCTGCAGCCTCAGGTTCTGACCTGAGAAGATACTCCTGGGTGAGGCTCCAGCCCCTTCCCATGGATATACAAACCAAATTGTTGGCTGCACCACTTGATAAGTCCCTTTTTGGTGCAGCTTTTGCAGAGCTCCTTAAATCCCTACAAGAAAAGGGCAAGGAGTTAAAAAATTTAAAACCTTTGCTAGTCTCGCCTATTCCTAGGTACCATAGGAGCTATCCTCAAAAGACCACTTTTGTTAGGAGATGGTCATCTCAGTCTACTTCCCCACAGGCGAAGGGACGGAGACAATCTAGGAAACACTCCACTCCTAGACCATCTTCCTCTTCCACTCCCACTTTCTTTCGGAGGCAGTCTGACTGGGACAGGACCCCTCCATTGTGACTCAAACCTGTTCTGTCTCCAAACCTTATCAGCCATGGAATTCCTGAGAGTCCTAGGCCGCATGGCATCCTTGATGCCAATGCTTCCCTTGGCAAGGCTGCATATAAGGATGTTCCAATTGGTGTTGAAGAGTCTTTGGAACCAATATTGCCACCCTCTGGATATTCCCCTAGCTCTCCTGCCATGCCTGAAAAAAGAACTGGAATGGTGGATTGCAGCCATCAACCTCAGTCAGGGTATACCTTTGCAGATCCCTCCACCCTTACAACAAATCTTCACAGATGCTTTAGACCTGGATTGGGGAGCAGTTTGCAAAACCACAACAAACTAAACAAAAATCAGGGAGACTGGTCCTCCTTCAGTCAAAGGGACCACATCAGTATCAAAGAGATGAGGGCCTTTCTCCTAGCATTGCAAACATTTCACCAAATTCTCCTGCCAGGCACCTTGAAAGTAGTCACAGACCATATGACTTGTGTGGTACATCAAAAAGCAGGGGGAGAGAAGGTCTTAACTGCTTTGCAGTTTGGCTATTCAGATTTAGCCCCTAGCAGCAAAACTACACATTCACCTGCAAGCAGTGTACATTGCTTCCACAGAGAATGTGATGGCAGACACTCTCAGCAGAACCTTTACACCCTCTCACGAATGGATGCTTCACAGAGAGGTGTTCTTGGATCTTATTCACAAGTTTGGTATCCCTCAGGCAGATCTGTTTGCCTCCTCCCAGAACAGACAGATGTGTCTGTTTTGCACAAGGGATCCACATCCACAGGCTTGGAAGGTGGACTCCTTCTCGTTTTCTTGGACGGGGATGTATCTTTATGCCTTTCCCCCTTCACACTGATTCATAATGTCCTTCTGAAGATCCAGAGGGACAATCCAAAAATCCTGTTGGTGACCCCCTTTTGGCCAAGACAGTATTGATTTTCCCTACTTCACCTACTAACCAAGGGCAGTCACCACAGGTTACCCTATCTTTTCTACTTACAAAAGACAGGGGGTCCCTCATACACCCTCATGTGCTCAACCTCAGACTCGCTCTATGGGTGATAGAGTTCTGATCCCCTTCAGGCACCTATATTCAGAGGATGTACTCAATGTCCTGCAGTAGGCCAGGAAACCTAGCACCAGGAGAAATTGTGTCAAAATGGAAAAGATTCTCCAGGTGGTGTCAAAAGAAAAAACACCCTTTTCTTGTTCCAGTACCCCGTGTGCGAGCTTCTACATTAAGGACTGACTTACTCTTCTGCTAAGGTACAGTTGTCAGCCATTTCCATCCGTCTTCCCTTGGAACCTCCTCTGGCATCCAGATTAGAGGTAACACTATTCTTAAAAGGGGTCCTCCATATCAGACCCCCTCATAAACTGATACCTCCTTCATGGGACCTTCATTTTGTCCTTGGAAAATCTCACACTACCTTCACTTGAACCAGCTCACTCAGCATCACTGAAGCTGTGCACTTGGAAAACAGTACTGCTGGTAGCCCTCACATCCGCCAGGAGGGTCTCAGATATTCAAGCCCTTATGGCTACCTTTCCTTACCTTATCTTCCATAAGGACAGGGTCTCCCTCATGACTAATCCTTCCATCATGTCTAAAGTGGTTAATGAGCTGTCCTTGAATTGGACCATTAACCTTCCTGTTTTCTTCCCTCAACCTTAAAGTTCCTCTGAAAGAACTTTACATTTCATGGATCTTCATCGATAACTTGGGTATTACCTGGACAACACCAAATCTATTAGAAAGTCCAACCAGCTGTTTGTCTGTCTTCACCCAAGGGCCTTGGGAAGGGTGGTCTCTAAACAGACTATATCAACATGAATTTCTAAAGCTATCTGGACCTAGACACAGCACCACCTCTGCCCTCCTCTCCTTTCTTGAACCCATTAATCACATCCTTGACTCTGGCAATATTGTATCTACCCTTCTAGATTTATCTAAAGATTTCTATACCGTTTCACATAACCTTCTCCTGTCCAAGGTCTCTCATCTCAATCTTTCCTTCTCCATCAACTGGTTTTCCAGTTACCTTTCTAATAGACAACAAGCCACCAATTTGAAAAATTGCATCTCTTCCTTCCTTCATACTCTCACAGGCATCCCACAAGACTCCATATTAGGCCCTCTACTATTCAACATCTTCATCAATGACTTTCATCACTGTATCCCAAATGCTAAATTTGTCCAATACACTGACGACTCTACTATTATCTGCTCTGCCAAATCCCTCCCCGAACTCAAGAAACGAACTCAAGATGCCTTCTGTTACACCGAATCTTGGATGTCGAACAATCACCTAGCCCTCAACGCTTCAAAATCATGATATTTACCCCTTGTAAATTCAACAAAATAGACACACTCTTTCTCTATATCTAGCGATAACTTGACGCCTATTGAAACAGTTCCCCATACAAAGCTTCTAGGTGTCCTTATCGACGGACAACTAAAGTTTGATATTTATCTACAAACTAATATTAAGAAAACACATCAAATATGTTATATCACCGCAGTCGTTATCTTACTCCCTCAACTAAACACATCCTCTCTGCTACCTACCTCATTCCCTCCCTCTTGTATGGAGCCCGTCTCCTCACCATTCTTCAGTCCTCTCTAAAGTCAAAGCTGGCTTCCTGCTCCAATAAAATCTATAAATTTGCTATGGGATC
The DNA here is from genome assembly GCF_019279795.1 of Protopterus annectens. NCBI lineage: Eukaryota > Metazoa > Chordata > Ceratodontiformes > Protopteridae > Protopterus > Protopterus annectens. Next base: position 997,190,229 of record NC_056748.1, read on the forward strand.
CAAGTCCTTCTACCACCATTGTGATGCTGTCCACACCTTGAATTGGTTGGAGCTGCCAAACTATTTATCTTGTATTCAGCTATCTGTTGCCCATGCACTTATCTTTAAACCCTCAAATTGTCCCACTCTGACCTCCACCCTCAAAATGCATCACCCCGACAGATTACTCTGGTCCAACATTCAGAACCTCCTGGAAGTGTACAAGCCCATACGTACTGCAGGGACACTTCTACTATCTTTCTCCCTACCACGACTATGGAATTCCCTTCCTCCTCTCATTCAAACTACCAACAACCACTCCACCTTTAAGACCTTGCTCCATTCCAATCTCTCTTCTTGCTGGGAATGCTCCTGTTCTCACCTCACCTGACTCCCTCCACGGCACCCCCACTCTCATTCATCCTTTTTCTCAACCTAACACTCGTCTCCACCATTTATGTCCAGCTTACGTTTTCATACTCTACTTCTCTCCCTTTTCACCTCACTTACTTAGGAACCTCCAAAGTGCCTTGCTTTTGGATATTTCTTAAATATGCTCTGTTAACACGTTCCTTAATTGCTATTTACTATTTTATGTACTCTTGGTTATTTTTATGTCCTTAGAATACTGTCAGGAAATATCCCACAAATGTTTTGTTTATTATTTTGTTTTGCCTTGTTGTTTTTATTTTTAAGTTATGTACACGTTACATACTGTTGATTTTCTTTTTTGAGCGATGTATAAACTTACAAACTATTGATTTTCTATTGTAAATCTGTACAAAGAGCTTTTCTCCCCTGGCCTCCATTGAAGACAGGCTCATTTTGGCCCACTGGACTTTCCCAACTGTACATAAGTAAATAATCTGTCTATGCTTGTTATTCCTTTCATGGGAAAGATTTAACTGCCATTGTGAGAGTTTATTCTACTAGGGCAGCTGTCTCTTCCACAGCCTTTTGTATGGGGGAGGAAGCAGCCACCTGGTCCTTCGTTCATATCTATACCAAGCGTTACAAGCTAGACTGTATTTCTAGAGCCAGAACTGGGTTTGCTAGGTCAGTTTTATAGGGTCTTGTAGACCAGGCCCCTCAACCTACCTCCCAGGCTCATACCTAAAGCTTTGGTACTCTCCCTGCAGTTATGAATCCTGCAACATGAGAATAGAAGGACATAGATTAGTTGTGTAAGAACTTATCATAACCTTAGATATCCTTCTCTTCCATGTCCCAGTAGTCACTCCCCCTACCCCCTCTTACCCTGTTTATCCATCTGGTGTATCATTTCCCTATCCATCTGGTGTGGATACGTGCAGACGTCACTTTTATAGCCGGTGTAGGTTTATGGCTCTGACATGCAGCATCGCATGTACCCCTGTTCTTCAAACTTTTGTATACTGGCTTGGATGTCCAGTGCTGCAGGCAGCGATGTCCCCACAGTTACAAATACTGCAACATGGAAGAGAAGGACATATAAGGTTATGTTAAGTCCTTACACAACTAATCTTTCTCCTAGATAAATTTAGAAGGACAAATAGAGATGCTTAATTTCAAGTATTTGTTGCAGTCACTTAATATGCTACTTATCTGAGCACCCTACTCCAGCTATACTCGGTCGCATATCGTCTACTCCAAGGCGATCTCTGCTTAACATACAAGGCCATGTCAAACCCAGAGCTGTTGGACATGCTACACTTAAAGAAATCCCAATCCCTCAGTGCCACACGCTCTAGGGATCTAAGTCTTGTCATCACAATAAACAAAACATGCTGGAGGGACAGGTTCCTGACCCAGAGACTCCCCAGACTCTGGAATAGACTGCCCATACATGTCAAGCAGAGCGCCTCTTTGGCCCTCTTCAAAAGGAACCTTGATGACTGGATGGGAGATGGGAAATTCACCCCGGGGATCACGCCAGTCGCCCTGCTAGACAGGTGTCCAGGGAAGTAAATAGTGTGGGAAGAAGTAGCCAGGGAATTATGGCTTGGCTTGTATAGGCCCTAGGGCCGATAGCCTAGTACCAACTTATGAACCTACTATACATTTACAGATGCTAACATTTCTGTTTAGAGAAATGACATCAGAACTCCACAAAAAAAAATATACAAATTAAATCCACTGTGGATTACACATTTCAGCTTGTTTTTACCATACAAACTATGCAAGTCTGTCTATGAAGCCTAGAGGCAACGCAGTGGCAGATGCAAACCATATCTCAGTGAAGGTCAGTCTTTGGATTCAGGGCAGAGACTGGAGTGCAACACCAATGGTTTTAGGGTTATTATGCAATATTCCAGTGATATTAATGAATATACCAACATCATTAAAAAACATTGGAGTATTTTAGAAGAAATACCTGGGTTGACAGACAAAATTGGAAAATCCCCCTCTTTTACGTTTTGGAATAACATCTCACTGAAACAGCATCTGTACAATAAAAAGAGATGACAGCATACTGGTAAAAATGATCGCTTTGGCACATTTTCTTGCAAGCATTGCATAGCCTGCCAACACATTCATGTTAGTACCAGTTAATACCCATCCATCTTTAGGCTTTAACGTTAAGAGCAAATGCTTTGCCAACTGCAGAACTTCTAATGTAGTATACTTCTCTTTCTGTGTGTCCTGCCGTTCATTTTATGTAGGAAAAATGAATAGAATGTTCAAAGATAGAGTGCTTGAACATATTAGGGACATCAAAAATAAGAAAGACAGCAGTGCATTAGTTAACCATGTAAGCTGTGAAGATCCTACACATGTTTTTAAATTTTTTGTGATACAAGTAATACATCCTGACATCAGAGGGGGGGGTGACATTGAGAATCACACAGAAAGCATTGAGCAAGAATGGATACTAAAGCTTAATGCTGAACCCCCCCCAGGTTTGAATGGCATTGCTTCCCTTAAACCTTTTCTCGAAGTACGTCCATTGCCACATAAATTCTAGTAACCTGTCCTTGGAAGCTTTAATTTTTAGTATGATATATACAGAAATGGTTAGCTTATATGCAGTGTTATTGTTATGTGAAATGCTTTCTCTACTTTTATAAGAGCTTAGTAAGGCTATACAATGCACTGCACTGCACTCATGTGTTTTTAATTTAACTAATTATGTCTTTTAATAAGCTATAACCAATGACCTTAGCAGTGCTGATCACCTGACACGTCTTTTACTTATTTAAATGTTTTATAGTATTTTACTAGCTGTCTGATGAAGCGACTTGGTTAGTTGCGAAAGCGCTTACTTTTTTGTTTAAATAAAATCTTTGGTGTGTGAGCTTTTGGTGCAGTTTTTATTCTATTTTACTTCATTTTATCTGCACCTTGCTCTGTTTCCCTGGAGCTGCTTTATATTTTACTTGTTTAAACTATGCAAGTGACTTGCTTGGGTGTATGTGCTTAAGTGCTTCAGATAAGAGCAGTGTTTTATATTTTACTGGAACTGTTCAGTCTCACTCTGTACGTACAAAATGTTAGTTTCCTCTTAATATGTAATTAAAAGATAGATTATTCATGTCTGAATGAGAGTGATTACCACACTGCATTGTCTGTAACAAACAGACGCAAAGAGTCCTTGCAAAATAATTTAAACACTGCTAGGTGTAGTGAGGTTCTTAATATACATTTATAGTGCCCATTTCTAGAAAAAGCAAGAAAGAATGATCGTGATATCTGGATATTGACTTGATAATGTGCAGCTCAATTAATAGTTTCTACATTTATTATCCACCGTATTAAATTATTTTGTCAGGCTAACGTTCTGTTAAAATATTTCTAGTGCTGCATTTATATAATAGGTCAGTTGACAGTACTGCTAAACTTTGCAGTCAGATTGCTTTTTTGCATAGCTTTTAATTCAGTCTGTGCCATTCTGTTATTCTCTCCTGAACCACCCCAAAGTTTCCAATATACGTGCATAGATGAGCAGTGGAATTTGTAGACAACTTCTGAATTGCATTGCTCAGATAAGTTAATGAAATGCAGAGGTTTGTGTATACTGTGACACAATGTCGAGTATACATGTGTAAAAAATGTAAGGTGAGTGCTCTATAAGTCCATGCAACTGACTGTGTCGTTCTGTATACACACCCACTCATGCAAAGCAAAGTGGGTATTTACTTGTTGCTTGGCAATGATGACACTGCTGGCTGATATTTTTTTGGCTTGTTAACCTCAAGTCACAGCAATTCAACACCTATTTTGGCAGCATTCGAATAGTTAGATGTGACAGTTGGGTTGACAGCTGTCTGAAGTTGTGGCAGTCTGCTGTGCATTTTATTGGCCAGGACAGCAACATAGCAGTGTACCGTTGCTGTACTTCTCTCAATAGCTGTGATTTGGGAGAGATGATCCTACTTCAAGCCTTGATGCTTTACGCTGCACCTCAGTACACAGGGAAGAAGAAAAAAAATGTGTGTGTGTGTGTGTGTGTGTATATATATATATATATATATATATATATATATATATATATATATATATATATATATATATATATATAATGTATGTATACATGCACACATTTATTGATTTATTGTGTTTATATATCCTGTGTTGAAAAGGTTAGTCCCAGTAGACTAGTAGGCTCTTTTCAGGGGAGACCCAGTGTGGTGTTTATACTACTGGGGAAACTTGGCCAGGGCAGTGGATAACTTATCCTGCCCTTTTCAATAGGTGCCGAGGAATCTTTTTACGTCCGTCTGAGCTACCACCAACTCAAGCAGATGGGACCTCAGTTTAACATGTCATCCAAAGGGGCAGTGCACTCAGGATTGCAGCACCCATGTAATGATACACTGCAGTCCCAGCAATCCATTCACCTGGAGTGGGAAAGAGCCCACAGCCTTCTGGTCTTTCAGCACTTAAAGTAGGACTGCTACTACATATATGTATGTGTGTATGCAATGGATTCACTTCATAATCTCGAAATACTGACGTATCAAATTTCAGTAACTTGAGACCAAGAAGCCGAAAATCCATATTACTGAAACCACAAAACCGCGAAATACAAAATCTCGAACACACACAGCACACACTACACAGCACATACAAATACAAATACACATACCTTCTGACACTTTCAGAAAAGATATACAACACACATGCACACAAACACACACCTACCCTTACTGTAGGCTTTGCCCCCTACCCCCCCTACTTATGTATACTAACTCCGAGGTCACAGTAAACACAAACACACACAAAACCCACCAACATACATTCCACACCCCTCTCACCCAAACACACATCACAGAGATACAAACACTACCACTCTCCACACTGACACACTCACTCTCACCTACATACCCTAACCCACACCTAACACTCCCCGACACACTCACCAACACACGAACCCTCCCCAAAACCCTTGAAAAAGAACACACTCACCTAATGCACTGTCATTACCATGAGTTCGATATTTCCGGGTTTGATATTCTGCAGTTTCGCACATCTGCAGATTCGACACTTTGGTCTTGAGATACTGGAATTCGACATTTCAATATTTTGAGATTCCAAAGTGAATCTGTATATTTTATATATATATATATATATATATATATATATATATATATCTATATATATCTATATATATATATATATATGTATACATATGCATGTATGTGAGTGTGTGTGTGTGTATATATGTGTGTGTGTGTGTGTGTGTGTGTGTATGTGTGTGTATATATATATATATATATATATATATATATATATATATATATATATATTTATATGTATGTATGTGTATATATATATATATATATATATATATATATATATGTATGTACAGATTAGATTTTCAAATTTAATATATATATATTCACATAAACGCTAATACAGTTACACTACAGATGAATACTCACTTGGACAGGCAGTCTCAGCAGGATAAAGTTGCTTAACATTCTAACTTAAATTTACTGCTTGCATTAATGTTGTCTGTATTAAAGAACCATAAGTTCTCATTTAATTGATCTACTTCTATATGTAATTTTTGTTCTGTAACCTCAAAACGTTCATTACAGTTAGGCTGTTGGTATTCTCATCCTCATCTCCTTCTTAGGCCATTAACTGTTTCATGTCATTGTATTTATCCACAGTAAAGGCAACCTTAGTGTGGCAGTCTGTCATAAATATCCCACTTCCCTACACTTTGTAAATTTTGTTAAATTTTTTAATATTGTGACTCCTTTACTTCATGTTTTGTATACTACTTCTTTTGACACTCTACAAAATGAGTACTTTCACCACAAAACAATTAGTTTTGGGTTAATTCCAATAAAATGCAGTCCTGTTTTTCCTTTAGAAAAGTAATGTTAGTAAATTAAATGCTATGGAACCTGTCATCAGTTTTCTTCCTTATTTCATAAACAGTGCTGCATATCTCTTTTGAAGTAGTTTTCAGTGTCTCTGTTTTGTATTTCTTTGGTTCTGAAATAAATATTTTGTTTATTTTAATTGTTGATTAGAGTTGCTTTCTGGATATTTTTTTTTTTTAGGGTTCACTCCACTTTCTCCTGGAAATGCAACACAAAACATGTTTTCAGTTCCACAGATTTGGAATAAGTTTCATTTTCCGTATATATTATAGAATAAATATTTAAACTACAAAATCCAGTAGCATAGTCAAATAATGCCAAGCCATGTATCTGTCCAGCTTATTGTCAGTTTTGGTTTAAACCTCACCACAATTCACTGGAATAAAAAAAATGTTCCACTTCAATTTTGTTTGCTACCTTGTAATTCAAAACCACCTCTTCATTTCTCCTGTCTTCCACTTTCTTTATCCTCATTGTATTCACTACATTGTTACTCTTCCTTTAAGACCTATAGTCTAATGAGCTTGATTGAATATAATATTACAGAAGTATAATATAGTAATGTTGTACTCTAATACGCTTTTGAGACAGTTCCTTAATCGGGCATAGTAGAAATGCTAAATAAACTGAGATTAAACCTCTATGTCTCCTGCTAGATTGCTAATCTGGGATACTCAAAATAAGAGCAGTTAACCCACAAAGAGGTCAGTCACCACTGGATTCCCCCAGGGGTCTGTGCTGGGACCTCTTCTGTTTGGCCTATACCTTTCTCAAGTAAAAGCCAATACCAAACAGCTCTGTAAGTTTGCAGATGACTGGAAGCTAGGAGCAGTCATTGAATCCCCAAATGACTTGGCCATCCTGCAGTAAGGTTTGTTTCAAGTAAATAACTGGTGCTAAAATCATGGGTTGAAAATAATTACCAAAAAATACATTATTGTATGCTTTTGGAATTCATCTACCCCAGGGAACTACCACATTTACAATATAACCCTAAGAGTTGACCCAGTTGCTCAAGATTTGGGACCTTATGTGGACTTTGACCTATATTTGACCAACATGTGTCTAGATGTTGGAATGTCATTGCCCCCCTTTACTCAGCACTCATTAGGCCAGTCCTTGTGTATAATAGACAGCAGCTAAATGCTTTATCCAGTGCATGGGTCCACTCAAATTATCTATGATATGGTCCCAGTTATTGTCATTGGGGTAGTATGTAGGAAATGGCCATGGGGATGGGTAAAGCCAATCTGTAACCAAATGTGATGTTATTTTGAGCACAAAAAGGGAAACTGGTTAGGCTTAATATAGCCCGCATGGGTAACTAGCCTAGTACTTAGAATGCACTTCTGAACCCTGCCACTGAAAGATGTTTGTTCTGAACAGTGTGCTATTTACATTTCTGCAGAGATGTCCATATTTGTTTAAAATGTGTTGCTGAAACTTGATTTTGTCAAAAAGCTCAGGATACAATCATTGGAGTTAAGAGTACAAACTTTCAGGACTTCAGTAGAGAAAGTGAGTTGTTTATATGGTTTAGCAGTGTGTTGAGTCCAATAAAATGTTGGCTAATACAAACCTTTTTACTTCCTATTTCTTCTGCATCCATTATGTGTGGAAGGCAGAGTAGTGCAGAATTTTTTAATGGTATTATGGGGTTAAAGGTATGTTCAGCGAAGCAGGGTATAATGTTATAATTCAGAGTGAGGGCAGATTGTATATGTTGAACTCAGTGGTGTTTTCTTTTCTTTTCTTAGTAAATCATAAGTTGGTAGGAAATCTTTAAGATGGTAGTAAAACTCACTGGATGCATAGCTGAAGATGGGTTGAGTAGAAAACGGTTGTTTAAAACGCTTAGTGGGGGGTGATGGTTAAGAATGGATGTAGGGTAAGATATGGAAATTGAGAGTAGGGGAAATGAGATTTTGTTAGGAACAAGCTTTATGAAAGAGTAATGTCTAATGTCCTTCTGTTTCCATGTTGCAGTAGTCTTACTATGGGATCCTCCACCTCAGGCGACCCAAACGTCTACTCCTGTACAAATGCTTAAGCCTGGTTGCTGTTGGTGCATGGGACGTCACACATAGGGCCATAAACCAGGTACCATAAATGTGACGTCTGCACGCACAGACCTCAGAACTTTTCTGCCACAGTCGAACGTCTGATCGCTTGCATTGCTCCTCTGCTTCAAGACGTCTAAAGCTAAGTACCCCTTTGGGGAATTCTTATTTTCTTTTGTTCGCTTGAGCTTGGTTTGCTTGTTTGTTCTTAGCTGATGTCTGCTAATAAGGGTAAATGCCAATGTGGACGTCAAATTCAACATAAGGACTCCCATGACTGTTGCGTATTCTGTTTAGGCCAGGAACATGACCATACCTCCTGCGCCATCTGCCAATCTTTCATCCCCAAAACGCTTAGAAGCAGTCTGGCTGCCCTTAATTTATATTTGGAAAATCAGATGCTTAAAAAGTTCCCAAACAAAAAAAGTGGAAAATGTTCACCAAAGGTTCCACCTGACACTCCAAATACAGCAAACAGCAAAAAGAAAGCTGGAACCACCAGGCTGTATAGTAATCCAATATTTATTAAAACAGACTGTCAGAAAAACAAGTAAAAAGCTCTAGCCTGATTTCTGACATGTTTAAGGAACCTATCCTTCAGTTTACAGTTCATCTTGCCCACATAATATGCCATGCAGGACTGACACACCACTAAATAAATAACATTCTGCGTATTGCAGTCTGCATATGTGTTCAAGAAGTAGGATGTTTTAGTTCTTGGGTGTACAAAGAGATTGTCCTTCTTTATATGTGTACAGGCTTTGTAGCTGTGACAAGGATATGTACCCTTCCTATGTATCTGCTTTTTTAGCTTCCACTAGGGGTTCATGACATAAACTGTCCTTCAGATTCTAAGTAACAAGCATAATGCATTATACACTCACATTCAACAGAACCATGGCCATACCTTTTCTTTTATGGTATTACAGGTTGTGAATCAAAAAGCCAGCATGGGTGATATTCAGAATGAAACAGAATACATGGAGATGAGTTGGATTATAAAATTAGGGGCTGATAAAGCACCAGGAATTAATGCAGTTGTACCTTTAAAGCTAGCCTTGAAAAAAAAAGCGATTAAGTACTGATTTTGATTGGTTATGTGTCTTATAAAATGCTAAGTTGTTTTAATGATGTACTATCTGATGAAGGGGCAACACCTGAAAGTGCTTATAGAGCTTTTTACTTGTTTTTATGACAGTCTGTTTTAATAAATATTGGATTACTATACAGCCTTGTGGTTCCAGCTTTCTTTTTGCTGTTTGCTGTTAGGCTTAAAAAGTTAGCATTAAGGATGGATCCGGTGTTGGCCGCCCAGGTGGAAACACCAAGAAAAAAGTCCAAAGTTTCAAGGCCTACTCATTCTGCCGCTCCGCCGTCGGACGCCCTGCCATCTGCCAATATAAAGGTTGAGGGACGTTCACTAGAGCCATTTACTTCTGGTCTCCCCTCGAGGAAACCACTTTCGAACTGCTGGCCAGCATGTCTGTGGAGGTCACTCGGACATCTGTTATTACCGAAGTTGAGGGGGAACCAGGCTCCACCTGTCTGGGTTACAGGAATCTGAGTCTCCTTCTTTAGGCCAGGTCCCAGAATCTAGGCCTACTACCTCTCCCAAAACTACTCCTTTAAAAAGAAAACAAAAAAACTAATTTTTCTCTACCTCTCCAGAGGGACAACCTGACTGGCAATGTTTTACACAGTCTTTGATGCAAGCCTTCATGGCCCTTAGGCCCTCAGCCTCCTCCGCTCCCACAATTCCAGTGCTTAGCCCAAGACTTGCCTCAGCAGCTTCAGTACTCCCTTCCATTTCTTGGGAAGAAGAGGCCTTTTCCTCTTCTGCATACTCATCCCAAATAGCCTCCCTCGTGGAATATTACTCCTCAGATGAGGATCCCTTAGAGGGAGATTCCCCTCCAGAGGACATTACATTTGGATAGACCATTACAAAAATGGAGTATTTTGAATGGGATACTACCCAAATGACAGAAACTCAGAAAAGTTTTTTTGAGCTGCTGCAGGTTGACTCACCCTCCCCATCAGCCATCCCCCCAGTGATCCCTGCATACCTAAATGCATTTGCATCTGCCTCAAAAAAAACCCTGACTCTCAGCCACCTGCTCCAAAAAGACCTGATCATTTCTACAAGGTGCCTGATGACCACATATTTCTAGTGAAACCCCCCTGGTGGACCCTGCTGTGATAGCTGTGGCCTCAGGCAAACAATCTAGACTGATTCTATCCTCATCACTTCTGCCTACAGACAAGGATAGCAAGATTATGGGCAGGCTGGACAAGATTTATACTTCCACCCTTTCCTTTAGGGCAATTAATTACTAAACCCATATGGTTAAGTATGCCTTGGATTTGGTATCCCAAGCTGCAACTCTACTGTCCTGCTTGCCTGATTCTCCAAACAAAACAGAAGTAGCATTTAAACTGTCTCTGACATCCCAGGTGGCCAGGCACTCGATTAGATGCAGTTATGATGCAGCTGAAGCCTCTGCCATATCTGCTGCATCTGCATCTGTGCTTCGCAGATATTCATGGCTTAGGCTCCAGCCTTTGCTTGAAGACTTTAAATCCAAAATCCTAAATACCCTGCTGGAACAGAACCTTCTGTTTGGTAAACAGTTGGCAGAACTGTTTAAGAACCTACAGGACAAGAGCAAGGAACTCCAAGATATTAAACACTTTCTGGTCTCTCCAATACCAAAATTCTATAGAAATTACCATGCTGATACCTTCTATGGCAGAAGAGCCCCCTCCACTGCCACTCCTTCATCTTCCAGGCATAGGAAAGAAACCAGGTGGAAACCATTTTCTAGGGCTGCCTCATCTCAGCTTATCCCCACATACAGTTCTTTCAAGAAAGAAACAACAACAATAATGCGTGATTACCTGACCCACCTCCCCCTTTCATCCCACCTTTCACACTGTCTGCCCCTTTGGAAAGAAATCACACCAGACTGCTGGGTTCTGGCAATAGTGGAAAAGGGATATTTCCTGTCTTGCCAGGAAAGGCCCACACCCCATGGCATTCCCTTACCACCCAAGAACCAAATTCACCTAATTCCTCACATTATTCAGGGTCTATTGGCTTAGGGAACCATAAAACCTGTCCCTCCAGGCCAAGAAGGAAATGGCTTCTACTCCAGGCTATTTCTAGTACCAAAAAAGGATGACCCATGGTGGCCAGTCCTGGATTTATCCTTTCTTAAACCTCTTTCTGAAAGTCCCTTCCTTCAGAATGCTATCCCTCCAAACCCTACTTCCACTATTGCTACCCAAAAGGTTCATGGCCACTTTGGACCTGAGGGAGGCTTATCTCCACATCCCCATACATTAAAACCATAGGAAATACTTGCATTTTGCTGGGCCCTTTTCTGACTGGGCCCTGTTCTCGGTTTCAATTTACTGACTTGCCCTTTGGTTATCTACTGCACCAAGGGTGTTCACCAAATGCCTAACTCCCACCATAGCCTACTGCAGGACCAAGGGCATTCAAATCTACCTATATGTGGACAATATTTTTATTCTTGCAGAAAAGGAAAATGCCCTCAAAAAACATCTGCAGTTCTCCATGTCTCCACTACAAGGGTTGGGGTTTACACTCAACCTCACCAAATCATCCATTCTCTCAGAGCAGGACAAAATCTTCCTGGGATGCAGGATTCAGACAGACCTGATGACTTTCCTTCATCAGGAAAAAGTGGCTTCCCTTGATCAGCCACTTCCAGGACCTTCTCCAGGTTGACCAACTGTCAGCCAGACAGTTCATGTGACTTTTGGGCCTTATGTCAGCCACAGTACCTATGCTACCTCTAGATAGAATGCACATAAGGAAGATACAATGGTATCTAAAGAATGTGTGGTCCCAACACAGCCACCCTCTAGACTTCCAGATATCCTTCCTACCTTGCCTAAAACCAGAAGTAAAGTAAAGTGGTGGATTTAACAGATACAATTGAACCCCTCCTACCCTCCACACCAGCTCAACATATGCACACACATGCCTCAGATCTGGGCTGGAGGGGAGACCATGAAGGGCATCAAGGTGCAAGCACTCTGGCAGGCAGCCCTCCTGAAAAAACACATCAATGTAAGGGAAATTAGTGCTGTTCATTTAGTCCTCAAACCTTTCCTCCCTATCCTACAGCCAGATCCCCCCTGCAAATCTTTACAGACAACACTACTGTCATGCGGTACATCAACAAACGGGGGGCAGATCTTCCCTCTTCTGCAAGCTGGCAATGCAGATTTGGGAATTAGCCTCACAGAACAACTTATCTCTGCAGGCAGTCTGTATCCCATTCCAGGACAACCACCAAGCGGATGCTCTCAGCATGTCATTTTATCTGCATTATGAGTGGATGTTGCACAGAGAAGTGTTTCTAGACATTGTCCACCAATGGGGCACACCACAAATAAATTTATTTGCCTCCCCCAGAACAGACAACTGAGAAAATTTTGAACCAAGGACCACTCTCCACAAGCTTGGAGAGTGGATACCTTCACCATCTTATGGAGTGGGCGGTTTCTGTATGCCTTTGTCCCCCTTCTCTCATTCAAAAGGTCCTCTTGAAAATCAGGAGAGACTTGCCAAAACTCTTGTTGGTGACTCCCTGTTGGCCAAGGCAGCATTGGTTCCCCCTTCTACTACCCCTCGCCAAGGGCCATCACCGCAAGTTACCCCACAAGGTGGACCTGCTCACACAATAGAAGGGAACTCTCATCCATCCACACCTGGAGATGCTGTGCCTAACACTCTGGGTGATAAACTTTTATTACCCTTCAGACACCTCTACTCAGAGGATGTGCTTTCTATCCTGCAGGAGGCCAGGAAACCTAACACAAGGAGATCCTACATATTAAAATGGGAAAGATTTTCCAAATGGTGTCTCCAAAGACCTAGGGACCCTTTTCAACCGGATGTCCCTCTAGTCTTGGCCTGTGTGTGTGAACTCATCAAAGCAGACCTTTCATACTCTTCAGGGAAAGTGCACCTATCTGCTATCTCTGACTGCGTACCCTTGGACCCTCCTCTACTCTTCAGGTTAGATGCTAAATTGATCTTGAAAGGGGTCTTTCACCTTAGACCACCGAGAAAACCTACCCCACCGCCTTGGAACCTAAGTTATGTCCTGGAAAAACTTACACTGACCCCATTTGAGCCAGCCAGTTCTGCATCCCTGCAGATGTGCACATGGAAAACGGTCTTGCCGGTATTCCTCACCTCAGCAAGAAGGGTGTCAAGAGTTGTGAAACCTGCTCTGGCTCTGGGAGATGGCATGCCCTCATGGCATGCCCTCCCTATACTGTCTTCCACAGACAGGGTGACCCTGCAGACCAACCCCTCCTTCATGCCCAAAGTGGTCAATGAGCTATCATTAAACCAGTCCGTTCACTTACCTACCTTCTTCCCCTCTCCTACAAATGACAGTGAGAGGATCATACATTCCCTAGATGTTCACAGGCTGTTAAGGTTTTACTTGGACAAAATTAAGACCATTAGAAAATCAAATCAATTTTTTGTATCTTTTCATCCCATGGCCCTGGACAAGGCAGTTTACAAACGAACTGTCTGCTTCTGTTACTCCTACCACAGAAAGGACTTGCATCAGGGGGTCAGAGCACACACTACTAGGGAAGTAGCCTCCTACAGGGCCTTCTTCAAGGGTCTAGATACAACTTCCATCCTTGAGGCAGCTACCTGGTCCACTGTACATACCTTTACCAAACATTACAAATTGGACCATATCTCCCAGAGCCAGAGCAGGTTTCACAAGGGCAGTCTTGCACTGGTTTCTGGAATCAGCTACCTATACCTCCACCCTTCCTCCTTCCTAAGCTCTGGTACTCTCCCACAGTAAGAATACTGCAACATGGAAATAGGACATAGAATAGTTGTGTAAAATGTTACCATAACCATATCTGTCCTTCCATGTTGCAGTATTCCTTCCCTCCCTCCCTCCTGACCCCCTGTATTACTCTCAACCTGTCTGTGGGGCTTCACAGAACCTCTACTACACTATGGTCATACTGGGCAGTCAGTGGCATTTCACTGTTCTAGAGGGCATCATTTACCATCACCTAGGCTACTGTTCAAATGGGCAGTCAGTTCTGAGGTCTGTGCATGCAGTGACTTCACATTTAAGGTCCCTGGTTTATGGGCCTACATGTGACGTCCCACACACCAGCAGCAACCAGGCTTAAGCTTTTGTATAGGAGCCAACGTTCAGGTCGCCTGAGGCGGAGGATCCCACAGTAAGAATACTGTAACATGGAAGAGAAGGGCATCTATGGTTATGGTAAGATTCTACACAACTATTCTTTTTTTAATGTTGTGGATGAGCAATCTGGGGAACTATGGATATGTTTGAAGAAAACTATGGTAAAGTGCACCTTTCACTTTGTGTGGGATGTGAGTTAGATGCTTGTTCTTAGGTGATCACTAGATTATCAAGCCTAGGGGGTCTTTTTAAACCTTGCCTTACTTCTTAAATGCATCTGGCAAGTTTTGTTGCCCTAATGTTATTTTAAGGAATATGTGTAGGCTTGAGTATGGGTGGTCAACCATTTACAGGCCGTCTAATAGAGACATAGGTGGCAGACCAGGGATAAATGCCCAATTCGCCATCCACTGGTCCAAGTAAAGCTTGAATTGGGTTAGGGAAGAACTCTGCTTCACATATATGAGAAGCCTGCTCCAGAGAAGCTGTAGTTTCTGAAACTCATACCCGTCCTTTCAGCTTGTCCTTTTTTATGTTTCAGGCAAGATTTAGGTCTCTAGATTGGGTAGTTCTGATATTTGTTTTGCGGATATGCAAGTGGTTCATCTGAGCGGGATCGGGGATCCTTCATAGACCAGGCATAGATTGCCTGTCAGTTTGTAGGAGACTGTGTGCAGGGATAGGTCATTGAGGTGGTCTGTGTAGGACATGTTGCTTAGGCCCTGTATTCCTTTTTACAAGGAACCTCTGTGGACACTCCAGATGTTGCATGTGCCTGATTAGGCATATACCAAAGAGGAGTTGTACTCATTGACTGGACTGATGGGGGCCTAGATGCCACACTCTTGCTTTGTAAGTGACCTAGATTTCATACTCTTACTTGATAAGTTGTGCAGCATAGAATGACTTTCTTACCACCATAGACGCATGATGGTCAAAGGGCAGGTTACTGTATACATGTATTCCCAAATCCCTGAACACTGGTTATATTGTTAGGGGTGTGTTATCAATGTGGTCATTTCCAGGAGTTGCCATCTTCCAAAAGGATGCTGTTACGCATTTTTTGGCACTGAGTTTTAGACTGGGGCTCTGGCACCAGTTATTGGTCTGTATTAGGTCTTCCTGGTGGGTATATGTATGTCTTTTGGGAATTCTGTGATTATGCATAGTTGATAGTCATCTGAAGACTTTGTCAGCCCAACGCTCTTGATGTTGGCCTAGACTTCAGAAAAGGTGATGCCAAAAAGGAGCATCCCCAGCACTGAGCCTTGAGGGACACTGCTAGTGAATTGCCTTTTTGTGGAGGTAGACTTCCCTATCCTAACTTCTTAGGGTCCTATCTTGAGCCATCTGTCTGCCCAGTGGATGAAATTGGAGTTTTTTACCTAATTTTTATGAGTTTGTCTACAATGCCCAAGTGGGGCATTATGCTTTGGGCATGTCAAGGTCACAAATATGCACTGCTGTGCCCTCATCCATTGCTTTGATGACCTTCTTGTCCATCAGGTTGAGTAGGCATGATCTATTGTTGACAAAACTAAACTGGGTTGGATCCATTGTCTGCAGGTTTCTATGTCAGTGTTAATCATTTCCATGGCTTTGTATATGAGACTAGTCAGATTTGAGTCTGTAGTTACTTTTAGGTCCATGGATGACCCACCTTTGTTCTGAGGTATGGCAGCTGGAAGTTCTCCATTTACTTGACACAAATCTCATCTAGAGGCTATGATTAAATAGTGATTCTAGTGGTCCTGGTAGGTTGTGTTTCCTGCTATTAAGGAAACATCTTGGGATATTTTTGGGGCTTCAGTGCAGTCTTCTTGACCTTGGAGAGTGTATTGAGGACCTGTTTCCTAGTGATAGTTGGAGGAATGGTTGTGGATATTTCCTGAGTGGTGCCTGTTCATAATAGGATTCCAATAAGGTTATTCTCAAAAAATGTGATGAAATATACTGTAGAAGGCATGAAAGTTTATTTCATTTGCTTTTTGAATTTTCTTTTATTTAAGATATTTTGACTCCTATAACTGGCAAATGGAAAAATAACTGGGTTAAGCATGTTACATATGAAAATGTGGGCACGACTATGTGCTGTAGAGTGCAAAGCCCTGACTATGGCCTAGATGACCCAGGTTTGAATAGTACTTGGTTGTTGGAAGAACAAGGTTGGGGGAGGGGAGTGGAAATGTGTAGCTAGCACAGGCTTACTTGTTGGCTGCTTTGCCACATGTAGGTGAGTGTTTGCATGTGACAAATTTCAAGCCATTAACCAGTGATTTGGGCTTGGTTTATTTAGCTGTTGATAACTCTCATTAGTATGTGTGTGAATGCACTCGCACTTAGGAAGGGTTTAGTAGATCTCCACAGTGACCTGGACCACTCACATTAGCCTCCCAGGTTGGATTTAGAGCATAATTCGAAACGTTGTCACAGCTTGATTTGTTAGTTGTGAGCTAGGGTGTCAAACATGTCCATGACTGCCTGGAATATAGTCCCCTCTGGTTGGATCCTGCCTTTATGCCAGTTCATACCGGAGTGGTGAGGGGGATGAATGTGTTCAATACAAGCAGAAGTAAGAGGATGATGGTTGGTCTGCATAGAGTCAATAATTGCCTAGAAAAAAATATGTGGGATATAAATAAGGGCAGTACTTGTATTATGTGGAAAGTGGTGATTTGGGGCTTTTTGCCATCATCTGTACAATACAAAGCACCTATTTAATTTCCAAAACAAGTTCTTTACTCTTCTTGACTTGTTTTATAAAGTTTTTGACATTATCGGATGAATAAGATATATGTTTTGACATTAGAGAAGAAAAGGTACCAGTTACTGAATGAAAAAAAAAAACATATAGTGGGTGTGAGACATTTGTTGAATTAGTTTAGTAAGGTGTTATAGTTATTCTTTTTAATATAAAATTTATATTCTTATGCTTGACTTTTATGTTGTGTAAATTTTGTTTTTACATTTAATAAATATTCGTCCATCTTCCTATCCAAGTATGCTCAAAGCCAGACTGATTTGTTCTGTACTGTCTGTCTGTTTTCTCCTGCTGCCTGGTACCAGAGTTCCTGCCTCCCTCTTCTTTTATTAAACCTATTCCCTGCTTCATCTTAATGTAAAAGTATGATACCGGAGCTGTACCCTTCCAACCTAGGTTAGAGTACCTCAACATTGGAAAAGATTATTTAACATTATGGTGATCACTGTATGTAATGGAAGCGTCTGTATATTTTGTGTTTGTAAGATTCTCAGAAATTCCAGAGTACTATTTTTGTTTTAACTATGCTTAACTTTAAGTTGAAACTTTGCCTTTACTTCAGTCATGTACCACATTTGTTTTCCTTTTAATAGGTTTTGAACAAGCCAGAGAACTGCTGTGGGCTTAAAGAAAGTCAGGTACTTTCTTTACTTTGTGACATAGGTATGTAATTTTTAGTCTTTTTTTTTTCTTTGCCTTGCTACAACATCTTTTTTTTTTTCTTTTGAGGTCATTTCTTACTTTTTGTCACAGTACAGTCACTACCATTCTCTAACTTCTTAAGATCATTGCCTGCATTTTGATACTGTGATCTCTCTCATAAATAAACTTCCTTGACAGAGGAGCATGAATGTGCTATGCCTACTGAATGTCCCCATTATGAAATGCTGTTGCAAAGAATAACACTGATAGTAGACATGCCACCTTTTCAACTGTTGAGTCAAGTGTTTGCTGGTCTAGCTCCAGAGCTCTCTTAGGTCAGGAGGAGCCAAGATAGTTGTATCTCTAGTAGTTTGGGGGAAAAGGAGGATTAAATGAGAGAAAATGAAACTGTTTTGGCAGGCAGGTTTCTGTCTTCATCCAAAGGTAATTTGACAGCAGGAGTCTCAAATTGAGCCATTTTTGCTGAAAAATCAGTAAACTTAACAGAACTGTACTGCTTTCAATTAAATTGGACTGATCTAGTAGAGAAGGCTGAGATCTGAACTGGATCCAGCAGTGACTGGCGTCTTAAGATGGGCATCTGGAAAGCATGATATTGCAAAGTGAGAGGCAGCAATAGGAAGACCAACAAAAAAAGTGGAAGAGTTACAGGCAGTTTTTTGTTTTCATTTTATATTCATTAAGCTTGGTGTTAATGAGAGACTGATCATGCCTGCTTGTTTTCATAATTAAAAATCATTAAACTCCATTTGCATCCCTTTCCCATCATTTAAAAATGCTGAAATGAAATATGAAAGTTTATATATTTGTTTAAAACCCTTGGATTGCAACCTCCGTTGCTTACTTTGTGGAGAATTCATGCAATAACGCAGCAAATTAACCCAGGTCAGCCTGTCTTCTACAGTGTTTGGTTCTCTTTACTGTCAGCCTTTGACCTGGAGAATGGAGTCATTTTTTTTTCCTTTGGACACTGACTAGTATGGCATTTCCCTTACTTTCTGTTCTAGAAGGTACTGTTCAAGGCCAGAAATGTCTTGGGACTTGATCCTTGCAGTATAGTTTTGACAAATCTAACTGACATGATGTATTGCCATTTCTCGTTTACTTTGTAAACAGCGGTGTTCATCATATTGTCCATTGTTGCAGTACTGATAAGATTTTGGGTCACCTTCTGCAGAAGGTGTCTAGCCTGACTTCCAAGGCTTTGCACCCTTACCCTCTTGGCTAAGCAGACGCTGTCCATTCTAGATACCAGTATGTAATTGGTATGAGAGAGAGAGAGAGATGCCCACCCCACACTTCAAGGCCTGGATTCTGGAGATTTCAGATGCATAATCCACTGGGGAAGTATTCTTATCTTTTTGACTATAATGTACATGTTTATAGATATATACTGTAGTTTTTGGGTGCAAGGTATAGATGTCAGAAGGTAGTTTCAAAGTGCATTTTATGTAGTTGCTGCTTTTGTTTGAGGTCTAAGCACAACACCTTTAACTGCTCTCACTCTGTGTACTTTAACCAGGAGACCATTAAGTGGAGAGCAAAGACTTTCAAGACTGTCTGAATCAAAGAAGGCTAAACACATTGATTAGTCAAGACTGAAGCTCCAGTAATTATAGATGTTTGAGATGTTCACTTTTGCAACCCCCCCCCCCCGAAGATCGCAGATTGAGACTTTAGAATTGATGCATCAGGGGGGATTTGGTCCACTGTTATCCATTCCGCATCTTCCCTTAGACTCCTTTTTAGATAGGGGTAACCATGGCAGAGGGGGGTCTCTTTAATGGATGCTGACAGAGGCTGAGGCGATCTGTAGAATCAGAGGTTCAAGGGCTTGCCTGTCTGCTGCACTCTTGTTAGACTGTCTGGTCACCTAGAATAATGACTTGCTATTACACAAGAAAACTGGGTTAAGAGCATGATATCCACTGGCTGCATAATTACTTTCATAGCAAACCCAGGCAGTCCTCTCCACCTTTCTGACAGATTTCAAACAGAAGAGCACAGTGGCACAGGAGATTTTCCAGGTCCTTCAGAAAAGAGCCATTCAAGAGTTCTTACCAGTCCAGAAAGGGTCTGGTGTCTATTCCAGATAATTTTTAGCTCCCAAGAAGTCAGAGGAACACAGCTCCATTTTTAGACTTAACAATTTTCTGAAAAAGACAAGGCTCAGGATGGTCACAGTTCAGGTAATCCTTTATTTACAAAAAGGGAATTAGATATGCTCAGTAGATCTTCAGGATGCATACTTGCAGATCAGGATTGCAAAGTCATCCAGGAGTCATTTCACTTCTGCCTCTGAAGCAGTCATTACCAGTTCTGGACATTGCCATTCAGTCTCACTATGCCTCCCCCAGGTTCACCAAATTCATGCTGATAGTAACAATCCATCTGAAAAGCTAAATGTGATCTTCATTTTGTCATACCTTGGTCACTGTCTCCTTGACATGAGAGCAAGAGTCTCTTATTTCAACAAAAGATTGGCTGCTTTGTTTGACTGTTCTTGGGCATCTCTGTAAATCTTACAAATTCCAAGCTGGAGTCCTCTTAAACTCTCATATTGTTAGGATGCCAGCTGGATACAAGAGTAAGAACTGCATCATTTCCAGATAACAAGACTTTGACCTCTTTTGAGGTCTTTCATCTCAAAACTCCCACAAATGACCTCCCCTTCTGCATCACTGAGTTCAAGTCTTTGGTATTGTAGCTGGCATAATCATTCTAGCCCCACATGCAAGATTTTACATGAGGGTGTTACAATGTATGCCTAGCATACAGCGGTCTGTTTCTACACTCCCTCAACAAACCTGCCTGCCTTTTGTCAGCCTGCAAACGTTGTCATGATTGGTGTATGTGTTCACCTGTTGTGACAGTGAAAACCCCCCTTCATTTTTCTCTTTCCATTGGCCATGTCACTATTACCACCTCCTGTCTAGACTGGGGGTTGAATTTTGAGGGAAAATGGCCCAAGGATCGTGGTCTCAGCAAGAGGTCCACCTTCTCATCAATGTCCTGGATACGAGGGTGGTCCTCCTAGTATTGCAGGCTATACAAGACTTTCTTTCCTATGGTGTGATCCAAGTCCACGTGGACATCACTTTGGTTGTGTGGCATATCTAAAAGACATGAGGAACCTGATTACACCTCCTCTGCCAAGGTCATGAGAGTATGGCAATGGGCAATGTCTTCACAGTGCTTTCTAACACCAATGTATATTCCAAGACATATCAGTCTTCTAGTAGACGGGCTCATCTGTTATATCCTGATGTTTCATGAGTAGCTCCTCAACTCATCAGTAGTGTAGTGTTTTTTTTTTTTTTGCTTTTTTTGTCTTGTTTCTAAAGGCATCCTTGCTGTGACCTCTTCTTATCCCTAGTCAAGACCAAGTGCAGCAGCTACTTTGCCCTAATCTGCACACTGTGATGGACATCTTTGTATGCTTTGGCACATCACTGGCCTCCTGGACTCCTTTATGCCTTCCCTCCAATACCTGTTTTGATAAAGTTCTTACATAAAGGTTCTCAGTGCAAGGTCTTTGTTATTCTATTGTTGGCAGCCCGTTAAGGTCTGGAACCCTTTTCAGCCCCTGTTTCATTTGTCTTTCAGTTCTTAGGTACTGTGTTTAATTCTGACTCTTGTTTCTCCACCACCATCAAAGTACAATTGGCAGCCAACTCCAGCTTTCACCATGACCTCATTTCCACTTATTTAGCCTCACAAAAAGTTTTAAAGCCATCCTAAAAGGGACCTTTCTCCTGAGACCACCCATTAAGGAGCCCTCTCCACCATGGTATTTGAACTTTGTGCTGAAGTCCTAGTCTTGGATTTCTTTTGAACCGGTTTGTTCCTGTAACATAAAATGCTTTTCCTGGAAAACCCTGTTTGTGGATGCTATCACTTCAGCCTGGAAAATCTCCAGTTTGCATGTTCTCCCATAGACTCCTTTATTTGGTTTCTCATAAAGATAGTTTCCCCTCAGTACTAATTCCTCCTTTATGCTTAAGGTTGCTTCTGAATCTAACCCAAGTCCGAACATTCACCTTCCATTGTTTTTCCTCAACTCTCCAACCAAGGATAGTATTTACTTAACTCCTTGAATGTTCACAAACAACTGCATTTTTACCTGTATGTTACTAAAGGTTTCTAGAAGGATGACCAACTGTTTCTTGCTCCTCTTTCAAATGTGGCTTTGTTTCAGAAATTACTCTATCCATCATGACTGTCTGATTGCACTGTGCACATTTTTTTTCCATTGAAAGAAAACTTTACTGTCAAAACTTAAGGTGTGTTCTGCTAGGTCTGTAGCTACTTCTGTAGCATATTTTCAGTAATTCATGTACTAATGATAAACATGGTACAGCAATATGGTCAGTAAGTACATAACTTTGTCAACCATTGCAAACTAGATATGATATGATATGAAGGTCTAGATCTTCCTTTGGCTCTACCTTCTTCAATGGTATCCTGTCATGATATCACCCAGCAATATCTAGTAGCTGGGGATTCTATGCCATTTGTCATAGTGGACAAACTGGATAAGTTAAGATTCGGAAGTTGCGTACTTACAATAATACTACATCTTTGTTATCCATAGCCTTGTGCATCTCGACATCCTGCTCACCTTCCCCTATCAAATTGTCTCTTCTGGCTTCTGGACAGACCTGCTAGACCTAAGCCTGAAGCCTTTTCTCTAGTACTACTTCCCATCACCAATATTCCTTGCATCGCACTAGGGGCAAACTCAATCTGAGGACTGTAAAGGGAATCAAGGGCATTGCGGACTAGGGGAGAAGCTCAAACTTTGGATCTTGGATATGCTAGGAGGTTAGATAGTCCCATCGGTTGAAGTAGGAGGCTAGGGGTAATGAAGATATATCATTATGGTAAGAACACAACTTCTGGTTATGCCCAGACAGGAAACGGCCTTTCAACTCAGTGGAGGAATCCAGCATTTTAAGAAAGTTATTCACTACCACTGGTCATCTCCTGCAGTGTCTGTGCCCACTACAGAAAACTTGGCCTCATGGCGTATAGTCAGAGTTCCATCCCTGTGTGCCATGGAGGCATTGTGAACAAAGGTAATAAAGTTGCATGAGTTATTCAGTATTGACAGTGGGTCTTTGAAGGAACTACTATTGTAGAAGTATGAGTAACTTCCACTGTTATTTTACTAAGGTAATGGATTAGTCTTGTGTCGTATGTATTCTTTTAATTATAACACTTCTGTAATTGTGATGTATTCAGAGTGTTAGTTAACAGTCGCCTACCTTCTAGAAGAACTGAAGAATGCATGGGGTATTGATGCTTTTTATGTGGCATGCATCAACTAATGCTGGAAGACCAGCAGCATAACGATCTTTATCCTCATGCAAGGACACTTTTAGCTCAATGGAAATTGGGCTAGTCTGAGACTGATGAAGAGTGGAAGCCCTGTTTATTACAATACTCTTAGTATAATCTCTTCTTTGAACATTTGCTGTTATGGTAAATGCTTCAGAGAACTGTACTGTAACGTGATCTGAAGAACCTCTGCTGTGGGTTGTTCTTCTCTATTGAAATTTTCCAGGATTTAACAGTAGCATTGAGAAAGATCTGCGATACTCTGCACTCTGCCCCTAAAAACAGAGAAAATATAGAGCACCTTTCAACAGTTAAGATCTTTGCAGAGTCGTGGTAAATGATCCAGCTACTGTTTTCCCTTTCATCTGTCCAGTACCAAGAAAAAACAGTATAGGTTTTCTCCCTTCTGATGAAGCCACAATGGTGGACAAATCCGAATCTATATTATGTATATCTTTCAACATGACAAACTGTTCTAACAGCTGCCTAAGTGGTATGACTCATTGTTGCACCCCTGCTTCAGAACAGGTGGAGGATACTGCTTGGGCATATTCAATTCATATACTAAGAATAAGCTCTCCAGCCATTGCAGATGAGTTGAGCTTGTTTTGGTAGCGTTGTTGCCTCACAGTAAGACGCTGTTTGGTTCGATTCTCAGCTAGAGCGTCTTCTGCGTGGCGACATGCGTGAATGGGTGTACCTTCGTTGAAGGTTGTGCGTCAGGGCTGGTAACTCGGCATGTACAAATCAACTACCGATCATTAGCAGACTGGAGTTCCGCTGTGGCGACCCC
Organism: Protopterus annectens; assembly: GCF_019279795.1. Classification (NCBI taxonomy): domain Eukaryota; kingdom Metazoa; phylum Chordata; order Ceratodontiformes; family Protopteridae; genus Protopterus; species Protopterus annectens. The sequence goes on from NC_056748.1 coordinate 997,214,369, forward strand.
TAACTGGGAAAAGCCAAAAGAAACAACAAGGCCTGTGATATCCTGCATGCTGTAGTAAGGTGTGGGACTACAGCCATTGCAGTAAAGTGAAATAATTGGCTCAGGACTCTGCTGATCCTAGAACATGTCAAAGCTGAGATTTGTTACCCCCATTAGCACTGATCATTTCTTTTTAGCAGTATACAAAGATTTACTAATCTGGAAGAGAAGGGAAGAATGACAACAGCAGTGCAGATGTTTCACACTGCTGCCCCTCAGTATTCTAGAAATTTTCCAAGAAACAGAAGAGCCTTCTTTAGAAGTGGCAGGGAACCCAGCAGCAAAAGCAAGACACAAAGCAGCAGTATCAAACCTTGTAGAAAATTATTCTGATGTTTCTCACAGACATTAGTGCAGCAGTGCAATTCCATATCCGTGGAGAAATTGGCAGAGACTGACATTCCCACTTCTAATTTGACTTCTAGAGGTTTTGAGAGCATTGTTATGTGATCCTGGCTTTTTCTTTGCCCAGCTATTTGCCCACAATACATCTTAAAAGAAGGAGCCTGTTACTCATTCAGTTCTTTGTTGCTTTAAGGAGCGCTGTGTCACCAGTCCATACTGTTCATTAGACCAGAAAATTGTTACACTAAGTGGGCCTGAGGAAGGCAGATTCTGCCTAAGGGTTTACACTGTGATTGTCTCTTGCTCAGGCAAGGAGCAGTAGGTGTCCACCTGTGATCATTGCCACTTTTAGAAAAAATATGACTTTGGCAAGTAGGGACAGAAATCTTAAGGTGTTCTTGGATCAAAAGAAATTAGGGGCCTTAGTTCAGTCCATCTGTTCCCCCCAGAAAGCTTTTTGCCAGTGTTATTCAGTGTGGAAAGATGTGGAAAGTCGAGTGTCTGAAGGGAAAAGAATCAGTTTGGCAAGGGGCTGTAGATGTTCATGTTGAGACTTTACCTAGTTGGGAGGGTGGCCTAATGGTTAAGGTGTTTGCCTTACAAACACAAGGTGCAGGGTTGGAGTCTCACAAGGGATAATTGGCTAGGCTTAAAATGGTTTGCAAGGGCAGTTAGCTTAGTATTAACCTATGAACCCAATGTTCCCCAATCCTGCTTCCTGCAACATTGGAAGCTCTATATGTCCTGCTCCTGTAGTGTCAGAAATATGATTTATATTTTGATTGCTGTTTTACATTGCTATGAGGGATTTATTGAGACAGCCAGGCCAAATGCCATTCTTTTAGATGCCAGTGGAGAATATCCATCCCTGAAGGTTTTGTTTAGCTCGTTAGAGCTGCGTTTATCATTGGATATTCTTGCATTTCTCAGACACCATGATTAAGAGGGCCTTTTCAATAAATGCACTAGACTGCACACCATCAGGAAAGTAGGCTTGATTACTAAGAATCAAGCATCTGCCTTTAGGATAACACTACATATTACCTTTGATTATAGAAAATTTGCTGAGGTGCATGTCCTAGCTTAGGAGAGGATTAACCCTCAGTATTATGCACAACATTTTGTGTCAAAAGTACTCTTCACTCTTAGATACATAGGTTCATGGGTAGGTACTAGGCTATCAGCCCAAGTGCCTAAGTAAGCCTAACCAACAAGGTTCTCTTGTTTATGCCACCCAAGAAAGTTATTTCCTGTGCCCCTGTCGAGCAGAGACACTGGAGTAATCCCCGGGGTGAATTTCTTATTTCGCATCCACTGTCAAGTTTTTTCTTGTAGAGTGCTAATGATGAACTTTGATATAGAGGGGTAGCTTTTTCCAGAGTATGGAAAGTCTCTGGGACAGGAATCTATCCCTCCAGCATGTTCTGTTTATTGTGGTGACAAGGTTTAGGTCTCTAGAGCGTGTAGCTTGGAGGGATTGGGATTTCTTTAGGTGGAGCATGTCCAACAGCTCTGGGTTTGACATAGCTTTGTATGTTAGGCAGAGATCACCTCAGAGTAGGCAATATGCTACGAAGTAAAGCTGGAGTTTTTTGAGAAAGTCAGCGTAGGGCACCTGTTTGAGGCCGGTAATCCTCTTTGTGAGGTACTTCTGCGGCCTTTCCAGCTGTTGTAGATGTCTTGTGAGGTACATTCCAAAAGGGCCATTGTACTCTATAATGGGTCTAATGAGTGACGAGTAGAGGGGAAAAAATGACCTCTTTTTTTCCTGGATGAGAACTCTTTCATGATGAGGTGTGCCACATAGAATTTCCTGACGACTGTGGTGATGTAATTATCAAAAGAGAGACTACTGTCCACCTGGGTCCCAAATTCTCATCACATTTTTGGTGTTAAGTAGACTGCAGCCTATGTGGTAGTTCATGGGTATAGAGTTTTTACCAAAGGGGATGACAATGCACTTTTTGGCATTCTGCTTGAGGCCATGGCTCTGACACCAGGCATCTGTCTCAGTGAGGCCCTTCTGCAGTTTGTCCACATCGTTTGGGGACTTCACTATGGCTCCCAGTTTGCAGTCATCTGCAAACTACATTAGCCAGAGTCCTTCTGTGTTAGCTTGTACTTCAGAGAAGTAGATACCAAACAGGAGAAGACCCAGGACTGAACCATGTGGTACTCCACTTGTCACTGGTTTGAAGTTGGATTTGGGAGTCTGCAACTTTTAGTGTGGGTTCTGTCAGTGAGCCAGTTGGCAACCCATCTTGTGATATAGTGATTTATACCTAATTTAGTGATTTTATCCAGAATTCCAAAATAGGGGATGGTTTGGAAAGCTTTGGCGAGGTCAAGATAGGCTGTGTGAACCACCTTGCCCTCGTTTACTGCTTTGGTGACTGCTTCAAAGAAGTCACTCAGATTCAGGAGACATGATCTGCTTTTCACAAACCTGAACTGGGTGGGGGTCCAGAGTTTGGAGTTTACCAGTGTCTTTGTTTACAAGTTCCATGATGATACGTTCCATGGCCTTGCAGACCAGGCTCATCAGGCTAATAGGGCAATAGTTCCCGGGGTCTGTGGTGGCTTCCCTTTTGTGGAGTGGGATAACTGTTGCTGTGCACCTTTCAGTGGACACAAAGCCTGATGTGAGGCTATGATTGAATATGGTACTTAGGTGAGGAGCCAGTTTGTTCTGAAGTTCATGTAAGACTCCGCCTGGGATGTTGTCCGGTCCCATGGATGCTGTGTTCTTGGCTTTAGAGAGTGCAGTTTTTACCTGCGTAGTTGTGATTACAGGGACTGTGCATTCTTCCGGTATAGATATCTGCCCTTTAGGGGGTGAGAGGGGGTAAAGTTATCACTGAACCTATCTGCCAGGATGTTGGCAATATCAGTTGGTTCTGTAATTTTCGTGCCATTGTGCTGTAACTCAGAGCAGATATGGGTGTTGCCATTGAGATTCTTGACATAGCTATAGAATGTTTTGTGGTTGTCCTTAGAATCAGTGGCAATTTTGTTTTCGTAACTAGCTTTGGAGGATTTTATGAGGGATCTCGGCTTCTTACTGAGGCTGACCAGGGAGCCCCTCCACTCATGGGATTTTACTCTCTTTTGCAACAATTTCTTCCTTCTGTTGTAGAGTTTCTTTATCGCAGGGACCACCAGATTGGCTTCCTTTTTTTGGAGGATAGCGTCTTGGTTCTGTTAGAGATAGCACGATCCATGCACTCGTGTAAGTGCTTATAGAGTGCATTTGTGTAGGATTCAGCACTCGTAACTGTATTGTCCATCTGTATGGGTGTCATGAAGTTCGCCACTTCTGTCTTAAGAAGCATGAAGATGGCTTTGGAGAAATTTTTGTACAGTGGTTTCCTTAATGGGGGGTGGGGGTGGGATGTGGATATCTAGGGTGATTAGCTTATGGTCTGATCTGACCAACGAGGAGTTGACCTCAGGTGTGGAACACCAGTCACTCATGTTGGTAATGACTAGGTCTAGGATATTGATGCCCCTAGTGAGGGTGTGGATAAGTTGATCCAGGGGAATGGAATTTATGAATCCCAGAAAGCATTGAGCAAAGGAGTTTGTACATGAGTCATTTTCCCAGTTAATGGTGGGGTAGTCGAAATCGCCCATTATTAGGGTGTTTGGTTGAACCCTAATATTTTCCAGTATAGCAAGAAAAGAGGAATGGGAATCCTGGGGCATGGTGGGGGATCTGTAACAAGCTACAAGTTGGATTGCAGTTTTGCCCAGAGTTAGTTGCACTTGGATAATCTCTGATGCATTATGCTGAGCAACTAGCCTGGAGATGTGGATATCCTTAATGAATATGGACACACCTCCACCTTTAGTGTTCCGGTCCAGGTTAGATGGCCGAATGTTGAGGTATGAATTATAGCCTGGTAATGCAGGGGTGCTGTCTGGAGCCTTTTACCAGGTCTTAGTCGCTGCACAGATAATGATGTTATCCATTTTAAGGAGTGCCTGAAGTGACTGCATTTTGAGGTTTAGGCTTCTAACATTGAGTAGCATTACCCTCAGTTTTTGCTTGCCTGTACCTGTTACGGTGGTAAATTTGTCATTTGAACCTTGCCTAAAAAAGGCACTATAGGGACTGCAAGAGCCTTCGCCAGTATCTGGAATCCCAGGGCCGACAGGTGCAGGCCAACTCTGGCAAAGCATTGTGGTCTGTCGACCATGTTGTCCCAGGCAGACAGATACTGGATCCCCTTAGAATGACACCAGAAGCTTAGCCAATTGTTGAAGTCAATCATTTTGTCCTTGTACTGTGGTATCATTCTCAGCAATGGCAGGATGCTACTCAGGGCTAGGGTCATACCTGCCTGGGCTACAAGATCGGAGAGCTTTTCCATGTCTCTTTTCATGTAGTCATGTAGTCCAGGGAGGTACGTCTCAGGTCGTTCACACCAACATGGACAATGACAGACTCATTTGTACTTGTTGTGAAGTGACCTGAGTGTGTGGGTTATGTGGCGGATCCTGGCACCTGACAGGAAGCTGACAGTAACCTTCTCCTTGTTTAGCCTGGTAAGTGGGACATCAGTGTGCCTGATTATAGAGTCACCTATGACTAGTGTGTTGGGTAAGTTGTTTTGCCTTATGGGCTGTGGTTGAGTGCCACACTGAGTTTGTGGGGTTTGTGTAATGTGGGTTGTGTTGAGGGGTGGAAGTTGCTTGCGTTTCTGCTTTGGAGGTTTCTGTTGCTTGTGCAGATTATTATTGAGAGCCTTTGCAAATGTTTTTGTGTTTCTATGTGTGGATTTTGGTGCTGTAGGTTTAGTGGGACTATGCGAGTGTGGTGTGGTGCATGTGTTTACCTTCTCCTTTTGACTTTCAAGTTCAGTCTTGGTTGGAGAGTGCTTTGCCTCCAGTTTGGCTAGATAAGTGCATCACTCACAGGTTGTAGTGTTGTGTGGTAGGAGGAGAGGGTTGTCTGTGTACATGAGGCAATTGCTACATTGCCCCAAGATGCCCAGATTCATCAGGTAGACAGGAGAAAACACAGGGAGCTGACCCTTGGATATGCCTAAATAAAAAAGCTATTTTCCTCTAGACAAGTGAGGAAAGTAAGTACAAAAACTGTTTTCCTCTAGGCAAATGAGGAAGGTTAAGTGCTGTAGTAATTTGTAGCTTATTTAGTGCTTACAACAAGTTTTGAACAAGTGCTGAGCTCGAAGAAACAGTGCTAAAACTAAGGAACTGGCTAGTTCTAAGGGAAAAATTGAAGAACAGACTTTATGGTGCCGGGCATACTTTAAGCCTAGCTAAGCAGCACTGCGCGAGGCGCAAACTCGCACAAACATGGGTACCTCTCCTCTTGTGACGTGCTGCTCAATGCTTACCACTCTCACTGATAAGCAGAAAGACTTCCGTCTACCACAAGAAGGTCTGGACAATTCAGGAAACACAAAATAAAGTCCTGAAACCAGCAAATCTGGGATCCGGACTATTCTAGTATTTTTTTTTTTTTTTTTTTTGTGAAATCAAACAGAAAAATGCAATTTAACAGTAAATATGTACAGAAATGGCTATCGCACTTGAGTGTGAAGCCTGCAGCAGTAAATGCAGTTTAAATTATTAAATTTAAGCTGAAATCAAAGTGCGCACACAGTAAAACGATTTAACAGTAAAATGCAGCAGAAATAACAGAACCACAGTAAAAACGGCAGTAAACAAAAATAGTCAAGAAAAAGCCAAAAAGATATTTAGAATCCGCAAAAGGTCTCTCCTTCTCATTTCTGGTGCTGTAGTAGTCTGCAGAACACCCAAACTGGATCCGCCAAGCTAAAACAAGTGCAAATCCGCACAAACATGGGTTTTTAACTCATAGGTTCATAGGTTTGGTTCATAGGTAGGTACTAGGCTATTGGCCCAAGGGCCTACGTAAGCCTAGCCAACAAGGTCCTCTGGCTTACGCCACCCAAGAAAGTTATTTTCCTGTGCCACTGTCGAGCAGAGACACAGAAGTGATCCCCAGGGTGCATTTCCTATTTCCCATCCACTCATCAAGCTTTTTCTTGAAGAGTGCTAATGAAGAACTTCGCTTGACATAGATGGGTAGCCTGTTCCAGAGTATGGGAAGTCTCTGGGACAGGAATCTATCCTTCCGGCATGTCCTGATTATTGTGGTGACAAGGTTTAGGTCCCTACAGCATGTAGCTCTGAGGGATTGGGATTTCTTTAGGTGTAGCATGTCCAACAGCTCTAGGTTTGACATAGATTTATATGTTAAGCAGAGATCACCTCAGAGTAGGCGATATGCTACGGAGTAAAGCTGGAGTTTTTGAGGCGGTCAGTATAGGGCATTTGAGGCCAGTAATCCTCTAAAAAAGGCACTATAGGGGCAGAAAGAGCCTTGGCCAGTATCTGGAATCCCAGGGGCGACAGGTGCAGGCCATCTGTGGCAAAGCATTGTGGTCTGTCGACCATGTCATCCCAAACAGACAGATACTGGATCCCCTTAGAATGACACCAAAAGCTTATCCAATTGTTGAAGTCAATCATTTTGTCCTTGTACTGCGGTATCATTCGGGGCGATGGCAGAATGCTACTTAGGGCTAGGGTCATACCTGCCTGGGCTACAAGATCGGAGAGCTCTTCCATGTCTCTTTTCATGTAGTCCAGGGAGGTACGTCTCAGGTCATTCACACCAACCTGGACAATGACAGAGTCATATTTGTACTTGTTGTGGAGTGACCTGAGTGCGTGGGTTATGTGGCGGATCCTGGCACCTGACAGGCAGCTGACAGTAACCTTCTCCTGGTTTAGCCTGGTGCGTGGGACATCAGTGTGCCTGACTATAAAGTCACCTGTGACTGGTGTGTTGGGTATGTTGTTTTGCCTTATTGGCTGTGGTTGAGTGGCACACTGAGTCTGTGGGCTATGTGTCATTTGGTTTGTGTTGGGGGGTGGTGGTTGCTTGCATTTCTGCTTTGGAGGTCTCTGTTGCTTAGACAGATTATTATTGAGAGCCTCTGCGAATGTTTTTGTGTTACTATGTGTGGATTTTGGTGGTGTAGAATTAGTGAGACTATGTGAAGAGTGTGGTGCAAATGTTTACCTTCTCCCCATGACTGTTAAGTTCCGTCTTGGTTGGAGAGAGCTTTACATCCAGTTTGGCTAGATAAGTGCATCTCTCACAGGTTGTAGTGTTGGGTGGTTGAAGGAGAGGGTTGTGTGTGTACATGAGGCAATTTCTACATTGCCTCAAGATGCCCAGATGCAGCAGATAGACAGGAGAGAACACTGGGAGCTGATCCTTGGACATGCCTGAATAAAAAAAAAAAAACTATTTTCCTCTAGATAAGTGAGGAAAGTGAGTACAATAGCTGTTTTTCTCTAAGCAAGTGAGAAAAGTAAGTACAAAAACTGTTTTCCTCTAGGTAATGAGGAAGATAGAGTGCTATAGTAATTAGTAGCTTACTTAGTGCTTACAAGTTCTAAACAAGTGCTGAGCATGAATAAGTAAATTTAAGTGCTAAAACTAAGAATCCGTATCTGAACTAGACGAATTACAGGACAGAAACAAGTGCAAATGCAGGCTTTCAAATCAGAAAGTTGGGAGAGCTGGAAGAGATTGGCCAAACGGCCAATAACTACAATTTCTGGGCCAGAACCACTCCTTATGTGGTAGACAGGTTACCTAGTGCTTACCACTCCCACTGATAAGCTAGAAGGCTTCCCGCCAACACAGAAAGGCTTTGGGGGCTCAGAAACTTGCATGCAGTCCTGGATACAGCAAATATGTATCTGGAACACTCATTACAGGAAAGGTAGGAAACAGGCTTACAGTTTTTTTTTTTTTGTTTTGTTTTTTTTACAGAAAAGTAGCAAAAACAGTAATAAAAACACTTCACATGCAGTGCAAGCTAGCACACTTGAGTATGTAGCAATATTAGACCAAACATAGTTTAAAAAATGCAATTAAATTAAAAAGGACTAAAAGCAAGTGCAGAAAGAGTTTATTAGGTAGAATGTGGTAAAGAGATGGGACTGGGGGAGTGTCCCAGATCAAATCTACAGTGGGGTGGGCAACTGCAAAAGCCACCAAATTTAAACAACAAAACAGTTTCAACAGAGATCTAAGCAACAACTAACAGTACAAACACTAAAACCAAAAAATATATACTCAGCTCTGTATCTTTGCAGATCAGTCTCTCAGAACAGGGAGACAACTGTTTCAACAGAAATCTAAGCAACAATTAAACTCTATAACCAAAAAAATATACTCAGCTCTGTATATTTGCAGATAGTCTGTAAGGTAGTCTCTCAGAACACAGGTTCCAGCAGTTAAATGCAGGCTCTTATTAACAGGTCAAATTTTATGCAAGTTTGCAAGTTCATTATTCTAAAATTGCTGCAGTCATCCTTGGCTATGTGTTAAGTGTTTTGATCTTGGACATACTGGATTAAATAATGAGTGTCAGCAGAGGTGCAAATTGCCATAATCAAGTTGATGAGGTGCTAACTGCATTGGTTTCTGGTTTGGTAGTGACGGGCTTAAATGTTAAGCTGTTTAAAAATTCTTATTCATGTCAATGTATTTATGTATGTCAATGTGTTAACCAGTGTAATCTATTCATGCAATCATCACATAGTAATAAATTCAGGCATTGTTTAGGTGCATCCTGTGGAGAGACAAGGCTTGGCTTAATTGTTTGGGGGTAGGTATGCTCTTTTATGAAATGATATGTGTCACTTTCTATAGAATTCAGCTCAGTTGTGGAACTCGGTCATAATGGAAGGTTGAACAAGAGGTTAGTGTAGCATTTTTTATAAATTAATACTTTTATAAGAATTTTACTTTTTGTGATTGGTGGCATTGGGACTATACATGACTGTCGTGATTTGCCATAGGCGACTTGAATTTTGCAGTAAGTTTTATAGATAATGGCTATATTTTGATGTTTAAGTATTGTGTAGATTTTGTGCAAAACATTTGGATAAGCAGTCAGCTTTGTAGGAGATGGCTGCTAGAAGAATTAATGGGACTTGTTTAGACTGCACACTTGGACATTACAGGTAAATTAACATTTTTATGTTTGGCAAATTCTGATTTAAACTGTGTATTATCATCATGGGAAGTTACTAGACTATTGCCTTGAGGCCCTTACAAGCCTAACCAATAATTTAGCCCACGTTCCATCAAGTCAGCACCCGATACCACTGGTGGAATCCCAGGGGTGTATTTTTTGTTCCCCATCCAGTTATCCAGGTTGCTCTTAAAAAGGTGAATGAAGTACTCTGCTTGATGTGGACCGGAAGTCTATTACACAGAAGGGGAGTCTCTGGGACACATATTTGTCCCACTAACAAGTCCTACTGATGTCACAGACCAGGTTGAGGTCACTTGTGCAGGTTACTCGAGTGGACCTTGACTTGTGGATATGCAGCAGTCCCATCAAGGTGGGGTATGAGTTTGCTTTGTATGCCAGACACAGGTCACCTGTGAGGAATCTGTAGGAGACTGGGTAGAGGGACAAGGCCTTTAGCCAATCTGTGTATGGTAGATGTTTGAGGCCCTGGATTCTCCTGGTGAGGAACCTCTGTGGTCTTTCCAGCTGCTTCATGTGGTTTGTGAGGTACATGCCAAAAGGGGCATTGTACTCGATAATGAGTCTTATAAGGGAAGAATGCAGGGATGTTATGACCAACTTGTCCCTGGATGAGCTACCCTTAGTAATGAGGTGGGCCAGGTAGAAAGCTTTCAGTGCAATGGAAGCAATATGGTGGTCAAAGGTCAGTTTGCTATCCACCTGGGTGCCCAAGTCCTGCACAACTGACTGAGTACTTAGGACCTTGTTTTTAATGTGATAATTTGTGGAGACATCACTCTCCCCAAAGGGGGTGACAGTGCATTTTTTGGCATTCAGTTTGAGGCCATGTTTCTAGTACCAGTCATTTGTTTGGGTGAGACCTTCTTGGAGGATGTCCACATCACTAGGGAATTGATGACAGTGCCCAGCTTGCAGTCATCTGCAAACTTGGTCAATCAAAGCCCACTGGTTTTGGCCTGCACCTCAGAAAAGTATATCCCAAACAACAAAGGGCCCCAAGACCGATCCGTGAGGTACACTGCTCATTACGGGTTGACTGCTTGAGGTGGCTTCCCCTATTTTGACTAGGTGGTTTCTAGCAGTGATCCAGTTTGCTACCCATCTGGTGACATATGGACTGATGCCTAGTTGAGAGAGTTTATCTATTATACCCGAGTAGGGAATAGTATCGAAGGCTTTGGCCATGTCAAGACAGGTGGTGTGCAGAGTCTTCCCCTCATTCATGGCTTTGGTGACTGTCTCAAAGAAGTCAACCAGATTTAACAGGCATGACCTTCCCTTGATGAAACCAAACTGTTTGGGGTTGAGTGTTTGGAGGTTGCCAATGTCTTTGCTAATGAAGTCTATGATGGTCTGCTCCATGGCCTTGCAGATCAGGCTAGTTAGGCTGATGGGTCTATAATTTCCTGGATCAGTGGATGCTCCACCTTTGTTGAAGAGATGATAGTGGCTGTCCTCCACTCAGCTGGGATGAAGCTTGTACTTAGTCTTTGGTTGAATAGGGTGCCTAATGGTGCTGCAAGTTCCTGTAGGATGCAGCCTGTGATGCTATCAGGTCCTATGGAGGCTGTATGTTTTGCCTTTGAGAGGTCAGTGATGACGTGCTTCCTAGAGATAAGGGTGGGGCAGATGCTGGGCATGTCCTGATTTATTGATGGGAGGTACAGAAGGGTGAAGTTTTCACTAAACCTGTCTGCCAGCAGGTGGGCTATATCTATGGCGTTTGTGTATGTGGTGTCCTTGACCACCACTTCTGAGCAGATCTGGGTGCTTTCCTTGAGATTGTCAACATGTGAAGAAAGCCTTGTGACTGTCTTTAGTAGATGTGGCCAGTTTGGAATTGAAGTTTGCTTTGGAGGATTTCCCTAGTGCTCTTATTTGTTTCTTCAGGCTAAGGAGAGATGGCTTCCAATTAGGCGCCTGCTCCTTCTTGGTTCTTAACAGCAGTCTTTTTTCCTTTTATTATAGAGTTTAATTATTGCAGATGTCCACCAGATAGGTTTACTCTTCCTTGAGGAGGAGGATTTTGTCCTTTTGAGTATTCCTGATTCCATGCAGCAATATAAATGCTCATATAGTACTTTGGTGTAGGTTTGGACATATGTGCCAGTTCCTGTGGAGGGGGAGGGGGCTGTGAAGCTGCTTATACCTTCCCTCAGGAGGTTGTAATCCGCTTTAGAGAAGTTTTTTTGTTTGACCCTAGCTAGAGGGGGTTGGGAGAGATGGTGACTTCATAAGTGGCACTGTAGGGATGCTGCAGTGGTTACTCACGTTGGTTAATACCAAGTCCAAGATATTTTCATCTCTTGTTGAGGTGTTGACCAACTGGTCCAAGGTGTTTGCATTGATGAAATCAAGTAATCTCTGGGCATTTGTGTTTTGGCATGAGTAGTTCTTCCAATCTATGGCTGGATGGTTAAAGTCACCAAGGATCAGGGTAAGGGGTTGAATCTTGATAGATCTGAAGAGTTTCAGATAGGTGGAGTGGGCATCTTGAGTCAAATTTGGGGGTCTGTAGCTATGATTTGATTAGGGGTCCTGTCAATGGTTAATTGCACCTGTAGTGTTTCCTGTGTGTTGTACTATTTGACCAGCCTGGAGGTGTGTATGTCTTTTATATTTTTATATATATATATATATATATATATATATATATATATATATATATATATATATATATATATATTTGAACCAGGTTTCTGTGAATGCATAAATGTCAGCATCTTTCAGGGTTAAGAATGCTTGCAATGAGTGTAGTTTCATGTTTAGACTCCTAGCATTTAGCAGCGTGACCTTTAATTTGCGTTTTGATGAAATTTTCATGTTGGTAGTTTTTACCTCATGGCATTGCCTAAAAAAGGCACTGTGGGGCAGGCAAGAACTTTTGCCAGGAGCCTGAAGCCCAAGGGAGACGGATGCAACCATTTCTGGCAAAGCATCGTGGTTTGTCAGTCATGTCTTCCCAGGCTGTCAGGTGCTGGATCCCCTTGGAATGACACCAGAAACTAAGCCAATTGTTAAAGTCAATCATTTTCTGTTTGTATTGAGGCATCATTCTGGATTACAGTAGAATGCTGCTTAAGGCTAGGAACGTACCTGCCTGGGACACATTCAGCGAGCTTGATCATGTCCAGGGAGGTACATCTCAAGTCATTCATGTCAACATGGGTTATAACACAGTCATAACAGTACCTGTTGTTGTGAGACCTGAGAGCATGGGTGATATGCTGGAGTCTGACACCTGAGAAACAAGTATTTATTTTCTATTTATTTAACATTTGTTAACCGGGAAAGTCTGACTTGGAACAAAGCCAATTTTCACTTGAAGTCCGGGGAGAAATGCTCCAGATGCATGTCTTTGTAACGTGGGAGTAACCGTGACTTTTTCCTTATCCAGCCTAGTTAGGGGCACATCTTTGTGTCTCACAACGGAGCCTGCTACGACTAATATGTTGGGCTTATGTTTAAGCCTTAGTTGCTGTGAGACACAGATGTGTGGACTAGGTGTGGTGTGTAGTGTGGTATTGATGGTATATTTTGTATTTTGTGTAATTACTGGAAAAATTTAAGTAGAAAGTATGTATTTGATGTACTTCTTGTTTCCATGTTGTATGGTTTTGTATAGTGCAAAGCTTTGTATGACAGGTTTAATGTTTTTTTCAAGGTTGCTAGTTTTCCTACACTCTGTGTGTGTGCAGTTATTCTGGTGTACAAGTGTATGTGTGTTTTTGTGGAGGGGTATATTTACATTGGTAACATGCTATTTTTTCACTGATTGCTTGGGAATCCAGTTTTCCAGGAGGTTTACTATGTTCTTTTTGCTTTGCTTTACAGGATTTTAGCTTAAGATGTGGTCATTGTTGAAGGTTTTAGTGTGTTGTATTTTTATACAATATTTATTGTGTTCTCCCTTTGTGTAAGTCACATATATTTGATTTTATTACTGCTCAATAACAGAGTTGTTTGGCTTCTGCTACATACCTACAATCAACTGCATTACTAGCTGTGTTAAGTCCAAACTTGCAATGTTGGAGATTGCACTGCATTTCATTTTTCTGTCTATTTAATTGTTTCATTGAATATTGTGCCTGTGTCTCTCTGTAGTTATTTATTTTTCTACTTAATTGTTTCATAGAACACTGTGGTCTCTCTCTCTCTGTCTCTGCAGTTTCCTGCCCACCGTCCCTGTTCTTGTTTTTGTATTAATCTTAGTGGCTTTGGAATTGCCCGCCCCTCTTGTACAATTTAAGGGATAGAAATCAGCCCAAAACTGCCAATAAGGTTCAATTTCAGAGCTGGAAACCACTTCTCTTGCGACAGATAGGCTGCTCAGTGTTTACCACCTTGTGACAGGCTGCTCAGTGCTTACAGGAGTTGTCTCCTCTCTCTTATCCTTAAGAATCTGTCCTAGAAGAAAGGATCTGTCTTAATCATCAAGATTTCTTCTCATATGGTCTATGTTAATGACGGTGAGGAGAGAATTTTGTCAGGGTTAACGACTGGAAGAGGTGTAATTTGGTAACACCTTGAAGGCTGATGCTAGAGCACTTTAAATGCCTCAACTTCATTGGCATGGATTAACACCCAAGACCTTGTTATATGCTGCAGCATAGCAGTAGCCATTGATATGGTAGTCAGGAAGAGAATGTCTGGAGTAGTTTTCAATTCTTTATATGTGCCCTTTCATCAAGAGCTGCTTTTTGCTTAAACAGGGAAAGTCATCTGTAAACTAAACCAGCTTAGAGAGGCAGCAGAGGTAGCAAGGCAAGGGGAATGGTAGAAAATCCCCTCCTTGTCAAATGGCCCTGTCCTCTTCTGACTTCTCTCCCAGTTCACTCCCCCGAACTTTTTATCCCGTTTTTCAAGAGAGTGAACACTAATGTGTGACTTCAGTTGTGTATGTACTGATTGTGAGATTGTGGTATCTCAGACAATTCTCCTTACTCCACGCTGCAGCAGTAGCAGTGGTGTGGGAATGCCCCCGCACAGCTGGTTTAACTGTGCTTTTGATTTTTGCATTTTTTGTGTGTTTTGCTCAGTAGTTCTGTTTGAATGCTGAACACTCCTGTGCCAGTCTTTTGTTGTTCAGCTAAGTTAAGTCAGTTCATGGACATTTGGTTTAGCCTGACCTCTGACAGGTGGTTAGGGGATATTATTTTACTTGGTTATAAGTTAGAAATTAGAGAAATTCCATCTTTTATGAGAAACTCTTCAGATTTTAGGACCAAAAGTGCCTAGCTCAGGAGGTGCTACAGTGACTAATTGCCTGTGACACAGTGGTAATACCCTTCAGGGATAAGACTTGCAGAGCTTTTATTCCAGATTTTCCCAGTTGCCAAAGTAGATGCGTTCTGGGCTTGCCCAGGATGAAGAAATTCTAAAAGATTACAAAAACTTAATTGCTTAACTTGCAGGCCTTTCTCCCTTCACTTGTTACTAGTCACCCTGAACTTAAAGTGCGCTTCTCTACTCGTATCTTTTCATAGGCTGCTATGGAGAAACAGGGAGGGGAAAAACATTTTCAGCTCAGCCTACCCACTATGCCCCAGGTGTTTTCCAATACAAAGAGCACTTACACTAACCCTTACCTAACAGCTGAATTGGAAAAAGTGAGTTGACTAGGCAACTTTTTTTTTTTGGACCTCCAAAATCCAAGCCTGTTAACAGAGATCTTGAAATTTTTTCTAACATGACATTTGGTGGGTGCAGCTTTGCCACACCAAAAAAAGGCCCTTTGAAAATTTGTGTGTGTGTGTGAGAGATTGTGTACCTATGTGTCTAGACAAGTACAGCTCAACCCTGGCAGACTGATAATGTTGCCCCAGCCCTGACTGCATGCATGAAAGCTAGACTGAGGAGTGCATTTGGTGCAGCTGAAATTGCATGGACTCTGGAAGAGGATGGTGTTCAGTGTGAAGGAGGATGTTGCATTCTGGTTGGTCATAAGGGCTTTCAAATGGGAGCAAATGTTTGCGATCCTGAACATCATTACAGGCATTAATATATTGATGTGATATATAAGTAAGGGGCACTCAGCTTTACCAACTGTGCAAACTTAACTAATGGTGTGTGAAGTAGTATTCTAGCTAGGCCTGTCTCTCTAAACTTCCTACTTTCCATCAGAACGTGATTTCAGACCAGGTTCTTCATAAGCCTGTATGAACAGGAAGAAGATCCAGCAATGTTCACTTGAGTTATGCATAGGTGAGATCTGACACAGACATAGTGGCCTTAAATGAAAATTATCAGCTGCAAAAGTTTAGCTCCAGATTCTCATGCAGAAGGGCTTCGGCAGTGGAACGCATTAAAAATTTTCTTGCATTGCGACTTTCAATGAGTTTTTCTACCCCCAAATGATTTACAAGTGTACCACAAAAGGTGTGTGTGTGGGGGCCCCCATGTGCCTCAGGTAGCGTTAGTTCTCGCTACTGGTTGAGATGGCTGAGAAGGGGGTTTTTTTGCTCCCACAACACTGCACTCTGCTAACACAGGACAGAAGAACTATAGTGCATCCAAGCCTCCAGACCCTGAGAAATAGCTGTGTAGATTTTCTCAACTTGTTATCCTTTAACAGTGTCTTTGTTATTCTGCAGGAGCTTAGAGGTCTGAGCATTAGGAAAGAATCCTGATTTAAAAGATTATTTTTGCAGCATTCATCCAAAAAGACTACCCCAACATTTTGTTCAGTACCACCATTCTAATGCTGTTGGCAAAAAAATGGATAGCAATTCTCACTTATACATTCCAGTTTCTCCTTCTCTTAGGACATTTCTAAGGTTTCGGGTTTACCATTTTAATTTCCATTTCTTGACCCTTCCCTTTGGGTCTAAAGCCTGAAAGGTGTTGAGAAAGTGCCTAACTCCCATTATTTTTGTATCTGAATATTCAGTTTATTCAAATAGTTCCCTGCTTAGGTGACTGTTCCATCCTATTCTAGTTTCCAAACCCAACTGAATAGTCAGCTAGCAAAAAAATATATATATATTGTGACTGGTCTCAGCAGTTGCTGAGGAATTGTTTGTGGGGACAACTCCGTTATTTGACTCTGGGAATAGCTTTCTCATGTCCAGAACTAAGTATCTGCTTACAGAGTATGTAATAACTTTTCAAAGGATTCATTGTGTCCAGTCATTAAAATGCTGTCTTCATGTAAACATGAAAGTTATCAGCTCAGTAGATGTGGTTGTGAGGGGATGTCCGAGAGAATTTCAACCAAGTATCCTTGATGTAAGTAACAAATCATTTATACTTGGCAGATAAGGAGGAGTAGATGCACACATGCATAACCCTCCCCCACATGTACACTAATAGATGAGAAATATCGTAAGATAAGTTCTGAATCTGAGGATTGTTGTACAGACCATTTCCTGAACAGATCACTAATACTGGTTTGTTCACGTTTCCTCTGTCTGTGGATCACCCCAGGTAGGTGTGTTAAGAGAACAGTACTCAGACTGCAGTGTTTTGACCTACCTCCACCAGTATTCATAGTAGTTGATCTTCTAATGATGTAATTTATGATTTTGCCTGAATTTTTAACAGTGTGGCTATGCTTGTTTGAAGGCATTTTAAACCAGGTGACTAATTCCAACTAAGTGTAGTAGTTTTTATTCAACTCAAGAGGGTTGGTTTTTACACATTAAAATGGTGTGCTTCACAGCAGAGCCTCACTAGGAACTTCTTGAAAAAGAAAATTTCTACATGCAGACAGTTGTTTCACAACTGATGGTTACTATTTTTTAGGTTCATTGCTTGCAATGTAACTAGCTTAATTTGACTTTAAAATAAAGGCAACAGAATGCTTTCTTCAAATTTATAAATATTTCACAGGAGGTGAAAGCCATCACCTAACTTGTCACAGACTTTAAACTAGCTAGGAAGCACACACTTATTTTTTCAGGCATTTATATAACAAGGTCATCGTGGAACACCATCCACTCTAGGAGCAAAAGAAGTTGGGGGGTAATTGTCCTTCTGTAGCTTCTGAGAAACAGATGGGGAAGAGGGGGGCTCTATTAATTTTAATGCAGAAGTTCATTCATAAGAACTTTAGAAGGATACCTGTAATTACTCTTTACGTCAGTTGCATGCTTTTCTCTTTTTTCATTGGGTCCTACAGCCGGTCTTTTTTTTTTCTGACCGTATGCAGGAAAAAGTCCTTTTAATATTAACTTATTCCCTTCTTTAAGAGTGTAGTACCAAACATTTTTACAGATTTCACTGTTAACTTTCAAATGATCCACCACAGGCATACACCACACAAGCTAGTGTGTTGTTTAAAGGGAGCTCCCCCCTCCTAAGGCAAACAGGGCAGAGGCTTTGCAGAAGCCAGGGCTTGTCTGTCTGTTAACATTTTACAGCTGTTTTGCTGTTAGCACAGCAGACAGATACCCCCCTTTGCAAGTACCAGCCTCATGCTATGGTTATACATAAACATTCCGTAAACGGATTGTTGTCAAACTCCATTTTTAGTTAATTTTCACTGTTTCAACATCATTAATCATACTGACTTTGATTTCCAGTACTTCACCTGCAAGATTAGGCATAAGATTTTAGTCATTGTCATGGAACAGAGGGATAAAGCCTTGACCGTGTCCCAGCCAACCAGTATTTGACTAATCACATGGGTGCTTGAGGGACCAGGTGGGGGAGGATGCGAGTGAGTGGCCAGTGCTAACTCACCAATCCTGGGTGGAGAATGACTACCTAGGCTTGCTGCAATAGCAGCATTAAGAGCCTGGTGAGCTCTGCAGTGCAAATGGTATACCACTTGGTTTGGAGGTTGCTCATTTAGGATGCATGTGTGCACTTCCCAAAGGCAAACATTGCTGAGGGAGCTCACAAGGCTGCCAAGGGGTGGAGGGGATTAGGACACTCTCCCATGCAGCAGTGTGATGCTGCACTGGCATCTTCATGTCCTGACCAGCCCTGGATGTAGGGTGTGTTGAGGCAGGGGCAGGCTAATGTGGGTCCTTTAGACCTGGTGGACAAGGAAAGGAGCTGATGGCAGCAGATTGTCAGCTGCATGGAGGTAGGGAAACAGTTTCTGGTCTATAAATATTATAACTAATGCAAGAATGATAAAATGCCCCTCACTTGGATTGAGCTGTTTTTGAAAGTACTCTGCAAAAATTCAAGTTAATTCTTAGTCCTAGACAAAGTGAAGCAAAATACTTTAACTCTGAGTATATCTTTTATTTAGGTTATGTATTGAGCTTGGATAAAATGCGAGTGCCATAAAAATGAACGCTACAACAGGTTCAAAGCTGTAAAGGAATTTTTGTTGCTGAATGAGCTTCACAGGTAGAATAGAAGAAAGTTATGATCGAGGGGAAGTCGTGAAGGTAAACTTGTTCAATAATACATAAGCTGGTGCATCAAGCATGGCTGGTAAAAAAGCATAAAAACCTAAAATTCTTGAAAAGAGAAAATTAAAAAAAATTCCATCCCTTCCTATCTCTAATGGTGACACATCTTCAAAGCTTCCAGTTTAGGAAGGAATTCTGCCAAATGGCAGAGAAAGAACAGTAACCAACTTTTCAAAGCAGAAAGCAACCAAAGACGAGTCACCAATGCAAGTCTTTGAAGAGTTGTTTCTGCTGGAGGCACAGAAAAAACATTTTGCTGGTGGCGAGAGTAACCAGAACAGACAACTTTTCTGGTTTGCCATAAGACTTCCAGTATGATTACTGCACCTGGAAAAAGGTTATTACATTCACCCAACATGTTTTACAGTGCATAATCAGGCACTTTTACACACAATGGTGTAAGGAGCATTGCTAGAAATAACTAAAATGATCATGAGGAATAGTTCTGAGTCATATAGGAGGCAGCCCAGATCCACTCATGAACACTAACACTGGTTCTTTGTGCCCCTGGCAAAAGAATGTCCCCTGTTGAAGGAGACTGTCAAGTCCATTGCAGGTTTTCTAGTTTATCATCTGGTGCCATAATCTTTTATAATGGAAACTTCTCCATCCTCCTGTTCTTCCATGAAGAAAAGCGATTTATGGATAAAGCATACCAAATCCCCATTAGAATAGAACACTGATTAAAGTGTCCAGCAGTCCCTTTCCTCAGGCTGTCCCAGGAGATGTTACATTTGGGGAAGCAGTAAATCTTGTGTGCCATTAGTGGGACAGTAAAGTTGTTACTTCTAGAAATGGTAGCTTGCATAACCTACTAAGAACAGGCACACCACTTTCCTGGGGAATCAGGGGTTTTCTAGGATATTACCAGCAGTATTTGTAGACATCCTGACTTGTGAAAACCTGTGTCTAAGGAAGTGGGTGGACTCTGTAGAGCACCTGCAACAGACTGCGTTTATTTATCACTTTAAGAACTGATCCTGATCATGCTGCTGCAGCTTTATACCCTACTTAGTACCAGAAAAAAAGACAAACATGGTGACAAACCAGTTCAGAAATGGAGAATGTGGGTCATCAACATAAATGGAACAAAACTGATGCACAAAATGTTTGATAGTTTTTCTCAGGTTAATGCAGGAGGCAAGCACTAAGCCACATGTTGTGAGGGAGTTGCAACCCCTACAACCTCCTTTAGCTAATTTAGTCCTTTATGAGGTTACTCCCACTTAGTGATACAGATGTGTTTTTCTGGGTTGTGGCAACAGTGGAATTACTCTCCATTTGAAACAAATAATGTTCATTTTATGGGAATATCACTATTAACAGTAAATCAACATTTGGGTGTTATCACATTTAAATTTTCTTGTGTTCAGCCTGGAGTTTCTGATCTGTTCCTTTCACTCTATACAGTAACACTGTTCATGTGTTAGCGAAGGTATTCCTACAGTGGCCATGAGACTGCCCTATAAATCCAGTGTTGGTA
This sequence comes from Protopterus annectens, assembly GCF_019279795.1. NCBI lineage: Eukaryota > Metazoa > Chordata > Ceratodontiformes > Protopteridae > Protopterus > Protopterus annectens. The sequence goes on from NC_056748.1 coordinate 997,234,681, forward strand.
GGCACTGTCTAAAGTTCTTGATGTTTGACAACTACTGTTCCCTCATTTCTATACCATTAGATTCTCAGTTGCATAGTACTTTAGTGTATGTTTGCATTTATATTTTTTCAATGGAAATGTGAAAAAAATAAAAACTGGAAGATTTTCATTTTGACTCCTGAAGTAACCTGCATATCTTTCCTCCAGTCACTACAGGTGTGTTGCTCGTAGGCACATTGCATTTGTCTCCGACAGACCGTGTTTATTTTGTGCCTAAGTGCACAGTTAAATCAGAGCTGTAGTTGAACAATGAACCAGTATGATCATAGTGGGCATATATGAAAATATTTAGTTGAGAGTGCAAAAACTACTTAACAAAACAGTGGTTTTATATGGTGCAACTGCCCCCTACAACACTCACACGCCTGTTAGGTACTGAAATGTGAATTGCAGAGTCCTGAGATGCAGAAAAAGACCAAAATACAGGAGAAGAGTACTTGCTGAACATTGCTCTTCTCCTTCAAACTACTTTTTAACTTTTTTTGCAAGAAGGCTGCCCCCTGCCCCTTCTGATGTGCTGGGCAAGTCCACCAACTTGGAAGTTAAATTTACCAGTTCCAAGTTCACCATACCTTCGAGAAAAGAGAATATTCTGAGAAAAGGCACTCTTGGACTTAAAGTATATGTAAGTTCAGATTTTGGGTCTTTCAGTCTCCACATTTTAGGACATGGCAATCCAAATCCCAACATTTCAAATGTTTACCCACACACCTGCATAAGTAAATATACTTAATTCGATAGTATATAACCTGGCGGGTAAGGAGAAACTTACTTGCCACAATTCTGCAGTCATGCTAAATTTACTAAATTTGGCAGTCTTTGATTAAACGTAGTTGTTAAAAAAGTGACTGTTCCTGAGTATTCGATTTTGTTTTATTATTCACCATGTATCCCAAATTACACTAGTGATATTTGCCAAAAGTTTAACAAAGGAACTTGATTAAAACATTTAAAGGCCTTTTTATTTCCCTAAGAAATATTTTAAATCTGTTAGGTTGTCTATGAAATAGCCTGTTTTTAAGGGAAAAAAAATCACTCTGACGGAAGAGAGAGAGAGTAAGAAGAGGGAGGAAAGGACAGATAAATAAGAGAAAGATTTAAAATAAGATAAACAAAAAAAGCTACATCTTTAAAAAAAAAAAAAAAAAAACAAACAAAAAAAAAAATCCTCAGCGAGTTTAACCGAGAAGGATACTTTCATTCTGACAGCTCCTAAAAGATGGATTTCAAAATGGGTCATTAAGGAACACAAAGATCATATTAAGTGTGGTTTCTCAGTCTGTAAAACTTCTAACAACCCCAGCATCTGTGCTGTTGACAGATCATGCAAGCACTGATATGATATTGTCAATCTTCATCTGTTCTTCACTTGTGAGTTACGGTTCCTATCCTCTGAACCAGTCCAGCCGTTATAAAGCTCGCTCAGCCAAAAAATCTCTCGAGCTGCTGGTTTACTCACAATGCACTTCTCTGCAATAACCCAGATCTCGTTTGATTCTCTTGCGAATAAAACACATCAGCTGACTCTCTCTTAGCTAAGTACTTTATAATCATTTTATAGCTAATTTCTTAAAATGATTTTCCTGTGAAAGTTTTTCTACCTTTTTGGTCTACCCTTGAGTGAGTGTTTCTTTTACTGTTAGTATTTTTTCCCCTACCATCGCTGGTAGTGCCTTCTTTCTCTTTATTGCGTGGTAACTTTGCTACCATTGGGCGGCACAGTGGTGCACAGGTTAATGTTCTCTCCTCACAGCAAGAGGTTCTCCGGTTTGATTTTCTGCTGGGATGCTTTCTGTGTGAAGTTTGCATGTTCTCCCTGTGTTCACGTGGGTTTCCTCCGGGTACTCTGATTTCCTCCCACAATCCAAGGACATGTGTCTGGAGTATTTCTCCCTGGGCCCCGCTGAAAATAGGCTCTGTCATCGTCAGACTTTCCCAGTCAACAAATGTTAAATAAAATAAATATAAATAAATTGTTGGTAGTTTTTTTCTGATAACTGAGTGTGAGTGTGTGAGCTTTCTTTTCGACCCCCTTTTTCTGTTCTCCTGCCTTTCTAACTCATTTTTTGATAGAAAATGGCAGAAAAACCAAAATCCTGTACAACAAGCTTTAAGCAATGTTCCGAGTGCAGCAGGAAAATGCCAAACTCTGATACTCACAAAAAATGCGTATACTGTTTGGGTGTTCCCCATTTGAATGTGGATTACTCTACTCTGTCTGCCAGAGTTTCAGTAATAGAACCCTGGCAGAGAGAAAGAATAAATTGATCCTCAAAGGGCTCCTTAAAGCCTCTTTCGAGAAAGCCTTGTCCAAGGCTGATCAGTCATCTTTGACCTCTGGATGTAAGCCCTCTCAATGAGAGCTGACGTTTCCATCAGCACCGATTGTCAAACAGAAACACGCTTCCAAGGGGTCATCTTTGGAACTGAAAGTTTAAGTTTCTGAAGCTCTCTGAGCAGACAAAATATCCAGCTCCGAAAACTTCACTGGCGCTTTCTACACCGGCTACGGCAGTTACTTTAAACATACCTTCCATGGCTCTGACCTTGACCATGGCTCCAACGTCTGTGCCGACCACCACTCCACCCACTGCGGTACCCATTTCACCAGTGGTGCAAATTGTGCTGAAATTAGACCTGGGTTTCGTGGATAAAACTATCTATTCTCTATCCTTGGATCTGTTCCATGGTCAGTTTCCCAGCTCATTCCTGGAGAGGCCTGATTCACGTTCTGTTTTATCCGTGCGCTCCACCAGAAGCCTTTTTGAGGTCAATATTGTTAGGTTGGTGGATCAGACATTGACAGCCCGGGGTCTTCCATCCTCTTTTCAAGCCCCTCTCACTTCTGGTGCAGTGGGTTTTCCCTGTCCACCCCTACATATTCTCCATCTCTGACCTGGAGGCAGGCTTTAGAGTACTCTCCTTCAGAGTCCCAGGTACCATTGGCTTCTGCATCGACAACACTTCTGTCTTTCGTGCTGAGATTAGCCCTGGCTCCCTCTGTGCCATCAGCACTGTTGGCACCATTGGATTCTTGGGGCGGTGTCTTCACCACTGGGACCGGGGGATTCGAGCTGGCTCTGAGATTTTCCATGGAGCCGACCATGTCCCTTTCAGTTCTGTCGATGGTGGAGTCTTCTTCAGTTCCGGTCTGTCAGGTGTAGCTCCCGGGGCAAAGTGTGACCCTGGCTCTGAGTTTGTCTGTCTCGGTTCCAGGCTCCCATCCCTCTTCAGGGACCCTGCCTTTCAGGCTTTGGAAAGAGTTTTAGCCACTGCTTCATCTCACTTGGCTCCTGGGTTATTGGAGTCTTCCCCTGTGACCCTAGGTTCTTCAGTTGAGCCACTGACCTCTACACCTAGACAGTGTGCATCACAGCCACAAGACTTGCCTTCTAAATGCACTCCCTCTTCCAAGTCCTCCTCAGATGTTCCCATTGAAGAGCCACTTCGGAAGAGATTGTGTAAGAGGAAACAACTTGATTCTCTGGAAGAATTAGTCACAGAGGACACGGATTTCGATGAAGGGATGGGTTCCTCATGGTCACCCCTGGAAGACGTCTCTTTTGGAGACCTTCTGAAGATATAAAAACAGAGGGGTGACTAGAAGTCCAAAAACCCATCTTCGGAGGAATCTGTGTACTTTCAGGCCTTTGGTGCATGCCCATCTACCTCCTGACTATTTAATTTAACTAATTGCTCAATGGGCTTGGAAGGCTCCTAATTCTGTGGAACTAGTCCCTCGGAGATCTGACAAAATTCTTACTGCTCCAGAAGATCAACCACATTGGGCAAAAGGCTTGGTAGTAGATGTCATGGTGGTAGCTGCTGCCACAAAAAAAGAACTAGCCCAGGAAAGTTCTACTGTCCATCCCCTGAACTGAGAGTCCAGGGAGATGAACCAATTTTAGAAGTGGGTCTATGCGTCATCAAGCTTTTCCATTAGGTCCTTGAACTTCTTGGTACACTTTACTAGGCTCCAGAAGGATCTGGTCAAGAAGCTTGTTGGATACCCTGGTGGGAGCTGTGGCTGAGGGGGTCCAGGATAAAGTGGCCTCCCAACCGGCTACCCTGGAGTCTATCTTGAACTCGTCCATCAGGCTCATTGCACATGCGGCTGAAGGGACGACCAGGTCAGCAGCTTCCTGCATTGCAATTCAGAGACGCAATTGGATGTGCCTGTGTGAGTTAGCAGAACCATTCAATTCTTCCTTTGTCAATGCCCCCTTTGACAGGTCCTCCTTGTTTGGTCTCAAAGTAAAGGAAACTCTGTCCAGGTGTGAAAAGGATGGAAAAACTTTGTTTGCGATGGGTGTACATTTTTCCACTCTTCAACAATCCTATTCCAGGAATCAAAGGAGTGGTAAGCTGTGGTTCAAGAAATCCCAGAAGCCTTTCCAGGATATGTGGCTCTGGCTCCCCTTAGGGCAGAAGGGGAAATTATAGTGGAAGACACCGTCCCAAAGGCAGGAGTGGTCCGCAGAATCAAGGTTGCAAGGATTAGTTCTCTGCTCAACCTTATCAGCGCTCTTGAAGGGGGGGGGGGGCCCGATTGCTTACCTCCGGAAGCAGTCGGGGGAAGATTTTCCTTGCACCCAAACGCCTGGTGAGACATAACCACTGATGCTTGGGTGCTAAGGATAATTTCCAGTGGTTATCCAATTCCCTTCACCTTTTATCTGAGAACCCCGGTAAGACTCTCTGATGTTCCACCCAGTCAGAGTTCAGGCAGTAAGAGAAATACAAATGCTGCTAGAAAAGAGTCATCCAAGAAGTCCTACCAGACCAACTAGGATCCAGTTTTTACTCAAGATTCTTTTTAGTGCCAAAGAAAACGGGACTTGAGACCAATATTAGATTTCAGTACTCTAAACAAATTCATCCAGCAGCAAGCAAAATTCCGCATGGTCACGGTTCAGTCAATTCTCCCCTTATAGATAAAGATGATTGGATCTGCTCTATTGACTTTCAAGATGCATGTTACCATATAAAGGTGGAAAATGCTTGAAAGATTTTCCGCTTCTGAATGGGAGCCTGTCATTTCCAGTTCAGAGTGCTGCCCTTTGGCCTCACCACAGCCCCCTGGGTGTACACCAAATGTTTGGCAGCAGTCACAGCACATTTGAGGCTGCATGGATTCAGAGAGTTTCCTTACTTGGATGACTGGCTCCTCACATCTCCCATCAGGCATCTACTTCTACAGAGTACGGACTAAATTCTGAAACCAGCCATTCAGTTGGGCATCACAGTAAATCCTGCAAAATCTCAGATGACCCCATCTCAGCACATAGAATTTATTGGAGCTCGCGTCAACACTGTGCGTTGCATAGTATTGCTTCCACTACACAGGTTACATAAAATTCAGTTGCAAGTTCTTCATCTTCTTCACTCAGACAAAATTCTTGCTTATCTAATTCTGCAGGCATTGGGCTCCATGGCAGCAGCAATCACACTGGTTCCATTGGCAGATTTCACATGAGAGTTTTCCAGTGGTTACTTGTGAATCAATGGTCTATTCTAACCCACCCCATGAACCATTTCATTTTCATATCGAGTTGATGCAAGAATGGCCTATCCTGGTGGATGCATTCGGCGACGACTTCTAGGTCACCCCTTTGTTCCCCTTCAGCCCAAGGCTATAGTGACCATGGATGCTTCCTGGATGGGGTGGGGGTCATTATCTCAGGAAGACCGTCCAAGGCACTTGGTCCACCTCCGAGGCCAATTTGCATATCAGTGTTCTAGAGCTAACAGCAGTACTTCTGGCATTGCAAGTGTTTAACTCTGCCTTACCTCAAGGGATGGTAACTATACAGTTGGACATGTCAGTAGTCTGATGTATAAACAAACAGGGGGGAGACCAAGTTCTACCCATTGTGTTGAGAAACCCTTTGAGTGTGGCAATGGACTATAACTTCCAACCATTTTCTGATAGCAACACATCCCGAGGAGTTCAAACATAATTATGGGCAAACTAAGAAGATGCATCCTCATGCCTCACAAGTGGTCTCTGAACTCCAGAGTAGCGAAGGAGATCTTTCTTCACTGGGGCCAGCCTTGCTGCAACCTGTTTGTCTCACCTGTGAGCAACAAGTGCAGAAGCTACTTTGCCCTGCTTCCCCCTCAGGAGGAGTCCCCCAAGGACACTTTTCTCCACAATTGACCCCCAGGTCTCCTTTATGCCTCCCTCCCTTTCCCCTGATCCCTCTTTTTCTCAAGAAAGCAGCTCAGTCAAGAAGCAAAGTAATCCTCATTACTCCTTAATGGCCTCAAAATATATAGTTTCCTTTCTGGCCTTGTCTACTACACCACCCATGGATTCTGGACCCAGTTCCAGATCTGTTGTCCCATCCCAAGGGACTAGTGCACCCCAATCTTCTGACTCTCAAGCTGACTGCTTGGTTTCTCTAATTTTGGTAGTCACCAGGCATAACTGTATTCCTTTCCCCCTGCAGCACGTTTTGTTGGCAGCCCATAAACCATCCACCAGGAGTTTCTACCTGAGTAAATGGAAGAGATTTTCTATTTGGGCCTCTGACGATGGTCTGGATTCCTTTTCAGCACCAGTAGAAGAAATTCTAGTTTCTAGCTGCCCTCTTTTGTCAAGGAGCTTCCGCTTCTACTGTCAAGTTTGCCTTAGCAGCAGTTTCAAATTCCCATAACAGTATGGGGGATCACCCTTTAATTTCTCACAGACATTGTAAGGTTTTTCTCATGGGCACAATCCACTTAAAGCTACCTTTCAAAGATCCTATTCCACCATGGGCTTTAATCCATGTGTTACAGTCGCTTACTTCACCTCCATTTGAACCTACAGCGACCTTGTGATTTAACATTTCATTCTTGGAGAACACTGTTCCTTATAGCTGTAACTTCGGCGAGGCAAGTCTCCGAATTACAGGCTTTATGCTCTAAAGCTCCATACTTGGTTTTCCACAAAGGTAGAGTATCATTCAGAACGAACCCTACTTTCCTTCCTAAAGTGATATTAGAGACCAGTATCAAGCAATCTATTGATTTGCCTGTATTCTTTCCAAATTTTTCAAATAAAGACGAGTACTGTCTGCAACTTCTGGATGTACACAGGCAATTACATTTCTATCTTGACAAAACTAACCAAATATGACAGTCTGACCACTTATTTGTTTCCTTTGCCATTGCAGCTTTGGGCAAACCAGTATCCAAGGTGACTCTTTCCAAGTGGTTAAGGAATTGCATCTTTTTCATTTGCGAGAAACTTAACATAAAGCTTCCTTTGCCAATAAAGGCACATTCTACCAGATCTATGGTGGCATCAGCTGTTTTTCATTCCAGAGCTTGTGTGTAAGAAATTTGTGCAGCTGCAACGTGGGCTAATCCACACACCTTTTATTACTCATTGCAAAATGGATATGGTCTCCAGAGGGAGACCCTCTTTTAGTTCTATGATTCTCAGGAATATTCTTCCTTGAGGCCACCCAGGATGTAAGGTAGCTGGGAACTCTGTCACACAAGTCAAAAATAGATGAAGATTGACGACATCAGATAAAGATGTTAAACGTCTTACCATAATGTTCCATCTGTGTTGTCGATCTTTATCTGTTCCTGCGTCCCTCCTGCCTTGCCCCCTCCTTTAGATGTCTGGTGGAGCAACATCCTGTCTTGGGTTCTTATTGTTAGGGAAACCTTGTACAAGACTTCCGTCATATTCTGTAGAACTCCTTTTTTCTGTTTTTAATTTCTCCAAGTCTTTTGAGTTTCTAATACCATGACGGGAATGGACCCCATTCCTAAGTCAAAGTACGATTAAAGTTCATGAAGTGAAGCAGTGTGCCCAGTAATGACTCATCCTGCAATTTGCATGGTGTTACATGAATTGGTAACATAACTAAATACGATTGTAAATTCTTTTTTGTAAGACCAGTTGCTCCTACTACTATTGGAACTGTCTGGGTATCATTCTTCCACATGGCTCTCATTTTTGCCTGCCGATCCAGGTATTTTATGACTGTCTCTCTCTCTATGCAAGACACTGTAGTCACTAGGTGTGGCAATTTCAATTATCAATGCTACGTTTGTCTTCTTTTCTTGGACCACTGTATCTGGGTTTTCTAGCATCTATCTTTTGAACTGCTGGTATTGGGTGATCCCATGTGATATAAACTTCATAATTTCCTGTGATTCTTTGTGGGTCATGTTTCCAGTGTTTTTCAGCCACTTCCGTACCATAATGCTTGCACAATCTCCAGTGTAACAGTCTTGCCACATTATTATGCCTTTCAGTATACAGTCCCTCTGCCATTAGTGTGTTGCAACCAGCAACGAGGTGTGAGACTGTTTCCAATTTGGTTTTACAAAAACTACATATGTCTTTCTCCCACATGTTCAACCAGCGTATACGTAGCCCACTATCTTGGGCTGCCAGTATTCACCTTTCATTTCTTGATGTGAATTCACCTCTCCTTAACCATTCCTGCATTTGTTTTTGATAAACATGAGGCTCTTCCAGAAGTTTTCTATACTTGCAACTATATTTATGTTTTTTCCACATTTCTTGCCTTCTCATCTGGTCCTTCACCTTGTATTCTTTCTTTTGTTTTAGTGCATTCAGTTGCTGCCTGGTTTTTATCTACTGGTTTAATTTCCATTCCTGCTTGACGTCAATATACTTCTGCTAAATTAAGCAGAGATGTCATCTTGGATTTATTCTCCTCTTGTTTCCAAACTTTCACTACATTTGGATCCTGTGAGGTCAACAGGTATGTGTGGAGTCCCATGATTGCAGATCTATACATGTAATTAATTTCAAGGTGGCCCATCCCTCCTTTGGAACGGGGAATATATAATCTGGTATACACTGATTTTTATAAATCATTTGGCGAGCACGAAGCATCGTTCTTGTTTTAATATCCAATCTATCCAGCACTTTTTGGGGCCAGTCAGTCACTCCAAAACTATAAGTTAGGACAGGAAAAGCAAATTGATTTATGTCTTGGATCTTGTTCCTAGATGCCAGTGCTGTTTTCAGGATTAATTTAAGTCTTCTAAAGTACTCCTTACTGAGTTTTATTCTAATTTGTTCATGTTTTATTGCTGATTCTTCATCAATTCCCAAGTATTTATACACTCCCTCTTGCTCAAGTTCTTTTATATCACATTCTTGTCCCAAACTGATGTTTTCTTGATGCTGCAGTTTTCCTTTTTTAAAGGTTGCTTTTGCACATTTGTCAAGCCCAAATGACATTCCAATATCATCTGAAAAAGTTTTGACTATCTGCAGCTGTGCTTTCATTTCCTCATCTGATGAGCTATACAGTTTTAAATCGACAAAGAGAAGATGAGAAGTCATTAAACTTTGTTATTTTCTATAAGCCAAATTGTAGCCATGGCCTAAGCTATTAATGGATTAATGGCAAGGCAGAATAGCAACGGTGACAGAGAGTCACCCTAGAATATCCCCTTTGGATTTTTATCCCTGGGATAATAATCTGTCCTTTATCATGGGTTAATTGCAAAGTCGTCTGCCACTGTTTCATACTTACTGTAATGTAGTCAGTCAGTATCTTTTACATTTTTAAGCACTCTTCTATCCATGAGTGCGGGATACTATCAAATGCTTTTTTGTAGTCAATCCATGCCATACAGATTCTTCCCCTTCTTACAGTTCTTCAATATAACTTTGTTTAACAACAAATGATCCTTTGTTCCATATGACTTTCTTTTATTGCCCTTTTGTTCTTCTGCCATAATTGAGTTTTCTACTAAATGACTATAAACTCTGCGTCCATTCCCGTGTATAGTTTATACATCGTCGGAAGATAAGTTATTGGTCTATAATTTTTAGGGTAGCTTGCAGGTTCACTCTTAAGTAAGAGCATTGTTTTTTCCTGTTGTTAACCAGTGTGGTGTCTGTTCGGGGTGTGCATATAAATAGTTCTTGCTCATGGCTAGAGCCTCGTGCAAAGAAGTTAATACTTTAAGCTAAAAGTTAGGTACTGCATCTGGGTCTGGGGTTTTCCAGTTAGAGGCTTTTCTCAACTTTGTTTAAATCTCTCTGGCTGTTATTTCATCCCATTTCATATCCTGTACCTTTAAACTTCTTATTCTTTCTTTTACTTCTTCTATCCATTTAGCATCTTTATCTTCCACAGGATCTTCACAGGTACTTCTCCAAAATGTATCTACTGCCTCTTTTTTGGCGGTCTTTCAATTCCTTTTACCTTATTTCCCAATTCTGTATAAAACTTTTTTGGGTCATTAGTAAATTGCTTATTTTGTGCTTTTCTCTTATATTTATCTTCGTATATTCTAAGTCTTTCCGCCTGTTTTGAAATTTTTAGTTCATCTCCAATAGTCCATAATAGATCCTGGTCTGTTGTAATAATGCACATTGCTTTTATCACATCTGTCTTAATATTTTTGTTGATCTGTTCCCTCTTCTATAATCTTCTAACAATGACACTTCTTGTCTTAGCTGCTTTATAGTTTTCTCTATTAGATATTTCCATGATGGTATTCGCTTTTGCCCCCTTTTTCCTCGCTTCCCCATGTTCCTGTGGTAGAACTTTATCAGTTATTAATTTAGCAGCACAGTAATATATTCTGTTTACTTCTGTTATATTGCATGGATCTCTCGACAATCCTAATTACTGTGTTCATTTGTTTTATCAGACTTCTGACTTCTGGGGTTTTATTAACCTTCTGCAGTCTATTTCTCTCATTGATCTTGATATATCTGTCTTTGTTAAATCAAGCAGCTCTTCTCTTAACTCATTTTTTTTCCATACTGAGGGCACATCCCTTGTTTTCCGTTTCCTGTGGGCATTCTATTGAAAGTTCTATACCATCTTCCTGTGGCACATTCTCTTCAGTTTCATTTTGTGTCATCTGTTGTTCTGTCATACGGGAACTCACTGGCCTATCACTCCACAAAATTGACTGCATCAGAGTTTCCACAGTTTCCTGTTCCTTTCCTTGCTGTCTAGCTTCAAATGGAACGTTTATACTAATTTCATGTGGAAGGCTCCAAAATATCTTGATATGGCACCTGACCAGTTGCTTCCTGTTCCATTGGTTTCCCCTTAATTTGGATATCCATTGCTGTTTCCTGTTGTGGTGCTTTCTGCATTTGATTTTCTACACTAAATCCTTCTCTTTGCAGCTGTTCCATTACCTCAGATTCTATTTCTTTGATTTCTCCATTACTAATCTCTTTCTACTTTTCCTCTTCGTCTTCTTATTTTTTTTGATAAAGGCTGCCAGCACCCACGAGGTAAATCCTCCGTAGTACAAAGTTAATAAAATATAAAAACAGATGAATATACCAATGGAGGCAAACACGGCTGCAAATCAATAAGTCCAGAAATAAAGCCAGTCGATGCAGTAGCAATAAAAATCCACAGTTTATTACGAGAACACAGACAGGTAAGCGCTTTCGCATAGGAGCTTCATCAGACCAGTAATGAGCATACACCTAACTGACATTTATATAAAACGAACCTGCTGAAAATCAATTAATCACTCAGTCAACTATTAAAGCCACAGTATACAACACTAAAATGAAATAAAATAAAACAAAATACCATGTGGCAAAAAAGAAAAAAACAGACACTCTTAAAAAAACTCTTATATAAAATAACAACATCACATAGCACACAAGCCAAGGCATATACACAAGCATCCATACCAAAATACATTGGAGGAAGAAGCTAAAATAAATGGGCTTTATTTACACAACCTCCTTTTCTTTAAAATGGGTTTAATGGAGACCCTCTCATTCAGGCCCCTCCCTCGGTCTGCCCGTAAAAGGACAATCCAACGAGTTTCCTTATATTCAGTGTGTGTAATAATGTCCCCTTCCCTAATACTTGGTACAATAGCTTCAATCACCTGAAATGTGAATGTGTGAGTATTCCCAAGCTCAGCTGTATGCTTAGCAAGTGCATTATGTGGGGAACCTTTTCTAATATGATAGAGGTGTTCCCTCATCCTATCACGTAAAGGTCTGTTGGTTTTCCCAACATAAAATGCACCACATGTCCCACACTGAGCCAGGTACACTACATGTGGGGTCATACAATTACTGACTCCCTTAAAATGGAATTCTTTCTGTAAGTCAGGATGATAAAAGACGCCAGTTGTATCGACATATCCACAAAAATTGCAAGACCTGCAGGGTTCAGTGTGGCCATAAACTGGCCTCACTGCAATGTACCTATCAGAACATAATAACCTTTTTAAATTCTTGTAATTCCTAAACCGGAAACTGGGATGACTGCCCACAATATTACCTATCTCATGATCTACACGAAGAATAGACCAATGCTGATAAAATAAGTCAGTGACTTGTTTAAAGTCATTTGTATAAAAAAGAGGGATCTTAGCATGGCAAATTCTATCGGTATGGTATTTTGTTTTATTTTATTTCATTTTAGTGTTGTATACTGTGGCTTTAATAGTTGATTGAGTGATTATTTAATTGATTTTCAGCAGGTTCGTTTTATATAAATGTCAGTTAGGTGTATGCTTATTACTGGTCTGATGAAGCTCCTATGCGAAAGCGCTTACCTGTCTGTGTTTTCGTAATAAACTGTGGATTTTTATTGCTACTGCATCGACTGTCTTTATTTCTGGACTTATTGATTTGCAGCCGTGTTTGCCTCCATTGGTATATTCATCTGTTTTTTATATTTTATTAACTTTGTACTACAGAGGATTTACCTCGTGGGTGCTGGCAACCTTTATCATTATATTTGTGTTTATACTTGTGATATTGTTGGCTACCCTCGGGGGCATGGCTACTGAGCAACAATTGGACATTGAATTGGATTATGTGCCACCAAAGGAAGTGAATACTGCTGTTAATAGTAAACCATCTGGTATCGTTGGTGCTACATCGTCTTCTGATAGACATAGCACTGTGTTTCATTCCTTTTCCGAGAGGTTTACACAGTATTTAGAGAGAGATGGTAAATGTCTGTGGATGACGGATGTGCATGCAACTGAGGATGACGTCACTGCACGGACGGAAGACCTGGAATTGTTACAACCCAATATGGAGGACATTGAGCGTGACTTTCTTCGTTTAAAGCGCTTGCAGTTACAGCGCTTACATTTTGAGACCTGTTTGACTAAAAAGATCGTACCCAGAGGGTTGCGTGTCCTTAGTCAAGGATCCCAATACCCAGAGTTGTTGGCTCGCTGGCAAAGACTTAATCTAGAGGTAAGTGCCAGCTACATGCGACTCCTCATTGACGTCTTTGAGCCAGAGGAAGTCAGATTGAAGCAGTCGCTGCGTCTTAAAGAAGATGAACTTTTTCAGAAATATCAGCAGAATACTCCACTCTTTGAGCGACTTTTAGACAGCGTTGCTGTCCTTGAGTGTAAATTGATCGAACAGAAGAGAACAAAAATTGTTAGAGACTTGTCTGACTTTCTGGCGGGCCATGTCTTTATGTGGCCACGCACAGGTTATACAACAGTCAACCGCTCTGAGAATAATGCCATTTTGCATAATGATGGTAATAGGACTGCTTTAATCAATGATAAAACTGTTACAAATGTTTCTGTCGATACTAATGTTGTTTCTTATTGTGTTAGGGGACAAGAGCGAGTGTGTTCTGAGAAATTGGATAAGAATCCCATAGGTGCCATACATAGATATGATAGCATTCACCTAAGTGGTGATGAGCCGATTATTGTTTCTGGCACTCCTCATGTAACCCACAACCCAGGCAGTAGGCCTGGGAGTGGAATATCTGTTATTCCCACTACGTCTAAGGACGGCCCTATTTCTGAAGAACTTGTTAATGATTCTGTCACTTTGAAATTTAAGAGCACAGACTGTTCCGTCAGGCCCAAAGATAAGAGTAGGCCTGTTACTCAGAACAGTATGACTGATACTGTATTTACAGGGTCTGGTAGTGAGCTCCCTTTTCCACTGCCTGTCCGGTTGGACAGGACAGGGGGGCGAGGGAGGTCAGCCAGCAGGGGACGTCACAAGCGGAAACTATCAGGGGAACATTATCCTAATCAGACCTTGAAGAAGATGTGGGGGAAGAACAAGAGTCCTTTGATTTTTAATATTTCTAGCCGCTCCTTGACCCTATTTGAATTCAGTGTTTTGACTAAAGGTCTCAATTTTATACCAACTCGTAGCAGTAATGTGGTTGACACTGTTATAGATTTAAAGACCTTTTGTAGGGATGTGATGATGCGCTTTATTTATGGTGGGTCTACAACCGTTGATAATGGTGCAAGTGGATCACAAGTTCATCTTAGGAGAATGAGCAGTTTTGTACCGACGAATCATCCTCTAGTAGAAGCTTATTTTAAGTTAACAGAGGAGGATACATTACAGTTTTATGATAACAGGGGACACTCTAAGAAATTTTATAAGCATAACGTTACTTATATGGAGAGACGAGCCTTGAGCCAGCTTCAGAACAATGGTACTCTTATTATTAGACCTGCCGATACGGGGGGAATTAATTGTTATTATGGATAGAAGTTTTTATTATCAAGCTATGACTGATATGCTCAGTGATGCATGCTTTTATAGTAGAATTTCAGCCTCTGAGGTACATGGGATCATCTCTTCCGTAGATCATGATATCAGAGACCTCCATGTAACTGGCCTTATTACTGATGAGTTGTTCTCATTCATGCATACTGTTAATCCCTTAATTCCGGTGATACAAGGGTTACCTAAGGTACATAAACATCCTAGGAACCCACCCATGAGACCCATTGTTGCTGGTGGTGGGTGGGTGACCGAACCCTTATCATTGTACGTTGAAAAGTTCCTAAGACCAGTTATTAGTTTGAATCCCACTGTGTTGAGAGATTCTAAACAGTTTCTATTAGATCTGTATGATTGTATTAAGGGATTAGATGACATTAGTGTTGTAGCATTTGTCACGCTTAATGTCCAGTCATTGTTCACAATGATACCCAATGAGTTGGGTATACACTGTGTGCAGAAATATCTTTATGCGCACAGTGAATATTCACCTAAGCAGATTGATTTAATTTGTTTCTTTTTAGAAACAGTTTTGAATAACAATGTTTTTATTTTTGGGGAAGACATGTTTTTGCAACAACATGGCGTAGCTATGGGCACTTCTTGTGCCAATAGCTACGCCAACATGTTTCTTGCTCAATGGGAGGCTGAGTCGTTATTTCCACTCATTGAATTTGAAAATCACGTTGTATTTTATCGACACTTTGTGGACGATTTATTTGTTTTGTGGCGAGGGACATCGGAAGAATTTGTCAGGTTTTTTGGGATCGTGAATAATCTGACCGATTGTCTCAAGTTTACTTATAGCCTGTCATACACAGACATCAACTATTTGGATGTTTATGTTGAGAAGTTGAACAACAATATGATTAATACAGGGATCTTTCGGAAAACCTGTCATAGGAATGCTTTCCTATTTAGGTCTAGCATGCACCCTGGCTTCATTTTTAAAAATCTTATTAGGGGGCAGGGTATGAGAGCATCCAGGTTAAACCCCCCCTTTAGTAGGGTTTCAAAAGGAAATGGTTAGTTTGGAGAAGAAGATTTTGGATAGAGGCTATACTATTGATGAACTCAATAGACAGTGGTCTGACCTTGTTGACCTTAGGTCTACTAGGGCACAACCGTATTTTGGTTCACCTTTGGAATTGAAGAAACCAAGTGTGCCCGATAGAATTTGCCATACTAAGATCCCTCTTTTTTATACAAATGATTTCAAACAAGTCATTGGTCTATTCTTCGTGTAGATCATGAGATAAGTAATATTGTGGGCAGTCATCCCAGTTTCCGGTTTAGGAA
Organism: Protopterus annectens; assembly: GCF_019279795.1. Classification (NCBI taxonomy): domain Eukaryota; kingdom Metazoa; phylum Chordata; order Ceratodontiformes; family Protopteridae; genus Protopterus; species Protopterus annectens. Next base: position 997,250,516 of record NC_056748.1, read on the forward strand.
TTACAAGAATTTAAAAAGGTTATTATGTTCTGATAGGCACATTGCAGTGAGGCCAGTTTATGGCCCACTGAACCCTGCGGGTCTTGCAATTTTTGTGGATATGTTGATACAACTGGCGTCTTTTATCATCCTGACTTACAGAAAGAATTCCATTTTAAGGGAGTCAGTAATTGTATGACCCCACATGTAGTGTACCTGGCTCAGTGTGGGACATGTGGTGCATTTTATGTTGGGAAAACCAACAGACCTTTACGTGATAGGATGAGGGAACACCTCTATCATATTAGAAAAGGTTCCCCACATAATGCACTTGCTAAGCATACAGCTGAGCTTGGGAATACTCACACGTTCACATTTCAGGTGATTGAAGCTATTGTACCAAGTATTAGGGAAGGGGACATTATTACACACACTGAATATAAGGAAACTCGTTGGATTGTCCTTTTACGGGCAGACCGAGGGAGGGGCCTGAATGAGAGGGCCTCCATTAAACCTGTTTTAAAGAAAAGGAGGTTGTGTAAATAAAGCCCATTTATTTTAGCTTCTTCCTCCAATGTATTTTGGTATGGATGTTTGTGTATATGCCCTGGCTTGTGTGCTATGTGATGTTGTTATTTTATTTAAGAGTTTTTTTTAAGAGTGTCTGTTTTTTCTTTTTTGCCACATGGTATTTTGTTTTATTTTATTTCATTTTAGTGTTGTATACTGTGGCTTTAATAGTTGATTGAGTTATTATTTAATTGATTTTCAGCAGGTTCGTTTTATATAAATGTCAGTTAGGTGTATGCTCATTACTGGTCTGATGAAGCTCCTATGCGAAAGCGCTTACCTGTCTGTGTTCTAGTAATAAACTGTGGATTTTTATTGCTACTGCATCGACTGGCTTTATTTCTGGACTTATTGATTTGCAGCCGTGTTTGCCTCCGTTGGTATATTCATCTGTTTTTTATATTTCTTATTTTTTGTATTGTAAAGTTTTCCATATCCGGATTCCTTTGCCTATATTTTTCTTCAAATATCTTTGGTGCTGCTCTTAGTTTTGCTTTCTCCTTTTTATAAATATTACACCATATTTAATTGCTTTTCCTTTCCTATGTCCATATTTCTTCTTCACATGTCTCCTGATCATCTTGCTTTTCCTTATTCTGGGGACTCGCTCCATCATGCTGTGATGTAGTCTGTTTTAGACCTTCTACATTAAATCCTTCACTTCGCAGGCACTCCATAACTTCAACTTCATTTCTTTAACTTCTGCTTTACTAATAATCTTTTCTACATTACATCTTTGTGCTGTTAATCTTTTTTTCTGCATGGTAGCAAACTCGATGTGAGGTATTGTAGAGAAGTGCACTGTGGGTAGACTAGCAGCTAGAGAGATTTTTTTTTGGTTGACGCAAGCTTTATAACAGCTGGATCTGTTCCGAGGATCGGAGCCGTAACCCACAAGTCAAGATAAGGCAAAGATCGACAACACAGATGGAACATTATGGTAAGACATAACTTCTTTTTTTACAAATGTAAGACTTACCCTTGCTAAACATCTTCTCTGTTAATTTCTGTGTCTCTGAATTACCGTTAACCGCAAGTGCAAATCAGCACTTTCCCAAGATGGTTCCCACTGGTGACCCCTGCATCACTTTGCCACTGACTCCCCTTCCCCCACCTTCACTTTATCACGCACACGCACACACGCCTCTTACATGCCCCTAAGTTGATGCAACATCCCTGATGTGTCTCCTTATTTTTGTCCTTGCTTTAATAAAAGCTGCATCACTACAGTCTGTCGATGATGCCAGACATTCGAGTTTCATTCTTCCTACTGTCCATTAAGTGAATTGTGATGCTAGAGCCGTTGGTCTGTTACCATTTTCATTTCTTTTTCTCTCTGGTGTTTCTCTAGTGTTGCTACTGGCTTTCTCCACAAGCCTTTGCCTACATGGACACACACCCCCATTGCTCTCAAATGACCCAGATTTTGCACACATCTCCTACTGTTGCCACTTGTACATGTCTTGTCCTCTTAAGTCATGGACTAACCTGCAATTGCTGGATAATGCCAGACATTAGAGTTTCATATTTCTCATGTAAAAAAAATGCAGTCTTACATTGACTTCACAGTCAGAGTAGAGGGCTAACCCTCCTGCTTTCTGTGTCAAGGGTGCAGAGTTCAAAGTTCCCCTAACATTTTCATTTATTTAGAAAGATGTAGGTAATATGAAAGAACCTTTCCTGTTAGCTAATGGTGGTGCAGAGAGCTAACTGTCTAGTAAAAAAAAAACTGTGCTCGAGTGCTGAGAGTACAGGGTTTGAATTTTAGTAAGCCCTTTAAGGCATGATGTAAATAGTTACCCTGGTATATAGTGCTCCCCCCACCCCGTGCTTTTTTATTTTAAGTGCTTTTAAGGCACAGTATACTTATCCTTGGTGTTTAATGTGCCACTTGCCCCACATATTTCAAGTCCTTTAAGGCATGATATGAAGAATATCCCTAATGTCCGTTTCCCAGCCCTCAATATTCCAGAATTTGCTCATTAGTCTAGGGGAGTGTGGAGGTGTGACAGTTGCCACCCAATCCAGTCACACTCATGTGCATACTCACCCATCCACTCACGTTCATACCCACACACAGCCACCCACACACACCCCACCCTACCTAACTAACCTCATTCTACAACCACCCAGGTGTGCATGCACTCAAGACAGCTAGACATACAGGCACAGACATGTACACACACCCCCTTACACCACTGTTAACTACATGGAGTCAGAGAGGTAGCTACGGAGATTATTGTGTGTGTGTGTGTGTGTGTGTGTGTGTGTGTGTGTGTGTGTGTGTGTGTGTGTGTGTGTGTGTGTGTATATATATATATATATATATATATATATATATATATATATATATACAGTATATACACACACTCTTTGCAAAACAGACAACGCTTTCGAACTCAGAAGTACACAGGACAATTTTATGCTGTATTCTCCCCATTTTAAACTGCTGTATGTGAAATAGCTTTCTCTAGATTTGGACCTTCTGCTGAAAACACCTGCCTAATGACATCAGAAAGCTAGAAACCATTAAAAGATTCAAATATGCACTTAAAAAGCATCTCTTTGCAGAGTTTACTTGCAACTGTTACTGCAACAATGGCTAAATAACTTACCACCCCCCACATCATAAATAATGGAATACTTTTAAGAAACTTTTCTCTTCCTGGTAATGTTGTGTTTTTGTTGTGTATTATATGTGTGATTGCATTATATTTTATGCATATCTTGGCTTATATTTTTTCTTTGTCCTTTCTTAACACTTTTACTGTTTTTCAGTCTTAACTAGTCCACATTGATGCTTACAGTTGTGTAATGAATTTAGCCATTTACTCTTTCTGCATACAATACTGTTGATTAGTAAGATCTAATGTATTTTTTGCTCTTTGAGTTCTGGTCATGGCCAACAGACCAGCCCGTACCTGATGAGCAAGTAGAAATAATGTGTGCGTGTTTGTGTTGTTTGTGTTGTGTGTGTTTGTGTTGTGTGTGTGTGTGTGTTTGTGTTGTGTGTGTGTTGTGTGTTTGTGTTGTGTGTGTGTTGTGTGTGTGTGTGTGTTGTGTGTGTGTGTGTTTGTGTTGTGTGTGTGTGTGTGTGTTTGTGTTGTGTGTGTGTGTGTGTGTTTGTGTTGTGTTGTGTGTGTGTGGTGTGTGTTAACTGTAACCCTTCCTCTACCCTTGCCCCAACTCCAATCCTTCACATTCCGTAACAGTGCCACTGTGCAAGATGCACTCAACCACAATGTGAAAATTTTTGTTACACAAGAATATTTTGGCATTATTGCTGACTTCCACTTACCTTACATTTCATGTTACATAGGTTCACTGTTCAATTACTTGTAAAAACCTTGCACTCAAAACAGATGATGTTCTTCGTGTTGCACTGTTGCAGTCATTACATTTGGGTAATCTGCTGGCAGGTTGCCCTCAGTCAGCCTAATTAACAAAGTTTTGGGTCCTGCGTCGGTTGCTGTCCCTTCTTCCATGACGTCAGGTCATCAGGGGTATAAAACATGCAGCCGATGCCATTACATCAGTCTTTCTTGCCGTGCGGTGCCCGAAGCAGAAGCAGTTCGCAAGTGCCGGTCGTCCGACTCCTGAAATTTTTGTTTTCAAGTTTCAGAACTAAAGTCTTCAACTAAAAGCTAAGTACTCTGTTGGGGAAGCTTTTTCTTGCTCCTTACCGATGTCAGTAAAAGTTAATAATTGTACTATTTGTGGGAAGCAAATACCTCATAAGGATTTTCATTTGTACTGTATTCCTTGCCTAGGCCCTGACCACAACGTGCCTTGCTGTCGGTTTTGTGCTAAATTTAATCAACGTACTATTAAACATCGGTATATTTTTGCTTCTAAATATTTTGGCTCGAGATTTAACTATCCAGAAATGTCGTCGGTTAGCAGTCCGACTACCAGAATACCTAAAGAAACGCAAAGAAAAAGAGAGACCGTCTAGGTCCAAAACCGACGAATCTTCTCCTAAACCAGTTGTTGGTTCGCCGGTACTCAGTAAGGCACTTTTGCAGCCCCTGATACCTGCTGCTTCTGATTCGCAGGCCTCTACTGAGACCCATTCGGAGTCCGGTATGCAGCGAGATACTTTAAGTATTGAATTCGCGGATGTCTCTAACTTAGATGGGTCTGGAGCCACTGAGCATACACCAGCTTCTGAGGTGTTTTCAAGCCTAAAGATTTGTATATTAAACCAACGCCATCTTCAAAACTAAGGCCAAAAACTACTTCTGTGTCTAAAAAAAACGACGCTTGGGCCACGTGTACAGGCCCCAATGCCAAAAAAACAAATTATCAAAATGGCTAAGGATTTAATTACCTTGATCAGGGGTACCCATCCCCCTCCTGCTAAGAGGCCTAGGCAAGGCACTGACTATGTATCTTCAGAACAGGTTTCTGTTTCTTCTGATTCCTCTTCTTATCAGGAATTATCTATTCCAACTTATGAGGACTCTGATGCAGAAGATTCCGTCCCTTCTGCTTCTCCTCCTGAGGTTTTTCTTTTAGAGAAACTTTGCATACCTTAAGGGAACACTTTCACTGGGAGAGTCCGGATTTCTCAGAATCTAAAAAGAGACTTGGGTATTTCCTTCTTCCTCAGCTTAGGCCTTTGGGTATACCTCCTTTTCTAGACATTGTTGATGATGTTTTCTCAGATTCCAGTATGACTCCTGATTCTCTGCCTCTGGCTCCTAGTAAGCCAGACAGATATTACAGGGTTCTTGACTCCCACAAATTCCTCTTTAAAAACCCTACTGCTGACCCTGGAACCATTTCTCAGGGTCCCAAGGGCATTAAGGCTTCTACTGCTAAAAATCCTACCCCTTCTGATAGAGATTCCAGGGCGCTGGATAGATGGGGTAAGAACCCTGGCAATCAGGGCTTTAAACTGTCAATTTCATATGCTTAAATATGAACAGCATGTCATGGGTTTACTTAAACAGAAAATTATGTTGATTTCTGACTCTGTGGAAAATAGTGTTGCAGGATTTATTGCATTCAGCTGAACAAGTTGGAAAACGTACTTTGCAATGTGGTTTTGATTCCTTGGAGGCCACTTGCAGGGCTGCTGTAACTGGATCTGTGATAAGAAGGCATGCTTTGCTCAAGGAGCAAAATCTGCCTGACCATGTTAAAGCAAAATTGTTGGATGCTCCTGTACAACAGGGCAGTCTATTTGGTAATAAGGCTGAAGAAGTTTTGAAAAAGATGGAAGATAAAGCTAAATCTATGCAAACTGTGAAAGATTTCCTACAAGTGCAGCCACCCAAGTTCAGTAGGCACTGGCCTACTAAGAACTGGTCCTTTCCAGTACCCACTAGAGCCGCTCAGGTCAAACCCAGACATTCCAAAGGCTCCAGGTTTTAGTCGCAAGGAAGTTTATAGAACAAAGCAATGGGGTGTCTCCACCTCCAAATCTGGAAGTAACAAGACACCTTCCTGCAGTAAACAGTCTCAATGACTTTCCATTGCAATCACCAAGTACTTACCTTTTGGCCGCCTCTTTGGGGTGAAAGCTGGCACTTCATGCACGAAACTGACAACTGATTACCCAGGACAAATGGGTTTTAAATATAGTATCCCAGGGATACAGATTTCATTTCCACACTTTGCCAATCCCAAACGGATGGCCAGATCTGCCTCCAAATCAGTGAACAGAGGCCCAGAAACAAGTTATGTCCCTCATGAATATGGGGGCTATTCAACCAGTACCAGAAAAGAAAAGGGACAAGGTTTTTATTCAAGACTTTTCCTGGTACCCAGAAAAAACAAATCATGGCGTCCAATTCTGGACTTATCCATTTTAAATACATTTCTGGACATTCCAAAATTCAAGATGCTGACTCTCAAGCAGTTACTACCTATGCTAGGCAAGGATGCCTGGTTGGTAACTCTAGACTTAAGAGGCTTGCCTGCATATCCCAATCAGGGAATCTTGCAGAAGATAACTCCGCTTCAAAGCAGGCTATTTGCATTACCAGTTCTCTGCACTGCCCTTTGGCTTATCTACTGCGCCCAGGGTCTTCACAAAGTGCCTGGCACCCGTGATTGCATTTTACAGGCAAAGAAATATTCAAATTTTATCCTTACCTGGACGATTGTCTAATTCAGGCAGAAAACAAGGACACACTTCTAAAACATCTGATGTTTGTAAAAAGGCTTCTAACTTGTCTAGGGTACACCATAAACGAAAATAAATCACAACTGGTACCCTCTCAAATAATTACATTCCTGGGTGCAAGCTTGAATACAACTGCCCAGATGATTTACCTTGCACCAGAAAAACAAATTCAATTGATGACTTACTTCAAACAGGTAGCCACAAAAACCCAGCTATTTGCAAGACAAATTCTGCAGGCCTTGGGGTTCATGGCCTCCTGCATTCTTCTAATTCCATATGCAAGACTGCATATGAGGAAACTTCAGTGGTACCTAAAAAGCTTATGGAGTCAACATTGTCACAGCCTGGAAACAATGATTCCTATCATTCCTTGCCTGCAGCTAGAGTTCCAATGGTGGGCAGAGGCCTGCCAATAAAACAAGGGACCGTCATTCATTCCACCCCGTGCCGCCCATGCCCTGACTACAGACACATTAGATTATGCTTGGGGGGGGGGGTGCATCTGGCAGGGAGATGCATTCAGGGCCAGTGGAGCCCAAATCAAATGCACCTGCATATCAATCAGAAAGAGATGCTAGCTGTACAAAATGCTCTGACAGCCTTCAAGGACTATCTTCATCCATGACAACTACTGATAAAGACAGACAACACCACAGTCATGTGGTACATAAGCAGGGGGGTACCCATGCCTACCCCCTTTGCAGACTAGCCATGGCATTGTGGAACACGGCCTTGACTTATCAAATACATCTACAAGCTCAATTCCTGCCAGGAAAGCAAAATACTCTGGCAGACGAACTAAGCAGAAATCTTATGGACCCACACGAATGGAAACTGGATCCACAAATCTTCAGCATGTTGATACACAAATGGGGGAGCCCAAACATAGATCTTTTTGCCTCACTCCAAAACTATCAGTTAGAAAATTCTGCACAATAATTCATCACAAAAAAGCTTGGAAAGTGGATGTTGTATCCTTCAGCTGGAAAAACCTATCAGTCTATGCCTTTCCCCCTCTGCCTCTGCTCTCCAAGGTCTTACTGAAAGTCAGACATGAAAAAACAAAAATTATTCTGATTGCTCCAGACTGGCCTCGCCAACACTGGCACCCGCTCCTACGCAATATGTTGCACCTTCCTCCGTGGTACCTGCCTTAGACACCTTACCTACTGTCCCAGCAGAACTATCAAATTCTGCACACTCGGCTCCAAACTCTGAATCTTGCAGCATGGCTAGTCAACTAATTTCATCAGTTACATCTCTCAGCAAACCTGTGATGGATGTCATTTTGGAGGCTAGAAGGCCTAGTACTAGAAAATCTTATGCTGACAAATGGAAAAGATTCCGTGCCTGGAATCAAGCACAAGGAATAAGCACAGCAATGCCCAATATTCCTCAGATTCTGCAATACTTAACTGAGATGCTTCACAAGGGCCTATCTTTTTCTTCCATAAAAATCCATGCCTCTGCCATTTCAGCTCATTACAACACAGAGCCACCCCTCTTTTCTCATCCTCTGCTAAAGCAGTACCTCAGAGGGGCCAAAAATTTAAGACCTCCCAGGAGAGCACAAACTCCTGCATAGGACCTCAATTTTGTTTTGGAAAAACTCACTCTCCCTCATTTTGAGCCAGCTGCTACTGCAGACCTAAAATTTCTCTCTTGGAAAACATCTTTTCTTTTAGCAGTCACTTCAGCTAGAAGGATTTCAGAACTACAGGCTCTTATGGCAGTGGAGCCTTTCATTATTTTTTACCCAGACAGGGTGGCTGTCAGGACCAATCTATCCTTTATGCCTAAAGTGGTATCTAGTGTGGCCCTTAATCAGACCATTCATTTGCCAACTTTCTTCCCAAATCCACAGAACAAGGGTGAGCGGATTCTGTATTCATTGGATCTACACAGACAACTAAGATTCTACTTAAACAGGACATATTCTCTAAGAAAATCTGAACAATTCATGGTTTCATAGTTTGGTACTAGGCTATCTGCCCTGGGGCATTTATAAGCCTAGCCATAGTGATGTGGCTTTCGCCACCCCAAGTAATGGTACAAAAGTGTACAGAATAGATTTAGAATACTGTGCTTCTGTCTAGTAGTGACACAGAGATGACCCCTGGGGTAAACCTACGATCTCCCATCCACTCGTCAAGATTTCTCTTGAAGAGAGTCAGTGAGGGGCTCTGTCTAACATGAACTGGGATTCTGTTCCAGAGTATGGGAAGCCTCTGAGTTATGAATCTGTCCCTCTAGCATGTCCTAGTCATATATGTGCTGAGGTTCAAATCTTTAGCTCTCGTGGTTCTGATGGATTTGGATTTTTTGAGGTGGAGCATGTCCATCAATTCCTGATTGGACATGGCCTTGTACATCAGGCACAGATCACCTCTGAGTAGGCGGTATGCTACTGAATAGAGTTGGAGTTTCTTTAGTCTGGCAGCATATGACATATGTTGGAGACCCTTGATCCTCTTGGTGAGGTACTTTTGGGGTCTCTCTAGCTGTTGCAAGTGCCAGGTGAGGTACATACCAAACGGGGCATTGTACTCAATCATGGGCCTGATAAGGGAGGAGTACAGGGGAACAAAAACCTCCTTTGATCTGGATGTGAATCCCTTCATGATAAGGTGGGCAAGGTAGAAAGTCTTTCTAACCACTTTGGGAACGTGGGTGTCAAATGAGAGGTCACTATCGACTTGGGTCCCCAGGTCTCTGATTACTTTTTCCGTACTCAGTGGGTTACCACCTATGTGATAATTTGTGGGCACTTTGTTTTTCCCAAAGGGGATGACTATACATTTTTTGGCATTTAGTTTAAGGCCATGACTCCGGCACCAGTGAGGCCTTTCTGTAGGATGTATGTGTCAGCTGGTGTATCGACTATGGCGCCTAGTTTGCAGTCATCTGCGAACTTTGTCAGCCACAACCCTCCCATGTTTGCTTTCACATCTGAGAAATAAATGCCGAACAAGAGGCGTCCCAGGACAGAGCCCTGTGGGACACCACTTGTCACTGGCTTTGCGTCTGACATGGCTCCAGCGATTTTGACTTTATGGGTTCTATCCTTTAGCCAGTTGGCCACCCATCTTGTGACGTATGGATTTACATTTAAGCTGTTGAGCTTGTCTATGATGCCAGAGTGGGGTATTGTGTCGAAAATCTTAGCCAAGTCCAGGTAGGCTGTATGGACTGCTTTGCCCTCGTCAATGGCTCTAGTGACTGTTTCGAAAAAGTCAACCAGGTTCAAAAGGCAGGATCTGCCTTTTACAAAGCCGAACTGGGTGGGATCAAGTGTCTGTAAGTCCCCAATGTCTCTGTTTATTAGTTCCATAATGATTCTTTCCATAGCTTTGTAGACCAGGCTGGTTAAGCTTATGGGGCGGTAGTTACCAGGGTCAGTAGAGGTGCCTCCTTTGTGGAGTGGGACTACTGTTGCTGTACACCAGTTTTCAGGTACATATCCTGTAGTAAGGCTAAGGTTAAATAGCATTTTTATGTGGGTTTAGCTCCTCTTGAGTTCACGTAGCACGCAACCCGGGATACTGTCAGGTCCCATTGATGCTGTGTTTTTAGCTTTGCTGAGGGCGGTTCTCACCTGGACATCTGAGATGACAGGGAGGTTACATTCAGCTGGGATAAGTATTTCTTCTTTTGGGGGTGAGGGAGGGGAGAAATTTGCACTGAACCTGTCTGCCAGAATGTTGACAATATCTGTGGGTTCAGTGTATTTTTTGTCATTGTGAACTAACTCTGAACATATCTGAGGGTTTCCACCCAGGTTTCTAACATAGCTGAAGAAGGCCTTGTGGTTATCTTTAGTGTCCATAGAGATTTTTCTCTCAAAGGTGGCCTTGGATGTTTTTATGAGAGAACATAGCTTTCTACTAGTGCTGATCAGAGATGCCTTCTCTTTATGGGATTTTGCTCTGTCGTGCAGTAGCTTCCTTCTTTTGTTATACAATTTGTTTATGGCTGGGGTCCACCAGACAGGACGCCTGCCCTTGGTGGAGAGGGTCTTGGTTTTATTTGGGATTGCATGATCCATGCATTCTTGGAGATGTCCGTAGAAAGCATTTGTGAAGGATTCTGCATTGTGGGATGTGGTTTCCACTGTCCCAGTGGGCTTAAAGGATACCATCTCAGTTTTAAGAAGTGTAAAGTCAGCTTTTGAGAAGTTTTTCACTGTAGTCTTTTGTGTTGGGGGTGGAGGTGGGATATGTATATCCAGGGTGATTAGTTTGTGGTCAGATCTCACTAGGGAAGGGTATACTTCTGGTGTGGAGCACTTTGTCCCCATGTTTGTGATGATCAGGTCTAGTATATTATCTCCCCTTGTGGGAGAGGTGACTAGCTGTTCCATTGCGTTTGAATTTATGAATTCCAGGAACCTTTGGGCTAGGGTGTTTAGGCTAGAATAATGCACCCAGTCTATGTTAGGGTAGTTGAAGTCTCCCAATATGATGGTGTTTGGTGAGACATTCATATCCTCCAATGTCTTCAGGAAGGCTGAGTGGGGTTCCTGAGATTGGGAGGGTGGTCTGTAACATGCTACCAGTTGTATAGCAGTTTTGCCTACGGTTAGTTGCACCTGGATGGTCTCTGATGCTTCATGTGTTGCTACTAACCTGGAGGTGTGGGTGTCCTTGATGAATATGGACACTCCTCCCTCCCTTTTTGGTTTGGCCCGAGTTTTGGGGCCGAAAAGCATGATACGAGGTATAGCCTGGTAGCGCTGGGGTGCTCTCAGGAGCCTTGAACCAGGTTTCAGTTACTGCACAGACATCGATGTCCTCCATACTGAGGAGTGCTTCGAGAGCCTGCATCTTGAGATTTAGACTTCTGGCGTTGAGCAGCATTATCCTTAATTTTTTTCCATTTTTGTTTTCTAAGGAGGTGGGTTTGTCTTTTGAGCCTTGCCTAAAAAAGGCACTATGGGGAGGCAAGAGCCTTAGCCAATATCCGGAAGCCCAGTGGTGACAGATGCAAGCCGTCCCTTGTGAAGCAGCGTGGCTTGTCCAGCATGTCATCCCAAGCAGACAGACATTGGATCCCCCTAGAATAACACCAGTATTTGAGCCAATTATTAAAGCTGGTCATCTTGTCTTTGTATTGTGGCATCATTCTTGGTGAGGGTAAGATGCTGCTCAGGGTCAGGGTCATACCAGCCTGGGCTACATAATCAGAGAGCTCCTCTATGTCTCTTTTCATGTAGTCCAGGGAGGTACGTCTCAGGTCATTCACACCAGCATGGACAATGACGGAGTCATATTTGTACTTGCTTTGGAGTGACCTGAGTGCGTGTGTTATGTGGCGGATCCTAGCTCCCGATAAGCAGCTCACTGTTACCCTCTCCTTGTTCAGCCTGGTAAGCGGAACGTCAGTGTGTCTGACTATAAAGTCACCTATTACTAGTGTATTAGGCATGGTGTTTGGCCTTAAGGGCTGTGATTGTTTGACACACTGATTTATTGAAGTATGTGATGCATGTGTTATGTTTTGAGGGGGTGGATTTTTGGGTGTCTGCTTTGGGAGCCTCTGTTGTTTTGGTAAGTTTTTTGTTAGTCTCCGAGTATGTCTTTGTGTTATTATGTGTTTGGTTTGCAGTTGTGGTAGGTCTATGTGGGACTGGGTTTGGTGTGTGTGTGGTTACCTTCTCCTCCTGTCTGGTCTTGCCAGTCCTGAGTTGAGAGAGTTCATCCTCCAGTTTGGCTATATAGTTGCATCTCTCACATGTATTTGTGTTTGTTGGGAGGAGGAGAGGGTTTGTCTGTGTACATGAGACAATTGTAGCATTGTCTCAAGATTCCCAGATTAACCAGCTGAACCAGAGAGGATGCCAGCAATCTACCACTCGACATGCTAGAATATTATAAGGGAGTGCAGTGCCTTTAAGGGAAGTGGGTACTCACAGGGAAGGTAGGTGGATGTAGTGCTTACTTTAGTTAGCGAGTGCTTACTTAGAAGAGAGGTTTTGAGAACAAGTGTTAGGCTTATAATAAAGTGATTAGACTCTATTATTATAAGAGTAGAGCTTTCTTAAGGGAAAATTTGAAGAGCAGACTTGGCGGAGCCAGAAACAGTTTAACCGGCGCTGCGCACAACCGCACAAAGCCGTGCAAATGCGGATTTTAAACGGGGAACTTCAAAAGAGCTAGAAATGGTCCAAAACAACCAATTACTACAAGCTCTTGTGCTGAGGTTACTCCTTCAGGGACAGAGAGGCTGCTCAAGACTCCCCACTCCCACTGGTGAGCAAAGAAACTTCCTTCTATCCAAGTAAGGCAATGGACACCACAGGAACTACACCACAGCCCAGAATACAGCAAAGCCTGTATACTGGTCTAAACTGGTCGAGGAGAGGCGGGAAAACAAGGATATTTTTTTGTTTTTTTTTTGTTTTTGAGATAGAAAGCACACAGAAATGCAGGAAACTGTAATAAATCAGTTACACAGGCTAGCACACTTTAGTGGGCAGCCTCGACAGTTAAATTTAACAAACAAACAACTTTTGACCAATTTTCAACTAAATTAAACTTTAAGTGCAGATAATATATAATGCAACAAACAGTTAAACAGTTTAAGCTTGTTCAAGGTAAGCAAAAGAAGTTATTTCAGGTAAAAAAACAGCAAAAATTACTTAAATCAGGAAAGTAGTCGCTTTTCTCAGTTCTCTGCTGCTAGGACCACGAGGAGCTGTTGCTGAGTAGTAACAATTACTGGTGGCATTTGCTGCAGGGCAGAGGGAAAGGCTATTTCAAAGCAGACTGTTTCCAAATGGATAAGCCATTGTATTCATTTCTGCTATATGCACCATGGTAAACCTGTCCCCAAGGGGATCAGATCTCATTCCACCAGGGCTGCATCTGCTTTTGCAGCCTTTCTCAGAGGTGTTCCTACCAGAGACATTCTAGAAGCTGCTACCTGGAGCTCAGTTCATATGTTCACCAAGCATTACCATTTACGTCTCTTCTCTAAATCCAGAGCAGGCTTTGCCACTCCTGTCCTGCAGGGCCTTATAGCTGCTCCTAATGCAGTATAAACCCATCCTCCCAACCATAGCTTTGGGATTCTACCCAAATGTAATGACTGCAACAGAGAAGCATGAAGAACATAGTACAGTTGTGTACACTTACCATAGATGTAGATGTTGTGTATTCACTGTTGCAGTCCTGGTTACCCTCCCTATAGTCCCCTGTTTTTTTCTCTAACTATACCTCTCATTTCTGTTACTATCTTTAAATGCTTTTTTGGTGTATTTGCTTTTGTTTGGAGGTATATGTTTTGTGTTTTTTATTCTATACATATCTATATATATATATATATATATATATATATATATATATATATATATATATATATATATATATATATTGCTCCTTGTTTGGGGGGCACCTGACATCTGAGGCAAGAAAAACTGATGTAATGGCGTCGGCTGCATGTTTTATACCTGACCTGGCGTCATGGAAGAGGACAGCAACCGGCCAGGACCCAAGACTTTGTTAATCAGGCCGACTGAGGGCAACCTGCCAGCAGATTACCCAAATGTAATGACTGCAACAGTGAATACACTTGAACATGTACATTTATGGTAAGTGTACACAACTGTGCTTTCTTCGTGTTTCACTGTTGCAGTCATTACATTTGGGTAATCTGCTGGCAGGTTGCCCTCAGTCGACCTGATTAACAAAGTCTTGGGTCCTGCATAGGTTGCTGTCCCTTCTTCCATGACGTCAGGTCGTCAGCAGGGGTATAAAACATGCAGCCGACGCCATTACATCAGTCTTTCTTGCCGTGCGGGGCCCAAAGCAGAAGCAGTTTGCAAGTGCCAGTCGACCAACTCCTGAAATTTTTGTTTTCGAGTTTCAGAACTGAAGTCTTCAACTTAAAGCGAAGTACCCCGTTGGGGAAACTTTTTCTTGCTCTTTATCGATGTCAGTAAAAGTTAATAATTGCATTACTTGTGGGAAGCAAATACCTCATAAAGGTTTTCATTTGTACTATATTCCTTGCCTAGGCCCTGACCACGATGTACCTTGGTGTCGGTTTTGTGCTTTATTTAATCAGCGCACTATCCTTCGTCGGTAATTTTGTGCCTCTAAATATTTCGGTTCTCTGTTTAATTATCCAGAAATGACAACGGTTAGCCATCCGACTACCGGAATTCCAAAAAAAACGCAAAGAAAAAGACAGAGACAGGCTGTTGAGGACCAAAACTGCCGACGATGCTTCTCTTAAGCCAGTCGTCAGTTCACCGGTACTCCATGAGGAGCTTTTGCAGCCCTGATACTTGCTAAGTCTGACTCGCAGGCCTCTACTGAGACCCATTTGGAGTCCGGTATGCTGCAAGATGATTCACCTATGGAACCCGCGGCTGTCTCTACCTTGGATGGGTCCGGAGCCGCTGTGCAGGCACCAGCTTCTGAGGGTGTTTTCAGGCCTACAGACTTGCATATTAAACCGACTTCACCTTCTATTCTAAGGCCTAAATCTCGATCTATGTCTAAAAAACCGACGCCCAGGCCACATGTTCAGGCCCCTATGCCTAAAAAAAAATGATCAAAATGGCTGAAGATCTTATTACTCTAATCGGGGGTAGTCAACCCCCCTTCTAAGAGGCCTAGGACTAACCTTGACTATGAATCTTCTGATCAGGACTCTGTTTCTTCTAATTCTTCCTATGACCTGGATTTGTCCATGCCTACTTATGAGGATTCCATTCCCTCTGCTTCCCCCCTGAGGATTTTTCTTTTGGGGAAACTTTACATACCTTAAGGGAGCATTTCCACTCGGAAAGTCAGGAATTTTCTGAATCTAAAAAGAGGCTTAGGGATTTCCTTCTTCTACCTCAGCATAGGCCTTTGGCTCTACCTCCTGTACTAGACATTGTTGATGTGTTTTCAGAATCCAGTATGGCTCCTGATTCCCTGCCTCCGGCTCCTAGTAAACCTGACAGATACTACACGGTTCCTGAGTCCCACAAGTTCCTTTTCAAAAATCCTGTTGCGGATCCAGAAACCATTTCTCAGGGGCCCAAGGGCATTAAGGCTTCTACTGCTAAAAATCCCTTCTGATAGAGACTACAGGGCGCTGGATAGATGGGGTAAAAGGTTTATACTTCTGCAACCGTGGCAATCAGGGTTTTAAACTGCCAATTTCGTATGCTAAAATATCAACAGCATATTATGGGACTGCTTAAACAGAAAATTATGTTGATTTCTGACTGTGTGGAAAATAAAGATTTACAGGATTTATTGCATTCTGCTGAACAAGTTGGAAAACATACTTTGCAATGTGGTTTTGATTCTTTAGAGGCCTCTTGCAGGGCTGCAGTTACTGGGTCTGTGCTTAGAAGGCATGCTTGGCTTAAAGGAGCAATCTCTGCCTGATCATGTTAAAGCAAAATTTTTGGATGCTCTTTTAAATCAGGACCGCCTGTTTGGCAGTAAGGCTGAAGAAATTCTAAAAAATATGGAAGATAAAGCTAAATCTATGCAAACTGTTCTTACAAGTGCAACCTCCAAGATTTAGTAGGCACTGGCCTTCTAAGAATTGGTCCTTTCCAGCTCCTTCCAGATCCACTCAAACCAAACCTAGACACACCAAAAGCACCAGGTTTCAGTCGCAAAGGACTCTCAGAATTGAGCAGTGGGGGGCATCCACTTCCAAATCTGGAAATAACAAGACAAAACCCCCCTATGGTAAACAGTCTCAATGACTTTCCTTTAAAATTGCCAAGCACTTACCTTTCAGTCGCCCCTTTGGGGGGAAGATTGCTCTTCATGCATAAAACTGGGAGTACTCATAACCCAGGACAAATGGGTTTTAAATATAGTGTCCCAGGGATACAGATTTCATTTCCACACGTTGCCAACACCAAACGGGTTGCCAGACCTGCCCCCAAATCAGTGGGCAGAGGCTCAGAAACAAGTACTTTCCCTCTTAAACATGGGGGCTATTCAACCGGTACCAGAAGAGGAAAAGGGACAAGGTTTCTATTCCAGGCTTTTCCTGGTACCCAGAAAAGACAAATCTTGGCGTCCAATTCTGGACCTGTCTGCTCTAAACACCTTTCTGGATATTCCAAAATTCAAGATGCTGACTCTTCACCAGTTACTTCCTATGCTAGGCAAAGATGCCTGGTTGGCAACTCTAGATTTAAAAGAAGCTTACCTGCATATCCCAATCAGGGAATCTTGCAGAAGATACCTACGCTTCAAAGCAGGCTGTTTGCATTATCAGATATGTGCACTGCCCTTTGGCTTGTCTACTGCGCCCAGGGTATTCACAAAGTGCCTGGCTTCAGTAATTGCATTTTGTAGACAAAGAAATATTCATATATATCCATACCTGGACGATTGTCTAATTCAGGCAGAAAACCAGGCCATACGTATAAATCATATGGCGTTTGGAAAAAGGGTTCTAACTTGTCTAGGGTACACCATAAATGAAAAAAAAACACAACTGGTACCCTCTCAACAGATTACAGTCCTGGGTGCAAGCTTGAATACAACTGCCCAGATGGCATTCCTCACACCAGAAAAGCAAATTCATTTGGTAACTTACTTCAAACAAGTGGCCACAAAAACCCTGCTATCTGTAAGACAAATACTGCAAGCCTTGGGGTTCATGGCCTCCTGCATTCTTCTAATATCATATGCAAGACTGCATATGATACAATGAAAAAGGAAAAGCCCTGTTTGCTGAGTGATGGAACAAACACAAAAGTCCAATGTAAAAGAAAAAATGTTCCAAACACTAAAACCAAGGAGAAGCCAAAATCCAATAAAAATCCAAGTAAGAATCCAAATAAAGTTCCACAGAAACCTTTATTTCATAGGTAAGCGCTTTCGCAACCTTTCCTGGTTGCTTCCTTAGACCAAAACAAACATGCCTAAAAACAATCCCTTTTTTATAATGCACATCACACAAGACCCACCAATCCCCGTGGAGAATACAAGACTCCAATGCTTTGCAGATTCAAAGAGATGCACACTCTTAAATCAGATCAAAACATATATGTAGAAAATGCATATAAAACTACATGTAGAAATAAATATAAAAAAACACATAAAAAGTGTGTATAAAAAATACATAAAAATATATAAAAATGTGTGTAAAAAGCCTAAAAGCACTGTAAAGCATGCTTGCATGTCCTATTTGCAACATAACCCTAGTTGCAGAGCATGTTTGTTTTGGTCTGAGGAAGCAACCAGGAGAGGTTGCGAAAATGCTTACCTATGCAATAAAGGTTTCTGTGGAACTTTATTTGGATTCTTACTTGGATTTTTATTGGATTTTGGCTTCTCCTTGGTTTTAGTGTTTGGAACATTTTTTCTTTTACATAAGACTGCATATGAGGAAACTTCATTGGTACTTAAAAAGTCTATGGAGTTAACATTGTCACAGCCTGGAAACAATGATTCCTGTCATACCAAAACAAGGGACTGCCATTCACACTACCCCCTGCCGCCCAAACCCTAACTACAGATGCATCAGACTATGCATGGGGGCTCACCTGGCAGGGAAGTGCATTCAGGGCAAATGGAACCCAAATCAAATGCACCTACATATCAATCAAAAAGAAATGTTAGCTGTGCAGAATGCTCTGACAGCCTTCAAGGACTACATTAATTCAGGACAACTAATGGTAAAGATGGACAACACCACGGTTATGTGGTACATAAACAAGCAGGGGGGTACACATTCCTACCCCTCTGCAGACTAGCCATGGCATTGTGGAACACGGCCTTGAGCTACCAAGTGCAACTACAAGCTCAATTCCTGCCAGGAAAACTGAATGCACTGGCAGACGGACTAAGCAGAAATCTCATGGACCCACACAAGTGGAAACTGGAACCATGGATTTTCAACATGTTGACAAGCAAATGGGGGAGCCCAGACATAGATCTATTTGCCTCCCCCCACATCTACCAGTTGGACAAATTTTGCACAAGGACTCCTCACAAAAAAGCCTGGAAAGTAGATGCTCTGTCATTCAGCTGGAAAAGCCTATCAGTTTATGCCTTTCCCTTTCTGCTCCAAAATTCTACTAAAAGTCAAACAGGACAAACCAAAAATGATTTTGATTGCTCCAGACTGGCCTCGCCAACACTGATACCCACTCCTGCGCAATGTGTCACACCTTCCACCGTGGCACCTTCCTCAGGCACCTTACTTACTGTCTCAGCAGAACAACCAAATTCTGCACACTCCGCTCCAAACTTTGAATCTTGCAGCATGGTTAATCACCTAAATTCACCCTTGGCATCCCTCAGCAAACTTGTGATGGATGTCATTTTGGAGGCAAGAAGGCCTAGTAGTAGAAAATCTTATGCTGACAAATGGAAAAGATTCTGTGCCTGGAATCAATCACAAGGGATAAGCGCAACAGTGCCCAATATTCCTCAGATTTTACAGTATTTAACTGAGATGCTTCACAAGGGCCTGTCCTTTTCTTTTCTTCCATAAAAATCCATGCATCAGCCATTTCAGCTCATTACAACACAGAACCTCCCCTCTTCTCCTCATCCTGTGCTAAAGCAGTATCTCAGAGGGGCCAAAACTTAAGACCAGCCAGGAGAGCTTCAACCCCTGACTGGGACCTCAATTTTGTATTGGAAAAACTCGCACTCCCTCCTTTCGAGTCAGCTGCTACTGCAGACTTAAAATTTCTCTCCTGGAAAACAGCTTTCATTTTAACAGACACTTCAGCTAGAAGGATTTCCAAATTACAGGCTCTTATGGCAGTGGAGCCTTTCATTATTTTTAATGCGAACAGGGTGTCTCTTAGGACCAGTCCATCCTTCATGCCTAAGGTGGTATCCAATGTGGCTCTTAATCAGACCATTCATTTGCCAGTTTTCTTTCCCAATCCACAGAACAAGGGGGAATGGATTCTGCATTCATTGGATGTACACAGACAACTTCGATTTTACTTAAACAGGACAAAATCTCAAAGGAAATCTGAACAACTACTGGTGGCATTTGCTGCAGGGCCAGAGGGAAAAGCTATTTCAAAGCAGACTATTTCCAAATGGATAAACCCATTGTATTTGTTTCTGCTATATGCACCATGGTAAAACTATCCCCCAGGGGATCAGATCTCATTCCACCAGGGCTGCATCTACTTCTACAGCCTTTCTCAGAGGTGTTCCTACCAGGGACATTCTAGAAGCTGCTACCTGGAGCTCGGTTCATACGTTCACCAAACATTACCATTTACCTTTCTTCTCTAAATCCAGAGCTGGCTTTGTCTCTGCTGTCCTGCAGGGCTTTATAGCTGGTCCTAATGTTGTATAAATCCATCCTCCCAACCATAGATTTGGGAATCTACCCAAATGTAATGACTGCAACAGTGAAACACGAAGAACATAATATAGTTGTGTACACTTACCATAAATATAGATGTTCGAGTGTATTCACTGTTGCAGTCCTGGTTACCTTCCTTCCAACCCCGTTTTTTCTCTTACTATACCTCTTCTTTCCTTTACTATGCTTAAAAGCCTTTTTGGTGTATTTGCTTTTGTTTGGAGGTATATTTTTGTGTTTTTAATTACTTAAATATTTGGCTCCCCATTCTGAGGGTACCTGACATCTGGGGCAAGAAAAACTGATGTAATGGCGTCGGCTGCATATTTTATACCCCTGACGACCTGACATCATGGAAGAAGGGACAGTAACCAACGCAGGACCCAAGACTTTGTTAATCAGGCTGACTGAGGGCAACCTGTCAGCAGATTACCCAAATGTAAGGACTGCAACAGTGAATACACTCGAACATCTACATTTATGTTAAGTGTACACAACTGTACTTTCCTGTTATCCCTCGTGACCTGGTGGTAGGTCTCGCCATCAAAAGTGTTGAAACACAGTTCATGGACTGCCCATATCCATGATTTTATCCTGTCAGTTAGTACCCAAACTCATGACTGTAGGTAAGTATGGTAATGTAGGCTGTTAAATGTTTGAGCTTTGTCCTATTTGTTTCCAAAACATGTTATTTTCTTAAAAAATACTTTTAACTTCGGAGTAACATTGAGGACCTTAAGGAAAACATTGATGTAAAACATTTATCTTGCACGAACACTAATGATAAGCATATTGTTTAGACTATTTTCATGCTTTCTAAATTCTCTGTTCTGTGACATGTTGATCTAGTGCAATGATTTATTAGCACTGGAAAAATCCTCAAAACATCTTTAAATAAATAAAGCCACAAATTCATACTTTTGCTTATTTGTTTACAAATGGTCCTCTACTTAGATTTTCTTGCCAAAATGTATGACTTGGAGAAAAATGCAAGTCTTTAGTCATGGATATAGGAGAGTAAAGGGGCAATATCTGGGGTGTAGTGTTTTTTTAACCTAGGTAACCTAAGTTTTTTGCCTTTTCTGTAGGTGATGAATATTGATTTGCCAGCAGTCAGATGTTAATAGGTGTGCCAGAAGATCATGTATAATATGTTGGATCATTTGTATCTGATAGAAGTAATTGCTTTATCGCAAATGCATTTTGTGCCCCCTGATGTTCATTTAATTAACTGTTACTGTATTGTGATTTTTTAATATTGCTTTTTCAGGATTTGGTATCCAGTACTTGCATGAAAATAGAATTATACATAGAGATCTAAAACCAGAGAACGTAGTACTTCAAAATTTTGGTGGCAAGGTTAGTGAATCCTGAAAATTATATTTAATTTTGCTTTTTTAGAATTTGTTAAACCTGTATGGTTGTGTCAGTCTACAGTGCTTAAACCTGTCCTTTTAGTGCTTTGGCATGTACGATTAGCACTGTTGAGGATTTAGCATAAAAAGATCTGTCCATTTCTCATAATGCTTTGTCATTTACTCTTCTAAGGGCTGTCTTTTTTGCTTCTTCCATTCTGAGAAATTTTTTTGCATTATGAAAAATGCTGTACTTTTTTCTTTTTCTACTGGAAGCCCTGTGAACACTTAAGATGTTAAAAGACCTGTGCTGTATGTTGAGATGTTTGCTAGTCATTGTCTGTTTGATACAGTGACATTTTATGAGGGAAATATGTTAACATGCATGTTGGTCAGTAATTTTATTTTATCTTCTCTCTGTCAACCTGTTCATTATTAGCCCTCCCCTCCTCCTGTCCCATTGCCATGTCTTCATTGCTCCTTCAACCTTTCATGTGCTAAGAGAAGAGAGAGAGACAACTAGTGGAAGGGGCTGTCATCTTGGCATGTCGAAGATTTTTTTTTTATTCAATAATTCCCATCTATTAAGCACCCTGATATGTGCAGCTGAAGTAGAGATTGTGGTACTTACCAGCGATACATGTGTGCTTTTGTGTACATGCCATAACCCAGTTTATAGAACTGTATAATCCATGTAGCAATTGTGACTGGACCTCATCTGTATTGGTTCACAGTTCATCTGAGAACTGTAACCTCCCTTTCACCAGAATTGGCGAACCAGCATTGGCCACTCTTTTCATACTTTCTGGTTGGCTTTTAAACTACCCATCTTGCTAGCTTATTCTGGGTCATTACACTGTATGCTATAGAAGCAGCACTGAAGTCATTGTTTAGATCAGTATTGGAAATATTTGCTCACAAAGCTGAAAATAATGGGTGTGGGGGTTATGTCAGATTTTTGTGCTATAGTCGCACTTAAGGCAGCTTATTTTTTATTCTTGGTGCTTTTTTTCTCTGTGCTTGCCATTTATCCAGCTTCCCCAATGGACATAAGCCTATTCATTCCTCCATAATGTGTATTCCTAATATGGCTGGTGAGATGTTAGAGGGGCCATCTTTGCAGCCATGGGGGGTGCTTTGTGCTTCCACATGTGCCTGTTCCATCTGCCTCCTTGCTTCAGAAGGAATTGCTGTTTTCCCAACATCCATGTTAGTTAGACTTACCCCTAACGTCTCTTTTGTCTTTTCCTGACTGCAGAACTATACGGCCAGCACTTCTTCGCTATCATCGTCATCATCATCTTCTTTCGGCTGATTCCCGTTAGGGGTCGCCACAGCAGATCACCTGTTTCCATTTCTTCCTGTCCTCTGCATCTTGCTTTGTCACACCAACCATCTGCATGTCCTCTCTCACCACATCCATAAACCTTATATTAGGCCTTCCTCTTTTCCTGTTACCTGGTAGCTTCATCCTTAGCATCTTTTTCCCAATATACTCAGCATCCCTCCTCAGCACATGTCCAAACCAACGTAATCGT
The DNA here is from genome assembly GCF_019279795.1 of Protopterus annectens. NCBI lineage: Eukaryota > Metazoa > Chordata > Ceratodontiformes > Protopteridae > Protopterus > Protopterus annectens. Next base: position 997,273,399 of record NC_056748.1, read on the forward strand.
GCCTCTCTGGCTTTGTCGCCAAACCTTCCAACCTGGGCTGACCCTCTAATATACTTATTCCTAATCCTGTCCACCCTCGTCACACCCAGTGCAAATCTTAACATCTTTAATTCTGCCACATCCAGATCAAACTCCTGCCTTTTTGTTAATGCCACTGTCTCCAACCCATATAACATAGCTGGTCTCACTACCCTCTTGTAGACCTTCCCTTTCACTCTTACAGGTACTCGTCTGTCACAAATCACACCTGACACTCTTCTCCACCCACTCCATCCTGCCTGTACTCTCTTCTTCACCTCTCTTCCACACTCACCATTACTCTGAACTATTGACCCCAAGTATTTAAACTCGTCCACCTTCGCCACCTCTACTGCTTGCATCCTCACCATTCCTCTAGCCTCCCTCTCATTCACACACACATATATTCTGTCTTAGTCCTGCTGACCTTCATTCCTCTTCTCTCTGGAGCATATCTCCATCTCTCCAGGGTCTCCTCCACCTGTTCCCTACTCTCACTACAGATCACAATGTCATCTGCAAACATCATAGTCCACGGGGACTCCTGTCTGATCTCGTCTGTCAACCTGTCCATCACCATTGCAAATAAGAAAGGGCTCAGAGCTGATCCTTGATGTAACCCCACCTCCACCTTAAACGAATCCGTCACTCCCACCGCAGACCTCACCGCTGTCACACTACCCTCGTCTATATCCTGTACCACTCTTACATACTTTTCTGACACTCCTGACTTCCTCATACAATACCACAACTCCTCTCTAGGCACCCTGTCATATGCTTTCTCTAAGTCTACAAACACACAATGCAGCTCCTTCTGAAATTCTCTGTACTTCTCCATCAACACTCTCAGAGCAAAGATCGCATCTGTAGTGCTCTTTCCCGGCATGAAACCATACTGCTGATCACTAATCATCACGTCCCTTCTTAACCTTGCTTCCACTACTCTTTCCCATAACTTCATGCTGTGACTGATCAGTTTAATCTCTCTGTAGTTACTACAGCTCTGCACATCACCCTTATTCTTAAAAATCGGTACCAAAACACTTTTTCTCCATTCCTCAGGCATCCTCTCACTTTCCAAGATTTCATTAAACAATCTGGTTAAAAACCCCACTGCCATTTCACCTAAACACCTCCATGCTTCCACAGGTATGTCATCTGGGCCATCAGCCTTTCCATTCTTCATTCTCTTCATAGCTATCCTTACTTCCTCCTTGCTAATCCATTGCACTTCATGATTCACTATCCCTACATTATCCAACCTTCTCTCCCTCTCATTCTCCAACCCCTCAAAGTACTCTTTCCATCTCCTCAACACACACTCCTTGCTTGTGAGTATGTTTCCCTCATTATCCTTTATCACCTTTACCTGCTGCACATCTTTCCTAGCTCTGTCCCTCTGGCTAGCCAATCGGTACAGGTCCTTTTCTCCCTCATTAGTGTCCAACCTTTCATACAACTCTTCATATGCCTTACCCTTAGCCTTCGCCACCCCTCTGTTTGCCATGCACGTCATCTCCTTATACTCCTGTCTACTTTCTTCATCTCTCTGACAATCCCACTTCTTCTTTGCCAACCTCTTTCTCTGTATACTCGCCTGTACTTCCGCATTCCACCACCATGTCTCCTTGTCGTCCTTCCTCTGTCCAGATGTGATACCAAGCACCTTTCTAGCCGTCTCCCTTACTAGCTCTGCTGTAGTTACCCAGCTATTTGGTAACTCTTCACTGCCACCCAGTGCCTGCCTTAACTCATCCCTGAACTCCACCTCACAATTACCCTTTTTCAATTTCCACCATTTGATCCTTGGTGCTGCCCTCACACTCCTCCTCCTCTTCTTGATCACCAACGTCATCCTACAAACCACCATCCTATGCTGCCTAACTACACTTTCTCCGGTCACCACTTTACAGTCTCCAATCTCCTTGATAGGTATAAGCTGTGGAGTCATTTAATTGATGGCTCTAAGTCCACCTCTGGGTGACTGATGTGAGCACTTCTGTTGCAGTGGAAACTTCTTTTGCTCTACCCTGATGACTATATGACTTACACACATGGCCAGTATCACCAGCTTTGGAGCACCAAGTCCATGCCCTCCTCCCCCGACTGTGGAATTACACGACCAGCACTTCTTCCCAGTTAATCTGCATCATGCCGGGTATAAGCTATGGAGTCATTTAGTCTGTGGCCCTAACCCCATGGCTAGCTCTCCTCCCCAATCGGCAGTCTGCATCATGCCAGGTTTATGCTATGGAGTAATTTAATTTGTGCCCCTAAGCCCACCTCCGGGTGATTGATGGGAGCACTTGTGTCACCATGGAAGTTTCCATTGCTCTACTCTGAAGTGTATGTGGTATACACCTGGCCGTTATCACCAACTGTAAAGCACCAAGCCCATACCCCCACTTCAGTTGCAGCCATTAAAGGCATACAAGATTGTACTTGCACATAAATTGGTCAGTGGGGAACCTCAATTCCTTCTGCCCACACAGTTGGGTGGGTTAGACAGAGTCACTTAGTTTCCATCCCTACCTAGCCATTGCAGTGCCTCAGCAGCTACTTGAACTTGGATCTTTTGTGTCCGAGAGTGCTCTCTCCCTCTGTCACAGAGCTGGGCTTAGCCGTAAAAGCTTATTTCTTTACAAGTTCAGTTGCAGATTTGCTTTGATTGCTGTTTGTTTTACTATAGCAAGTGTTGGTGAAAGTTCAGCTAATTATTTAATGTAATGGTGTTTACTGCAGGCTATACTTCATGGTTTGTAATGCAGTTTGTGAGGCTGTTGATTTTTTTCTATGCTAGAGATTTCTGTAGCCATTGTAATAGTTGGCATGACTCTTTTTCCAAGCTACAGTAAATTCCGATTTTATTATATTAGTTTAGGGAGTGCAAGGATCACAGAAATCTATCCCCCTGAATGGGTATGCAAAAACTGTTTTTAACTTTGCTAAAGTAAACTGTTTCCATTGAGACTATTTTAGAACATTTTTTCCAAGAAATCGCTTTGTGAATAAATCTGTTTACCTCATTGTCATTTAGCCATTCCATTTTTATATTTCCAGTATGAGGTCAAAAGAACTAGTTACCATTAAGGGTTATCTAGTTTTCTGTTTGTGTCTTTAATAAATACATTAGTATCCATTTTTGGCAGTCATTTGAAGTTAGAGCATGATTTTCATTTGTACTTTATCAAAACATTTAAAATAGGACCTTCACGAGAGAGACACCATGAAAATACACATGTATGCAATTATTAACTTTTTTTATTAGCAATTTTTTTTCCTTTTCTGTATCACAGCCTTCCTGCCTGGGGGATGATAGCCGAAAATCTATTTTCAGTAGTCCACTTATTCATTTACCAAATATTTGATTAGTGTCTAATACTACATAGGCATGAAGCAAATTTTGTGATGTGTCAAACCATGAATTGCTTAATGTTTTCCTTACCCCTGCTATATTGTGCGTATCACACACCAAGCATATATATTCAATTTGTCCATTTTTTTAAAGAGCTATCTGTATGTTGTAGTTTGGAACTCTTTGGGAGCTGGTATCATAATTTCACTGGGATGTAATTCTCTCTTTTTTAATTAGTAAACGTCATTCTTCAGGCCTTTTGTAACTTTCTGATGTTCTCATGTAAAGCACATTATTATAATGTTGGCATAGAACTTGATTGTCAGATGTTTTTCTTTTTTGTAACTTTGTAATAACTGTCTGAAGCTTTTCTCCTCAGGTCTCTACTGAAAATGGGCCACTGGCTCAGTTGGACTAACCCAGTCAACAAATGACAAATAAATAAATAGTTATTTGAATGGCCCCTTATAATGTGGGGATTACTGAGTTAGTCAAAAAACTAGGGTTTTTCCTCTGTATTTTTGATAGATTTTTGCATTCTTTTAATTTTTTTGTGTGTGATTATTTTGATTGGAGTCACAGATGGAGTTTTCCTGATTAGTGTTTTTGCATGGCTTTGCAGCTGAAGAGTACATGTGACAGGAGTTGTCGAGTGCCTTTTTTGTCTTTGTTAGAGATTGTTTTTTGGTGGGAGGGACTTTTTTTTTCTTTAACTGGTAATACGTGGGTTTAGGAACTAGGGTGGAGGGTTGGATTTTAGAAGGGATGGATAGTCTTCCATATTGTTCTGGAACAGCATCTGTTAGGGATTGGGTTAAAATGCTTGTAGTGTGTAGGAGATTGTGACTGCCTTGCAGATGGCTTCTCAAGGACTAATGTGACCGAACATGTCATTTAACCAGTCAGTGCATCTGGGTCTCCATTCAAATGGGGCTTAACCCACTTCACGAAATATATAAATAAAAACAAATTACAATCAGGACACTTGAGCTGCTTGACAGTTTGGGTGCATGGAAGGTGCCCTGAAGCTTTGGAAGCTGGCTTGGCAGGATATAACCCATATAGCTAAGGCTACTGCAGCAGTGATCGTTCAAACATCTGCTGTTATGGTAAATTTGTCTTACAGAACTGTACTTTCCATCCTTGACTTCTTTGGGGCTAGCTCTTCCATTGATGATGGAGGGTGATCTCTCTGGGTCAGCCTTGTTTCTACTCAGATTAGAGCAAAGGATTCCAGGGTCTGGATTAAGCGTTCTATTGCTTAATGTCAGGGTGGTGGCCTTGACTAGCTGTTGGTGGCCATCCAAGCCTCAGGGGTCAGTGTCATCTTATTGGTTCATTTGCTGAACTTGAGTCTTTTGACCTCAGTTTGGAGGGTATACTTTGGTTGGCGTCAGTCCATTGACACCTGTGGCTCCTTCTCTGGTATGGGGGTTGCTGCCTGTTCTGATGCCTGTTTTGCAAGCTTTCCTGAGTGTACATCCCCAGTCAGCTCTCCATATGTTTTATTTACATGGGACTAGACTTTTCTTTACCTGGGATTACTTCTTGATGCTCCTGCCATAACCCCCCTTCAGCCTATGACAAAAAAAAAAATCGGGGGGGTTGGGGGATTGTTTTCAGAATGCCTTAATTGTGTCCAGTCCTGTCTTCTTCCTCAGATCCTCCTCCACCCAAGGCATGTCAGTAAAGCTATGTGCAAGAGAAAACACAGACTGTCAGGGCAAGTCTGCCACTCCAGATGTAGAAGATGATCAAGAGGGTGATCTCTACCCTTACCACCTGAAGACCCCCCCAAGGTTGGGGACATTCTAAATTTTATTAACAGTAAAACTAAATTACCCATCTGACTTTCTCCTTGGTTGCCTTCTTGGGAGGTCCCCTAGGCTGGTGAGTTGGTCAGACTGGTGACTCAGAATGTATGGAAGATCCCAGATTTGACGGCATTCATCCCAAAGTGGTCTGACAGGATCCTTCAGCCTTCCAAGGACTAGCCATATTGGTTATATTACCCACTAATGGACTCCATAATTACTTTGACTGTGCACTAAAAGGCCCCAAAGCCTTAACACAAGGTTGTTCATCCTCCAAAGAATTTGAACCACTGGGCATATTGTGGAAGTGTGTGTGTTTTCATCTTCCACATTCTGCTTGAAGGTGCTAAATTATTTGGTGCATATATTACTTTTCCAAAGAGAACTGATAGACGAATCTGCTTGTACTTTCATCACAGTCAAGTTGTAGTCCCAGCTGACAATTTCAAGTTCAGTAACTAATGAAAACATTCATTGATCCAGTGTGCAGGGTTCAGTTAGGGCTGCAAGCACATCTCTGGTGGCCTGACAACTTGCTGAAAACTCTGGCTGAATTTATGAATACCCTTTATGATGGAACCTTACTGTTTGACATGTCTTTAAAAGCTGCAGTTGAAAAATGGAAGAGAGACATTAGTGTGGTCAAGGTTGGTGTCAAATTTAAGTTCCACAATACCCATTCATATGAGTGGAACAGAGCAGGTGACGGCTTTAGTTTCTACAGCACTCATCAAAATGATTTACAAGGTTCTGGGGGGAGGGGCTCCATAGGGGATGCAGAAGCTTTCAGAAGAGCCTTTCTGCCATAGGAAAAGGCTGTCAACAAAATAACCAGGGAATCTCATGGTCTTTTGTCTGGAGGACTGCATTTGATTCCCTAATGCCTTGTTTATCTGTTACCCCTTGGGGTAGTCAGGAGTTGTCTTTCCCTCCACCTTTCACCACAGGAGGCCATCACACTTTACAGGTAGATCAAGGACATACCTAGAGGTTCTTTCACACCCTTCCTTGTTCCCAGCCAGTCAAACCTCAGACTTTTCTTCCCAACTTCCCACCCAACTAGATAACTCCAGCCAAAGCAGAGGTGCAAAGTCGGCTAATAAAAAGAGACATTAAGGAGGTTCCTCCTGATGAGTGGGGGGTTGGCTTTTACTCAGTGAATTTTGTGGTACCAAACAAAAAATGATGAACCTCTGCTCAGACCCATCCTCATTTGGAGTCCCCTAAATCAACACATTGTAAAAAAGCCCTTTCCCATGGCAACTGTGCAGTGCATTCCTTCCTGTCTTTGTGAAAGTGATTGGATGTGCTCTTAGGCCTGGAAGATGCATATGTGTATGTCAAGATCACCAAGGAGTTCAAGAGGTTCCTTTGCTTTTGAATGGGCTGGCAGTCATTTTCATTTCTACACATTGCCACTTGATTTCACCACACCACAAGGTGTTCACCAAATGCATGTTTGTAATCACAGCAGCTCTCTGACTACAAGGTTGCAGAGTCTTCCATACTTGGACAAGCTTACTGCTAGCTACCTCTTGGGACACTCTTCTCATGCATTTATGGTCCCTGAGAATAATGACAACTCTCACTTGGTGCCCACCCTGTTTTTTAGATTTAGAGAGTACACTTTGAACTGTACTGTTTGGCCTGTTAAGCCTTTGTTCCACTGGAGAGGATACAGTGCATCAAATCCATAGTTCAGCAGGTAATTCTAGGTGGCTACCTTCTTTTGAGCACTGGGGCTCTTGACCGCAACAGTTCTCATGGTTCTTCATGACTCCTTCATGAGAGTTCTTTAGTGAACTGTCAATGTGCATTAGGTCCAACATGTGTACCCAAAGAAGCCCCAATCAAAACATCCAGGAAATGCAAAAAAAACTTTGTTCTTGGACTCTTAGATCTAGCCTTTCTTTGGCAAAGCCTTTTTTGCTCAATCCCCAGATCACTATGACCACAGTGTGACCACAAATGCCTGTGCTGTTGGATGGGGGGGCATTATTCGGAAAGTACAGTCCCATGACACATGGTTAGCCTATGAGGCCAGTCTGCACATCAGCATTTTGGAAACAGACTATCCTTCTCTTCTTGCAGGCATTCCAGGATTCTCTTCCCACTGGAATGCTTACAATCTTTTGTGACAACATGGCAGTGGTTTGATATATGAACAGGCCTGGGAGAACTCACTTGCATCCCATTTCTCAGGACGTCAGTGTTGATGTTAATCATTTCCTCATTGCCCCTATTTCTCTCTCTCTCTCGGTCTCTGTTATCCCTGAGCAAGCCAGCTCTCTTACAGATCGGCACAGCCACTGCCCGCTGAGCCCAGTATGTAATCTGTCCATTAATTGTACACTGACTCTGTTCCTTCTCTGAAGGAAATCTTGCTGCATCCGTTTTTGTATTCACATCCTTCTTCAAATGCAGCAACTTTTTTTCTATTCATTCTTTTGGAGGAATGCCCCATAGATGCCCCAGTCCATAAGTCCCCAAGACAGCTTTATGCTTTTGCCACATTTCCCATTATCCCAAAGTTCCTAGGAAACCAAGACTTGCAAAGCCAGTCTTACTTTTGTAACCATCTTTGACCTCAGTATGTACGTTTTCCTCCCTCTTCTTTGGACTCGTCCTTAGACAGAACTCTTTTACTGAAGCCTCATTTCTTAAACATTTTCTCCTGAAGCTGAGAACCTCCTGTCTCATTCATCTGATGACAGTTTTTTACCCACATTTTCACTCCTTGAAGTTAACCACTTAGTTTCTTCAGCTCTGGTGATGGCCAGGGACGATCTCCTACCCAGGTAGGGTGGTTTGAAGCCTCACGTCTGCTGAGTGACCTGGCACAAGCAAAACCTATCCTAGCATGGAACATCATAATTGCATCCTCTCCTGTGTTTAAACTTTTATCTTTGTGGAACTGTTCTGTCTCCTTGCTGTGAGTTTATGAGAACATGATAATTTGATTTCCATTAAAGTGAAGACTGATACTGTTTCTGTGGTAAGCAGTCTGTTTTATCTTGACTTATTACTGAAAATAACAGGAAACTGTACATTTTTATGCAGCGAAAAGAGCAGCATTATAAGCAACTAGGTACAGCTTTGGTGCACTGCATTTAGTACCTTGTGACTGTGTACCACTGTCACTTTATGTATGTCAAAAGATGAGTTTGCACAATTGCAGGGAAAAAAAGAAAATGTGTCTTGTGTAGCGTAATTTTTATCTGTAGGATGCAAGTGTTAGACATTATAGAACACAAAAATGCAGTGAATCTAAATGGATTTCTTTTTACATTTCTTACAGCTAGTACACAAAATAATTGATCTGGGGTATGCAAAAGACTTGGACCAGGGAAGCCTGTGCACTTCATTTGTTGGCACATTACAGTATTTGGTATGTGTTTTTCATGAAATGTATAATTTTGAAACCTAAAAATGAAATAAAATGCAAAAGTCTTCTATCTTATTTAAAGCGTATATGCATATCTCCTGAAAAATAGGAAACCCTTCTTTAATCAAGATCATGTGGCACTTGCTTTGTAAAATGTTAGCCCAAGTCATGCATGCTGAGGGCAGTTATTTCACCGGTAAGCCTGTTTAAATGAATGATTTATAGGGATACCAGCATATATTCTTTGAAAAAGTTTGAAAGAAAGGGCCAGATGTTCTTCGTGTTTCAGTGTTGCAGTCATCACATTTGGGTTATCCCTGCCAGTGTAGCCCTCGGCCGGCCCGAATAGCACAGACTTAATATTTCTGCGTTGGTTGCTGTCGCTTGAGGACTGATGTCAGGTTGTCAGTGGTATAAAGTAAGGCAGCAGACGCCATTACATCAGTCTTTCTTGCCGTGCAGCCCGAAGCAGATCACACGAATGTCGGTTGGCTACTGCCTGAGTTTCGTTTCCGAACTGAAGTTGAAGTCTTCTAAAGCTAAGTACTCTGTTGGGGATCATTTTTTCTTGCACTAACCGATGTCAGAAAAAGTTAATAATTGTCTCATCTGTGGAAAGAAAATACCACCGAGACTTCCACACTTAATGCATCACTTGTCTAGGCCCAGACCATGACATCCCCTGATGTTCTTCGTGTTTCACTGTTGCAGTCATTACATTTGGGTAATCTGCTGGCAGATTGCTGTCAGTCGGCCTGAATAACAAAGTCTTGGGTCCTGAGTCAGTTGCTGTCTCCTCTTCCATGACGTCAGGTCGTCAGGGGTGTAAAACATGCAGCCGACACCATTTTATTCAGTCTTTCTTGCCGCGCGGTGCTTGAAGCAGAAACAGTTCGCAAGTGCCAGTCAGCCGACTCCTGAAATTTTCGCATTCGAGTTTCAGAACTGAAGTCTTCAAACTAAAGCTAAGTACCCCGTTGGGGAAACTTTTTCTTGCTCCTTACCGATGTAAGTAAAAGTTAATAATTGCATTACTTGTGGGAAGCAAATACCTCATAAGGATTTTCATTTGTACTGTATTCCTTGCCTAGGCCCAGATCATAATGTGCCTTGCTGTCAGTTGTGTGCTAGATTTAATCAACGCACTGTTAAGCGTCGGTATATTTTTGCTTCTAAATATTTTGGATCAAGATTTAATTATCCTGAAATGCCGTCTGTTAGCAATCCGACTACCTGAGTTCACAAAAAGTGCAAAGAAAAAGAGAGAGACAGACCGTCGAGGTCCAAAACTGATGATGAAGCTTCTTCTAAGCCAGTCGTTGGTTTGCCGGTACTCAGTGAGGTGCTTTCGCAGCCCCTGATACCCGCTACTTTTGAGTCGCAGGCCTCTACCGAGACCCATTCGGAGTCTGGTATGCCGCGAGATTCTCAGAGTATTGAACCTGTGGATGTCTCTCCCTTGGATGGGTCCGGAGCCACTGAGCAGGCACCGGCTTCTAAGGATGTTTTCAGGCCTCAAAATTTTTATATTAAACAGACGCCAGTCTCAAAAACAAGATCAAAAACTTCTATGACTAAAAAAATGACGCATGAGCCATGTGCTCAGGCCACTATGCCTAAAAAACAGATGATCAAAATGGCTGAGGACTTAATTACCTTGATCAGGGGTTCCCAACCCCCCCCCCAACTAAGAGGCCTAGGCAAATCACTGATTATGAATCTTCAGATCAGGTTTCCATTTCTTCTGATTCCTCTTCTGATCAGGAATTTTCTGTTCCACCCTATGAGGATTCTGATGCAGAAGAATCCATCCCATCTGCATCTCCTCCTGAGGATTACTCTTTTGGAGAAACTTCGCATACTTTAAGGGAACATTTTCACTGGGAGAGTCAGGAGTTCTCAGAATCAAAAAAAGGCGTAGGGATTTCCTTCTTCCTCAGTGTAGGCCTTTGGCAATACCTCCTGTATTAGACATTGTTGATGTGTTTTCAGAATCAAGCATGGCTCCTGATTCCCTACCTCCGGCTCCTAGTAAGCCAGACAGATGTTACAGGGATGTTCTTCGTGTTTCGCTGTTGCAGTCATTACATTTGGGTAATCTGCTGGCAGGATGCCCTCAGTCGGCCTGAATTCCAAAGGCTTGGGTCCTGCGTCGGTTGCTGTCTTCTCTTCCATGACGTTAGGTCGTCAGGGGAATGAAACATGCAGCCGATGCCATTTTCTTCAGTCTTTCTTGCCGTGCGATGCCCAAAGCAGAAGCATTTCGCAAGTGCCGGTCGGCCGACTACTGAAATATTCGAGTTTGAGTTTCAGAACCAAAGTCTTCACTAAAGCTAAGTACCCCATTGGGGAAACTTTTTTCTTGCTTTTTACCGATGTCAGAAAAAGTTAATAATTGTATTACTTGAGGGAAGCAAATACCTCATAAGGATTTCCATTTATACTGTATTCTTTGCCTAGGCCCTGATCATAACGTGCCTGGCTGTCGGTTTTGTGCTAGATTTAACCAACGCACTATTAAGCGTTGGTATATTTTTGCATCAAAGTATTTTGGAAACAGATTTAACTACCCAGAAATGTCGTCGGATAGCAATCCGACTACCAGAGTACATAAAAAACGCAAAGAAAAGGACAGAAAAGGCAGTCGAGATCCAAAACCGACGACGAAGCTTCTTCTAAGCCAGTCACCGGTTCGCCGGTACTCAGTGAGGTGCTTTCGCAGCCCCTGATACCCGCTACCTTCGAGTCGCAGACCTCTACCAACACCCATGTGGAGGCCGGCATGCCGCAAGATACTCAAGGTATTGGACCGATGGATGTATCTCTCTCGGATGGGTCCAGAGATGCTGAGCAGGCACTGGCTTCTGAGTGTATTCGGACCTCAACATTTATATATCAAACCGACAGCTGCAAAACCAAAGGCAAAAACAACTTCTAAAACTAAAAAAACGATGCCTGAGCCACGTGCACAGCCCTCTATGCCTGAAAAATAGATGATCAAAATGGCTGAAGACCTTGTTACCTTGATCGGGGTGTACCTATCCCTCTCCAGATAAGACGCCTAGGCAAGACACTGATTATGAATCTTCGGATCAGGTTTCTATTTCTTCTGATTCCTCTTCTGATCAGGAATTATCTATACTTCCCTATGAGGATTCTGATGCTGAGGAGTCTATTCCATCTGCATCTCCTCCAGAGGATTATTCCTTTGGAGAAACCTTGCATACTTTGAGGGAACATTTTCACTGAGAAAGTCAAGACTTCTCAGAATCAAAAAAGAGGCTCAGGGATTTCCTCCTTCTCCCTCAGCACAAGCCTTTTGCCATTCCCCCTGTTTTAGACATTGTGGATGATGTATTTTCGGAGTCAAACTTGACCCCTGACTCCTTACCTCCAGCTCCGAGTAAGCCTGACAGATATTACAGGGTCCCTGACTCACATACATTTTTTATTTAGAAATCCTGCTGCTGACCCTGAAACTATTTCACAGGGTCCAAAGGGAGTTAAGGCCTCAACAGCAAAAAACCCTACCTCCTCTGACAGAGATTCAAGGGCACTAGACAGATGGGGAAAAAAGGTTTATACATCTGCAACCTTGGCAGTCAGGGCCTTAAACTGTCAATTTCACATGCTTAAGTACCACCAACATGTTATGGGATTGCTGAAACAGAAAATGATGTTGATTTCAGAATGTGCAGAAAATAAAGAATTACAGGAATTATTGCATGCAGCTGAACAAGTTGGAAAACATACTTTCCAAAAGGCTTCTAACATGCCTAGGGTACACTATAAACGAAAAGAAATCACAACTGATACCCTCTCAAAAGATAACATTCCTGGGTGCAAGCTTGAATACAACTGTCCAGATGGCTTACCTTATGCCAGACAAACAAAGGCAACTGACTACTTACTTCAAACTGATGGCAACAAAAACCCAGTCTTCTGCAAGACAAATTCTGCAGGCTCTGGGCTTCATGGCATCCTGCATCCTACTAATTCTATATGTAAGACTGCATATGAGGAAACTTCAATGGTACCTAAAAAGTTTATGGAGTCAACATTCACGCAGTCTGGAAACAATGGTTCCTCTCATTCCCTGCCTGCAACAGGAATTTCTATGGTGGGCAGAGGTCTGTTACCAAAACATGGGATGGCCCTGCACTCTACCCTCTGCCAGCCAAACCTTAACAGATGCATCAGATTATGCCTGGGGGGCCCACATGGCAGGAAGATGCATTCAGGGCATATGGGCACCAAAACAAATGCATCTACATATCAACCAGAAAGAGATGCTGGCTGTTCAAAATGCCCTAGCAGCCTTCAAGGACTTACTTCATCCAGGACAACTACTGATAGACGGACAACACCACAGTCATGTGGTATATAAACAAGCAAGGGGACACACACTCATACCCCCTTTGCAGATTAGTCATGGCACTGTGGGACACAGCTTTGACCTACCAAATATATCTTCAAGCTCAATTCCTGCCAGGAAAACAAAACACTCTGGCAGACAATTTAAGCAGAAATCTTATGGACCCGCACAAATGGAAACTGGATCCACAAATCTTCAGCATGTTAACACAGAAATGGGGGAGCCCAGACATAGATCTGTTTGCCTCTCTCCAAAATTATCAGCTGGACAAATTTCTGCATAAGAACTTGCCACAAAAAAAGCACGGAAAGTGGATGCCCTATCCTTCAGTTGGAAAAACCTATCAGTCTACGCCTTTCCCCCTCTGCCTCTTCTCTCCAAGGTCTTACTAAAAGTTATACAGGAAAAAACAAAAATGATCCTAGTTGCTCCGAACTGGCCTCGCCAGCACTGGTGCCCAATTCTAAGGAATATGCCTCAACTTCCTCCTTGGTACTTGCCTCAAATACCTCATCTACTGTCTCAGCAGAACAATCAAATTCTGCACACTCAGCTCCAAACTCTGAACCTTGCAACATGGCTGATCATTTAATTATTCAAACAACACCTCTCAGTAAATCTGTGATGAATGTCATTTTGGAAGCCAGAAGGCCTAGTATTAGAAAATCTTATGCTGATAAATGGAAAAGATTCTGTGCTTGGAACCAAGCACAAGGAATGGACACAGCAAAGCCCAATATTCCTCAGATTTTACAATGTTTGACTGAGATACTTGACAATAAAAATACATGCCTCTGCTATCTCGGTTCATTACAACAAAGAGCCCCCCCTCTTTTCTCATCCTCTGCTTAAACAGTATCTTAGAGGGGCCAAAAATTTAAGGCCTCCCAGAAGATCACAAACTTCTGCATGGGACCTCAGTTTTGTGCTGGAAAAACTCACCCTGCCTCCATTTGAACCAGCAGCTACTGCGGATATAAAATTTCTATCTTGGAAAACAGCTTTCCTCTTGGCAGTCACTTCAGCAAGAAGGGTTTCAGAACTACAGGCTCTCATGGCTGTGGAGCCTTTTATTACATTTTACCCGGACAGGGTGTCCCTCAGGACCAATCCTTCTTTTATGCCTGAGGTGGTATCCAGTGTGGCTCTTAACCAGACAATTCACCTGCCAACATTTTACCCAAATCCGCAGAACAAGGAGGAACGGATTCTGCATTCATTGGATGTACACAGACAACTAAGATTCTACTTAAACAGGACCAAATCTCTAAGAAGTCTGAGCAACTACTGGTAGCATTTGCTGCAGGGTGAGAGGGGAAGACTATATCAAAGTAGACTATTTCTAAGTGGATAAGCCACTGCATTGTTTCTGCTACTTGCACCATGGTAAACCTGTGCCCAAGGGGATCAGGTCACATTCCACCAGGGCTGCCTCTACCTCAGCAGCTTTTCTCAGAGGGGTTCCAACCAAAGACATTCTAGAGGCTGCTACTTGGAGCTCTGTTCATACCTTCACAAAGCATCATTTGCCTCTCTTCTCCAAATCCAGGGCAGGCTTTGCCACTGCAGTTCTGTAGGGCCTTATAGCCACTCCTAATGCTATTTAGTTACATCCTGCCATCCATAGCTTTGGGATTCTACCCAAATGTAATGACTGCAACAGTGAAACACGAAGAACATAGTACAGTTGTGTACACTTACCATAAATGTAGATGTTTGAGTGTATTCACTGTTGCAGTCCAGGTCCCCCCTTTTTCTATAACTTTTCTTTCCTTCACTATATACTAAAGCATTTGTGGTGTATTTGCTTTTAGATGAAGGTAAAGTTTATGTTGCTAAAAGTGCATTTTCATATATTTCTGTTTATATATACATGTGTGTATATATATATATATATATATATATATATATATATATATATATATATATATATTTTTTTATTATTATTTATTTATTTATTTTATATTTTTTTATTTTTTTATTTATTTTTTTTTTGCTCTCCATTTGGGGGGCACCTGACATCTGCGGCAAGAAAAAAACTGAATAAAATGGTGTCGGCTGCATGTTTTATACCCCTCATGACCTGACATCATGGAAGAGGAGACAGCAACCAATGCAGGACCTAAGACTTTGTTATTCAGGCGGACTGAGGGCAACCTGCCAGCAGATTACCCAAATGTAATGACTGCAACAGTGAATACACTCGAACATATACATTTATGGCAAGTGTACACAACTGTACTTTGTCGCTTCTGTCCTTTGTTTAATGCCAGAACAATCTGTCGTCGGGCTGTTAATATAGCCAGATATTTTCATTTACAGTCCTCCAATTCCGATATGGCTTCAGTAAGCCATCCAACAGCAGATCTTCCGAAAAAAACGTAAAGATAAAGACCGAGACAGACCACACAGGTCCAAACCTTCCGATGACACTTCCTTTAAGCTAGTCATCAGTACTCCAGTCCTCAGTGAAGCACTTTCGCAGCCCCTGATGCCTGCTTCAGTTGATTCGCAGACAGCTACCGAGACCCTTTCAGAGTCCGGTATGCCGCACAACTCTTCTTCGTCTAAGGATCCTGTGGTCGTCTCTATTTTGGATGGGTCTGGAGCCACTGAGAAGAGACCGGCTTCTGAGGAAGTCCTTCGCACCACCGAATCTCGACACAAACCAACGTCTTCTTTTGCAACTGCCGTTCTTTCGAAAACAACTGAGTTCCTTAGGCCCAGGGTTAGAACCACACCCAAAACATCAACTACACACTTTCAGGGGCCTGCTACCTTGCCTCAGTCTCAAATGCTTAAAATGGCAGAAGACCTTGCCATGCTGATCAGGGGAATCCAAGCTACCCCCCCAAAAAGAAAGAGATCTGTCCCCAGTAGTTTTGTCTGAACAATAGTCAGATTAATCTGATGCATCTGACTTTGAAGACATGCTGCCTCTCTCTACTTATGAGGATTCTGATGCAGAGGAATCCATTTCTTCAGCCTCTCCCCCAGACAATTTTTCCTTTGGGGAAACCCTGCATACTTTAAGGGAGCATTTCCAATGGGAGACTCAGTACCACCCTCAGTCTAAAAAGATACTCAGGGAATTCCTAGATCTTCCGCAGTACAGACCCTTGACCATCCCCCCAGTCCTGGATGTGGTGGACGATGTTTTCCTTAAATCCAGCTTGACTCCTGATGCCCTACCTCCTGTTCCCAGAAAACCAGACAGGTACTAGAGTCCCTGACTCACAGAAATATCTTTTTAGAAATCCAGCAGCTGACCCCGACATCATTTCTCAAGGGCCAAAAGGGATTAAAGCAACCTCTGCTAAGAATCCCAACGCCCTCGTACAGGGATTCCAAAGCATTGGACAAATGGGGTAAAAAAGAATACACCTTAACTACTCTTGCTATCAGGGCACTAAATTGTCAGTTCCATGTGTTAAATATCAGCAACATACCTTGGAACTCCTTAAACAAAAAATGTCCTCCTTTCCTGCTGTGGGAGAATCTAAAGAGTTACAAGACTTAATGCATTCTGCAAGTCAAGTAACTAAACACACTTTGCACTGTGGTTTTGACGCCCTAGAAGCCTCTTGCAGGGCAGCAGTCACTGGATCTGTCATTAGAAGACTTGCATGGCTTAAGGAACAACCCCTGCCAGACCATGTCAAATCTAAATTGTTGGATGCACCCTTGCACAAAGATAACTTATTTGGCACTAAGGCAGAAGAGGTCTTAAAAAAGGATGGCCGAAAAATCAAAATCTATGCAAACAGTTAAAGATTTCTTACAGATCCAGCCCCCTAGGTTCAGCAGGCATTTTCCTTCCAAGCATTGGTCCTTTCCTGCTCCGAGTAAACAGGCCCAGCCTAGGCCCCATGGAAGCAGACCTCCCAGACAGCAGCCCCAGGGAATGCAGAGATCTAAGCAGTGGACTACCTCCACTTCAAAACCAGGGACTTCTAAGCCACACCCTTATGGTAAGAACTCACAATGACTCGCCTCCTCCCGACCTCCCCTCTGCCCACCTTCACTTACCCCTAGGAGGAAAACTCTCCTTTCACTCAAGCACCTGGGCCACCATTACCAAGGACCAATGGGTTCTGAACATTGTGTCTCAGGGATACAAATTCTCCTTCCACACCCTTCCAACCCCAAAAGGCTTCCCAGATCTACCACCAAATCAGTGGGCAGAGGCTCAAAAGCAAATCCATTCCCTGCTGTCTTTGAGGGCAGTAGAGCACGTTCCTGCAGAACAAATAGGCCAAGGCTTCTACTCCAAACTTTTTCTGGTGCGCAGAAAAGAGGGCACCTGGCACCCCATCCTTAATCTATCCATTCTAAACACCTTCCTGGTGAAACCAAAATTCAAAATGCTCACCCTCCAACAGCTGCTACCCATGCTTTCCAAGGATGCTTGGCTAGCCACCCTGAATTTAAGAGGCCTACCTCCACATTCCTATCGGGGAATCATGCATAAAATATCTCCGCTTCAGGGCAGGATCTCAACACTTTCAGTTCTCTGCGCTTCCCTTTGGCTTATCTACTGCTCCCAGAGTTTTCACAAAATGCCTGGCTCCGGCCATTGCCTTTTGCAGACAAAGAAACATTCAAATTTCCCCTACTTAGATGACTGCCTTTTTCAGGCAGACAGGCCCTAAGGTACACAATCCACAAAAAGAAGTCCAAAACAGGTGTCCACCCAAAGGATAATCTTCCTGGGAGCAAGTCTGGACATAGCTTCCCAGATGGCATACCTTACACCAGAGAAACACATTTTCCTGTCAGCCTACATTTCTCAACTGGCCACCAGGTCCCAGCTTTCTGCAAGGAAAATCCTGCAGCTCTGGGGTTCATGGCATCTTTTGGTACCTAAAGAGTCTTTGGTGTCAACACTCTCAAGACCTAGAAACTCTTCTACCTATAATTCCTTGCCTCAGAAAGGAATTTGTTTGGTGGGCAACGGCATGCTCCCACAACAAGGGACTGCCCTTCTCCCCACACCCTGCCTCCCAGACCCTCACCACAGATGCATCAGACTATGCTTTGTGTGCACACTTGGACGGCAGGTGCATACAGGGCCAATGGAGCTCACAGCAAATCCCCCTGCACATCAATCAAAGAGATGATGGCTGTGCAGCACGCCTTGATAGCTTTCAAACCTCTTCTTCCTCCAGGGGTTCTCCTGATCAAAACAGACAGCACCACTGTGATGTGGTACAGCAACAAGCAAGGAGGGACTCACTCCTACCCTCTATACAGGCTGGCCATGACCCTTTGGCTCACAACCTCTTCCATGCAACTGCACCTCTTAGCACAATACCTACCAGCCTCTTTCAACTCCCTGGCAGACCAATTAATCACAAACCTTTTAGACCCACACAAGTGGCAGCTCAACAGAAGTACCTTCTTCCTAATAACTCAGAAATCGGGAACCCTGAAGGTTGACCTCTTTGCCTCTCACACCAACCATCAGCTCAGCAAATTCTGCACCAGGGAGCATCACTGCATGGTTTGGAAAGTGGATGCCTTGTCCTTCCCCTGGGTCATCCTCTCGGTCTATGCCTTTCCTCCCCTACCTCTCATCCCCAGGGTACTGCTCAAAATCAGAGAGGAAAAACCAAGGACCATTCTTATAGCTCCAGACTAGCCCCGACAGCACTTTTACCCCTTGCTGCGCAGCCTGTCCCCGCAGCTTCCATGGCATCTTCGTCAGATTCCAAACCTCCTAACCCAGAGGGAAGGGGAATTCATGCATCCCCAATTGCAAACACTCAGTATGGCAACTTGGCTTATTCCCTAACCCCGAACCAATCTTCTATCCTCAGTAAACAGTTTCTGGGTTTTATCCGTGAGGCCAGACACACTAGCACCAGAAAGTCTTATGCAAATAAATGGAAAAGGATCTGCATCTGGATCCAGGCTAAGGGGGCCAATATGGCACAGCCCTCCATCCCTCTCATCCTGGATTACTTAGCTGACCTACTACACAGTGGTCTATCTTTCTCCTCTATAAAAATTCATGCCTCTGCTATTTCTGCTCATTTTGACACTGAACAGCCCCTTTTTCTCACACCCTTTGATCAAACAGTTCCTCAGAGGGGCTAGCAACTTGAGGCGCCCCAGAAGGGCACCAACACCAGCTTGAGACTTTAACTTTGCCTTGGAAAAGCTCACCCGGCCTCCTTTCGATCCAGCTTCTTCTGCAGAGCTAAAATTTCTCTCCTGCAAGACAGCCTTCCTTCTGCCCATCGCTTCAGCCAGAAGAGTATTTCAGCTGCAAGCACTCGTGGCTGTGGACCCCTTCATCATCTTCTATGCAGACCAGGTATCCATCAGAACTAACCCATCCTTCATGCACAAGGTGGTGTCCAGTGTGGCTCTCAACCAATCCATTCATTTGCCCACCTTCTTTCCTACTCCCCAGAACAAGGGGGAAAGGATTCTTCACACTCTAGATGTGCACAGACAGCTGAGATACTATCTGGACAGGACTAAATCTTTCAGAAAGTCTGATCAATTGCTGGTTAGCTTTGCTACAGGGGCAGAAGGCAAAGCCATCTCCAAGCAAACCATTTCCAAATGGATAGCACACCTCATCCATTTCTGCTACAAACAGCATGGTAAGCCTCCCCCCAAGGGGGTCAGGATACACTCCACCAGAGCAGCCTCCACTGCTGCAGCTTTCCTCAGAGGAGTCCCCACCAGGGACATCCTAGAGGCTGCCACCTGGACATCTGTTCACACTTTTACCAAGCATTACCACCTGCCTCTCTTAAAATCCAGGGCAGAGTTTGCCTCTGCAATCTTGCAGAGCATCCTAGCCAGCCCCTAGCTTCCTTGACTGCCTCCACCCATTTCCTTAGCTTTGGGAATCTACCCAAATGTAATAACTGCAACAGTGAAACACGAAGAACATAGTACAGTTGTGTACACTTACCGTAAATGTAGATGTCCTGGTTTCCCTCCCTCCATCCCCATTTTTTCTCTTTCTGCTTTTGTTACTATTCTTCCTTGTTGTTCTCTTTTCCTTACAAGGGACATATTGGTATTTATTTTCCACTGGTGGGGTTCTTCCACCAGTACATGGCCTCCTACTTTATAGGCTCCTGACAGGTTAGGGCAACAAAAACTGATGTAATGGTGTTGGCTGCCTTACTTTATACCACTGATGACCTGACGGCAGTCCTCAAGTGTTAGCAGCCGATGCAGAAATACTAAGTCTCTGGTATTTGGGCCGGCTGAGGGCTACCCTGACAGGGATAACCCAAATGTGATGACTGCAACAGTGAATATACTCGAACATCTACATTTATGGTAAGTGTACACAACTGTATTTTATTTCTAACTTTGAAGTGTTGCTGCTGTTAGAAAAAAAAAAAACACGTCAGCATTCATGAGTACTTTTTAAAGATAATTTGGCATGGTCTTCCACACTTTACCTTATTGTTTTAAAATTAATAGAACATTTACACCATTCCTTATTTTGCAGTTATTTTCAGTTTTAGTGGAGATCCCCACATCATAAAGCACTGCTACATTGTAAGTGAACATAAACTGTGAACATACATTTCACATGAAAGAAAATCTAAAAGTAGAAAATGATTACTCCGAGGTCAACTGCACCCCTAGTGTGGGAAGCAAGTCCTTATGAAAGTCTCCCTTCAAAGTTGCACCATCTTAGAGAAAAGGGTGTACATCTTACATTTCAGTTTTATGTGGTTTTTTTTTTTTTTTTTGGTTATGAATATAACAACATTTTACTTTTCTGCTGTTTGACAAAAGTCTTTTAGTGGATTGTAACTTGTATTACAAATATATGGATGTTGTTTTTTTGTTTTCTTTAACTGTTCATACCTCATTGTGCATAAATTGTATGTCAAAAGTGGATTCTTCCACTTAGTGTGATTAGAAATGGTGTGAGGTAGGCCTTGTAAATTGCCTAAACTTAATAGTATTTGTTTGAAAGTGAACATTTCTCTAAATCTAAAAAAAGGACATTTTAGTGCTCTTTATAAAACATTCCATTCATAACAATGTTATACAAAAATGGTGTGTTTTTGTTAATGTCTGCAGCCAACGTAGTTTGGTGCCTGGTGTGCCAGTGCCACAGGTTGTGCCCGATGTTGCACCCTGAAGATTATTGTAAGAAATTCTTAACAGGCTTAGAAGGATGGTGGTGTAGCACACACGTGTACCTAGCAGCATCTCTCAACACACTGCAGCATCAGATAGGTTAAAGCTCTTCATATACAGGTCTTGTCTGTTCTGCTATATTCCACCAGCACTATGAAGTAATATTCCTTCTTTTCCTATAGCAGCCTATATTGCTTCAGACTGCTCACCTATTTTTGCAGAAGTGGATTATATTGGTAATCCCTAGAGTAAGACATTTAAAAGTCCGTATACTTTAAGCACCTCCACACGTGCATAATGTTAAGTAATGCTACTGTTCATCGATGTACATTGCTTATAGTGGTATTTTTGTTGCAGTTAGCCCTTTGTTAATGTTTGTTGTTCATGTAACTGATACTTCACATAGTGCAAAGAGGGTTAGTGTGCTCTTGTCTGAATACATATTTGTAGATTAGCATAATTGTCACAGTAAGGCCTTTAGCCAATGCAAGCGTTTCATTTTTGATTATGTCCATTGTAGAATGTGGTTTACACCAGTGGGGCATAAGTGAGTTCTGTCATAATATCCCGTAGAGTTCAACAGCTGGTGCTCTTTAATCTGAAGTTACCTTCACAGTGGCTGCTGGTGAAGATGCAGGACTGTGCTTATTTCCTGTTTCTAAAACTGTAGAAATGCTAGAAACATCTACAGTGGTTTCTCCTGTGAGCTGGGGTGGAGACTGACTAATACACTTGTGGTTGAGGTGAAATGTCATGTTATTTTGCAACCACAAGCTACTGTTGAAACTTTAAAGTGAATTCAGAAAGCCAGTTAGACATGTATAGTTATACTTTGCTGCTGTTTGTAAGGTTAATGATGCATTCAAATGTATGGTTTCCTGATCAGCACTGATTACAGTAGCACGCCTGTATTTAGTTAATGTTGCCAAGTTAGAACCGAAAACTGAGATTTTAAATACATTAACTTCATAAAAAAGCATGTGTGAATTACAAGTCACACTTTTTGCTAATCTTTGAGGCAAGACGTTTTTTCATGCATGCACAAAAATTTTGTTTGCACTAAGATTTGATTTCTTGCCTCTGCTCACAATGCCTAATTTTACTGGTAATACATAGATATGGTGTTTGGTAACATCACTCTTAAATTCTTGGAACATTAGAGGCATAGCACCCTTACTTAAAATTTATAATATAGTAAGGAAAATGAGTCAGATTCTGTTATAACATTGCTCAAAAAATAAATTAATAAATCAAAGCAAAAATAGGCAAGCTTTTTTGAGCAGAGTGCCAGAAACTGACTTCTGCTCTTGCAAAATATTTAAGTTCTAGGGAAATGATCTGCAATACTGGACGGAAGTGGGTTATACTTGCACAATATTTGGATAAACGCATATCTTGTCATTATTGACAATCAGTATATCTAGTGAAAGTTTGTAAGAAATACTATTTAGAAGTAAAAGAAAGTAAGGAAATACTGTAACTGATCAAAATATTCCCCTCTGCTGTTTTCTGCTGGAGTGCCAAACAAAAATTGCCTGAGTACCTACCCCTAAAGTTAAAAGAAGCTCTTAGTTTGGAAGTCTTAAGTACAACTCGTGTTTTTCAGGACTGTAAGTTTCTAGTTTTCGCTGGTATACATGTTAATGAAGGGCTTCCTTACACTGAAGACAACAGAGTAGCAGTTACATTTTCAACTGGACTGGTCATAATCTTTGTATTGTGCCTTTCCTAACTGAGAGTGTGTAACTGAAGGATAATTAGAATGTAGTATTTCTGTGTAGTCTGCAAGTTATTTGTTGTGATTTTGGCCGGTGGTTACGGCAGTGCTCTAAACTCCATTCTGTACTGCAAGTTCCCAAGTAAAATTTACCACAATAACAAAAGGGACTTTGAGCTACTGTAGTTGTTTCAGGTGTGTATCCTTATAGGATTTGAAATCAGATTTCCCAAAGGTGAGTCATTCTTAATGAACAGTATTCACAAGGTAGAGTACGTGATATCTTCCTAATTCAATTACTTTAGTCTCTTATTGTAGCAAAACTGAAATGCATATATCTGTCAAACTGTGCCCCAGTACTATTTTTACTTGTTAAGTATGGAAATCTGTACTCCTTTTTTTCTCTTTTTATCGGGTGTTCCTTGACTAAATATTTTAAGAGTAAATTTCACCATCACAACTAATGAAATCTGAAGGGGGGTTGCATAAGTGCTGAAAAACGTCAGAAAATTGCAGACAATATCAGAGTCGATACTTCCTACATGAAATGTTTCAGCCTACAGCTAGAGTTAAAACAAGCTAAATACTATAGATGAAAAGAAAACAAACAATTTTAACATTCCCAGTTGCAAACATTATACATCATAATATATTTTTGTATAATTATGATCAATCCAACATTACCTAAATTGATCAATTTCTGCCTTCCTCACTCCATGTAGTGTTAACTCAGTTTCCATTTTTTCTATGTAATTTGCTCCTACCCTTTTGTAAAGATACCAATTGGTCAATTTCAAACTCCTTCATCTTCCTCTCTTAAAAACTGGTTGCCTCGTGGTTTTGGCATCTTTTCAGGTTTGTTGGCTGTTGGTGAAGCACCCACCAAGAGGAGAAAACGCTGAGAGAAGAAAGGAGCCACTTTTGAGATTTTAGTATTTTTCCTCTGTTTATTTGCCAAGTTTTTCTGCATAGCCGCCTATTTTGAGCATTTTCTGGCTTGTTAAACTTGATTTCTGCATTAGTAACTGTGTTTAGAGCACAACCTAGAGCTGTTTACTGAATTTCCTGTTTGCACTTATTTTTAAAATCGTTTTTTTCTCAAAACTTGCATTGTATCTGTCTTTGGCCTAGCACTCTTGTGTGGGGTCATTTACTGCACTGTTATAACTTGTTGATACTTGTGAACCTCTGCTATCTCTGAAAAAACAAAAAATCTTGCTTTTTTCCCACTTTTCTGAGATTTAAAAAAGTTCAGTTACAGGCTTGCTGTTCTTGAACTGTTTGTAAGTTTCTGTGAGGCCATTTTTTGCTTGGGCTAAAGGGAAGTCTCTCTGTTGATCAGTGGCAGTGAAAAACATTGAGCAGCCTGCCTGCCCCTGTGGGAGTGGTTACTGACTTGAACCTGTAGTTTTATTGGCCATTTTGGGTCAATTCCAAACTCCTTCATCTTCCTCTCTTAAAACCCTCTTTTGCGTGGTTTTGCGCGTTTTTGTGCATAGCGGAACAGTGGGCAGCGCTGCCTAATTGGGTTTAAACTATTCCTGGCTCCACAAAGTCTGCTCTTCACTTCTTCCCTTAGAACTACTCTATCTCTCAATTTAAACACCATGTTCTCATTCCAAGGCCCTTCACTGGTCCAATTAAGTAATCCTACAAGTTAGCACTATTAAACCATAAGCACTACTTACTCTTATACTCTCTACGATTACCCTGTCCTCTATTGGTCAGTCTTAAATTCAGTTTCTCTATATTACTCTAGCATGTCCAAAGGTCAGTCAATGGTTTCCTCTACAGTCCAGCTGGTGAATCTGGGAATTTTGAGGCAATGTTACAACTGTCTCATGTACACGGACAACCCTCTCCTCCTCCAAACAGGTTCAAATATATGTGAGAGATGCAACTATTTAGCCAAACTGGAGGCTGAGCTCTCTCATCTCAAAATTGGTGTAACCAGTCAGGAGGAGAAGGTAACCTCACACAACACAATTCCAGTATCACATAGTCCCACCACATCAGCGAACCAAACACATAAATACATAAAAACATACTCGGAGGCTCTAAATAAAAATCTACCTAAGCAACAGAGACCTCCAAAGCAGACATCCAAGCAAACGCTACCTCAAAACAAAACACGCACAACACATAGCCCACAAAGTCAGTGTGCCAAGCAGCCACAGCCCTTAAGGCTGAATAACACACCTGATACTCTTGTAATAGGTGACTCTATTGTCAGACACACTGACGTCCCGCTCACCAGGCTGAATAAAGAGAAGGTCACGGTGAGCTGCCTGTCGGGTGCTAGGATCCGCCACATAACGCAAGCACTCAGGTCACTCCAAAGCAAATGCAAATATGACTCAATCATTGTACATGCTGGTGTGAATGACCTGAGACGTACCTCCCTGGACTACATGAAAAGAGACATAGAGGAGCTCTCTGATCATGTAGCCCAGGCTGGTATGACCCTGACCTTGAGCAGCATCTTACCCTCACCTAGAATGATGCCACAGTACAAAGACAAAATGATCGATTTTAACAATTGGCTAAAATTTTGGTGTCATTCAAAGGGGATCCAGTGTCTGTCAGCCTGGGATGACATGCTCGACAAGCCACGTTGCTTCGCTAGGGACGGCTTGCACCCGTCACCACTGGGCTTTCGGATATTGGCAAAGGCTCTTGCCATCCCCATAGTGCCTTTTTTAGGCAAGGCTCAAAAGTCAAACCCACCCCCATAGACAGCACAAGGAACAAGAAACTAAGGGTAATGCTGCTTAACGCCAGAAGTCTTAACCTCAAGATGCACGCACTCGAAGCTCTCCTCAGTATGGAGAATATCGATATCTGTGCAGTGACAGAAACCTGGTTCAAGGCCCCAGAGAGCACCCCAGCACTACCAGGCTATACCTCATATCATGCTTTTCGGCCCCAAAACCCGGACCGAACCACAAAAGGAGGGGGAGTTTCCATATTTATCAAGGATATCCACACCTCCAGGTTAGTGGCATTGCACGAAGTATCGGAGACCATCCATGTGCAACTAACAGTGGGCAAGACTGCTTTTCAGTTTATAGCATCCTACAGACCACCCTCTCAAAGGCAGGAATCCTACTTGGCTTACCTGAAAACATTGGAGAACATGAAGATCTCTCCGAACACCATTATATTGGGCGACTTCAACTACCCAAACATTGACTGGGAGCATTACTCAAGCCCCAGCACCTTAGCCCAAAGGTTCCTGGAAATTATAACCTCAAATGCTATGGAACAACTAGTCACCACTCCCACAAGAGGGGACAACATACTAGACCTGATCATTACCAACATGGGGACTCTATGCTCCACACCAGAAGTATATCCCTCATTGGTAAGATCAGACCATAAATTAATTTCACTGGATGTCCACATCCCGACCCCACCCCCAGCCCAGAAAACCACAGTGAAAAACTTCTCAAAAGCGAACTTCTCACTTCTCAAAACTGAAGTGGAATCCTTTAAGGCCCCAGGACCAGTGGAAACTACGGCCCAAACTGCAGAATCCTATATAAACGCATTCTATGGACATCTCCAGGAATGCATGGATCATGCTATCCCAAACAAAACCAAGACCCAATCATCCAAAGGCAGGCGTCCAGTCTGGTGGACCCCTGCTATAAATAAACTGTACAACAGAAGGAGAAAGCTACTACATGATAGAGCAAAATCCCTAATAGGGAAGGCATCTCTGATCAGTACTAGCAAAAAATTACGATCCCTCATAAAATCCTCCAAGGCCGTCTTCAAGAGAAAAATTGCACAGGACACCAAAGACAATCATAAGGCTTTTTTCAGTTATGTTAGGAACCTGGGATGCAACTCCCAGACTTGTTCTGAGTTGATTCTAAACGACAAAAAATACACTGAACCCAC
The DNA here is from genome assembly GCF_019279795.1 of Protopterus annectens. Classification (NCBI taxonomy): domain Eukaryota; kingdom Metazoa; phylum Chordata; order Ceratodontiformes; family Protopteridae; genus Protopterus; species Protopterus annectens. The sequence goes on from NC_056748.1 coordinate 997,300,096, forward strand.
AGACGTCGCCAATATCCTGGCAGACCGGTTCAGTGCAAACTTCTCCACCCCCTCCCCCCCAAAAGAGCAAGTACCTATCCTGGCAGAGGGCTGCCTCCCAAACATCTCTGATGCTCAGGTGAAGGCTGCCCTCTCCAAAGCAAAAAAACACTGCTTCCATGGGACCAGATGGCGTCCCAGGTTGCGTCCTACATGAACTCCAAGAGGAACTAATCCCTCAAATAAAACAGCTATACAATCTCAGCCTCACTACAGGATATGTGCCCACAGAATGGCGTACAGCAACAGTGGTCCCACTCCACAAAGGTGGAGCCTCTACGGACCCTGGAATCTATCGCCCCATAAGCCTGACTAGCTTAGTCTGTAAGGCTATGGAGAGGATCATCATGGAGCTCATAAACAAAGATATTGGGGACCTACAGACACTAGATCCTACCCAGTTCGGCTTTGTCAAGGGCAGATCCTGCCTTTTGAACCTGGTTGACTTCTTTGAAACAGTCACCAAAGCCATAGATGAAGGGAAGGTAGTCCACACAGCCTATCTGGACCTTGCAAAGGCATTTGACACAGTACCCCACTCGGGCATCATAGATAAGCTATCCAGCGTAAATATAAACCCCTATGTCACAGGATGGGTCGCAAACTGTCTCAAAGACAGAACCCACAGAGTGAGAGTTGCTGTTGCCATGTCAGACTCGAAACCGGTCACAAGTGGCGTCCCACAGGGTTCTGTGCTAGGACCACTCTTGTTCGGTATATACTTTTCCGAGGTACAAGCAAACGTGGGAGGACTATTGCTCACCAAGTTCACAGACGACTGCAAACTGGGTGCCATAATCGACTCTCCAGCTGACAACAAACATCCTTCAAAAAGGTCTCACAGAGACAGATAACTGGTGCCAGCGCCATGGTTTAAAGCTAAATGCCAAAAAATGTATAGTCATACCCTTTGGCAAAAACAATGTGCCCACAAATTACCACATAGGCGGAAACCCATTAAGTACAGAGAAAGTTATTAGGGACCTGGGGACCCAAGTTGATAGCAATCTCTCCTTTGAAAACCACATTGCCAAAGTGGTTAGAAAGACCTTCTACATAGCCCACCTCATCACGAAGGGTTTCACATCTAGATCAAGAGAGGTAATCGTGCCCCTTTATTCATCCCTCATCAGGCCCATCATAGAATACAATGCCCCTTTTGGGATGTACCTTACCCGACACCTGCAGCAATTAGAAAGACCCCAAAAGTATCTCACCAAGAGGATCAAGGGTCTCAAACAGATGCCATATGCTGCTCGGTTAAAAAGCTCCAGCTCTACTCAGTTGCATACCGCCTACTTGAGGCGATCTATGCCTGACATACAAAGCTATGTCAAATCCAGAATTAATGGACATGCTCCACCTCAGTAAATCTAAATCCCTTAGAGCCACATGCTTGAGGGACTTGAACCTCAGCACAGAAATAAATAGAACTTGCTGGAGGGACAGGTTCATAACCCAGAGGCTCCCTTCGCTCTGGAATAGAATTCCAGTTCATGTGAGGCAGAGCACCTCACTGAATCTCTTCAAGAAGAATCTCGATAGGTGGATGGGGGATCGTAGGTTTGTCCCAGGGATTACTCCCGTGTCACTATTAGACAGAGGCACAGTAAACTAAACCTTAAAAAGGGCACAGTATACTCAAATCAAGGGGTGGCGTAAGCCATACAGAATCGGGCTAGGCTTATAATTGCCCCAGGGCAGATAGCCTAGTATGAACCTATGAACCACATCCAGTTCTTTTATCTCTGTTACAATATTCATTACTTCAAATACAGTAGGTTTTAGACTTTGATTTCCATTTTCTACTAATTGCTTTTTGGCAGCCACCAGAATTGAACTTAACAATGCCTTACTGTATATCTAGGAAATTAATATCCTGTATCCCCAGCTCAAAAGCTAATTTCCTTAGTTGCACCCATTTGCTAACCCAGTATTTCTGACAGAATATTCTGTAGGGAATTTTAGAAGTCTGCTATCTCATTATACTCCTAAAACATATGTTCCCAGTTGCCGCTTTCTTTTCCATCTCCCTGAGGAAAAATTCTTTGGAGTCTGTTTTGGGTATAAAAAATACCTATGCAAACACATGCAAGCAAAAATTCTAAATCTTCTATACTTTGTTGTATATTTGGGAGCCATACATTTGTCCTCTCATTGTTTTCTTGTGAATTGCTTATCCAGTCTGTCTTCTCAAGCTTTTCTAACCACCTGTTTCCACTTTTAACATTTCTTAACAAATGTCAATAAATAAATAAACAAATAAAAATTATGCAGTATTTTATAAGCCTTACTACTTATCCCTTTTTTAACAGCAGCTTCTGTTCTAAATTCAACTAAAAACTCTACCAGAGTAAGTTTTTCACTTAAGATTCCCTTGTACCATTTTTTTCTTTGCCTTCCCTGTCTGTGATTAATATCAGTATATGCAATCCCCAGCCTGCAGTTCAAATGTCTTCTTGGCCTCTTCCCAATCTTTTACTTTCCCTCTCTAGTTTTTTTGCTCCGAATAACTTGGTTCATTTGCTAGTTTTCTCCAGTAGATTCTAGCCTCCTCGTGATCATTCTCTGTACCCTTAATTGCAGTCATACCTATTGGCAAAATCTCCTTTCTCTGTACTTGGTGGTGGCTAAGTTCTTACAATACTTACTGCTGCTTCATGACTGTAATATAGTCAGTATGGCTGTTATTCTCTTTAATGATCTGCATCCAAAGTCCCACTTTCTCCTTATTTCTTGAATTCCCCCTTGCTTTATCATCATCACCCTTTTCCACTTTGAATTATCTATCTCTGCTTGTGTTATGTATGTGATCCTTAACTGTGTAGTTCTAAAATGTTTATTCAACTCAAGTAGTCCTAAACCACCTTGTTCTATTGGAAGGATCAACTTATCCCACTTGACTCTTGTACTTTTACCCTCTCAGATAAAGTTATTCAACCATTTATTAATTAACTATCTACACCTTCTCCTCTGGCTGATAAAAATACACCTGAACTGTATATAAAACAAAAGGGACTAAAAAAAAAAAAAAAACATTTTCACTGCTTGTATCTTGCTATCCATCTCCAAAAACAAGAGCTTCGCACTTTCTCAGTTTTGTATTATCTTTTGTTTAGTCTCTTCCCACATATCCTTAGCTGCCACAACAGAATCCATTTTAATCCGTACTCCCAAATACTTGCTTTTATCATTTCCCTGTAAATATGGGTATTGCTGAACAAATTCATGTGTGGGTACATAGTTTATAGCTATAGCCTTTATTTTATCTTCATTAATTTTCTATTCCGAAAAGACTTGAAACTATTTCAAAATGTTCCACAACACCAAGATGTCCTTTTTTGTTGCATCAGGTACAAAATAATATTGTCTGTAAATAAAGCCAACTTTTTATGATTACCCAACCAATTACATTCTTAAATTTCTTAGTCTCTTATTTTCTTTGCCAGTGGCTCTAAGCATAACAGAAATAACAGAAGCTAAAGAGGACATCCCTGCCTGCTTCCTCTATACAGACAAAAATTATCAGAGAGGAACCTTCCCACTTTAATTTTTGCCTCCAATCCCAGATATGTTCTCCTAATTAACCTTTTTATTCTTTCTGGGGAATGTAAATGCTTCAATTGCTCTACTCATAAAATCACAGCTGTACTGTCTGAATGTATCAGAACCCACCAACAGCTCTAGTTTTTTACATTCTGCTTCCCTCTGGATTGTCGTTGTTCTATTAATGTCACATTTTACAAGACTTTTTTATTTTAACAAAAAGCATTAAAACAAAACAAAAAAAAATTAAAAACTCCACTTTATAACTTAAAAATTTATTTTTTCACTCTTTGTTTTCTGAGCTGTTTTAAACACATCAGAATCACCCTGACTGTTTTTTGCGTTATATTTTATACTTTAATATATTTTCTGCAAAATGGCTGCCAATGGGGCTTGACATGGTCTGCTTTATGAGTCATGCTAGACATAAGGAAGTAGTGGTATATTCCCATGCCATTGACATATAATAGGATTTAGTGTCAGTCACTGTCATTTTATATACTTTATGTAATGAGACTGCTTCTTTTATTTCTTGAATGGCCCTCATTTGTGTCTCAGAGCTTGTTTTGCAGTATACTAAGGAGTTGTACAGCTGCAACCAAAAATAAGCTAAATTGCAGGCCCTTGCTCAAATATGAATAAACAGACCCCTCCCCCACTTTGGTAAATTTGTTGCTACTTTACAAGAATTACAAGAAAAAATATCTTCTGACTTTTCTTTAAATGTAAAAAACACACAGTCCACTGGTCGGCACAATAAAGGTATATCCTCCACAAACCACGCTTCGAAAGTATGTTAAAACTGAATATTAGTTTTAATATAGACGAACACCAACAGCAAACAGTACAGCAAACATAGATTGAGCGCGCTTTCGTCTCTACGTAAGCGACTTCATCAGAATCAATGTAAAATGTTAATTGATGCATTTATATACTTTTTGTTTGGTATTAAAACCTTAGAAACAAATTGAAAACAATTAATGTTTCAATCAAAATGACTGAAATTACACTTGGGTGCCTCCTTTAACCATTTCAAAGCTGTTTAGAAGTACATACATATAATTCATTCATAGCCAACTGATATTCAATAAAAATAGGTATTATCACCATTGCAATGTAGTAATGCTGGATAAAAAATATATATAAAATATTTAATATGTAGTAATAATAAATATTATATAAAAATATGTCAATATAAATATATGTATTTTTATAAATATTAAATAAATATTAAAATATGCTGTGTATGTTAAAATGTTAATTTAAAATGTTACAGTGATGAAATATATAAATATGTATATGTATGTATATATATATATATATATATATATATATGTGTGTGTATATATATATATATATATATATATATATATATATATATATATATATATATATATATATATATATATATATATAGGGTACCAGAATTTGAACCTGTAGAAACTACAAACCTCTATGAGTTAAAGCCAAGTACCTAACCTATAACCAGGTGGAAATTCATTTGGGATTTAATGCCAGTAATTTTAATGCTGGTTTAATGGAAATATGGTCATTCATGCCCAAATGGGAGCATGCGTCCAATCTAATTTGCCAAATTAATTCCCTATATTCCAAGAATGTTTCCCAGTCACCACCCCTCTCCCCTGGTTTCACTTCTTCCAAAACCCAAAGTTTTATATTGGCTTCCTTGCATTTTAAGGTATGTCTAAACAGGGCATTGTTCTCATTCTTTTTGTTAATGTCTCTCATGTGTTCATATATCCGTGTCCTCAGGTGTCTTTCAGTTTTCCCCACATAGTACGCCCAACATGTCGTGCAATATGCGAGGTATACTACCCCCTTAGTGTAACAACTGTAATACCTGCTGCTCTTTAATCTGTATCCAATACTTTGTATCCAAAGGTCCTTTTCACCTGATAGAAATGGACATTGTGCGCATCTACTGCACTTGTGAGTACCTGTCTTAGTTAATGCTCCCCCCCTACAATTGGAAACCTTCTTTCTTTCAAAAATCTTTTTAAGGTTGTTGTTTACCTTTCAACATACTAAGGATGAAGTTAATTACTTGGATGTTAAGATAAGTAAGGACAAAAATAATAGAAGTTACAAGTCTAGGATTTTTAGGAAAAGTTGTTTTTCGAATTCATATGTCCATTTTCAGAGTGACCATCCACTATTCTTGAAGAAGAATGTAGTGAAGGGTCAAATGATTAGGGTTTCAAGAATGACAAGTAATTTTGAGGAATTTATGGAAGAGATGGAAGTGGTTCAAGAATTATTCAAAGAGAGAGGATATCCTAGCAAATTAGTTAAGACCATTAAGAAGGAAGTAGTAAAGAAACGGGAATTTAAATACTATCCACTTTTAGCACTTAATGGTGGAATGAGCACCTTAACCATTGGTAGTGAGACAGCAGTTGTAATGGATCTACCGGGGGGGAAAAAAGGGGATATGGGGATTGGTCTGGAACTGCCCCGTTTGACCTTGACCCACTATACTGGTATAAGTTGGTTGCAGAAGGGCATTAATGAGGTTTGGAATATTTTTGGGAGAATGTCTAGTAAACCGTCCATCTTTCAACAACCCCTTAGGTTTGGATATAGGAAGAACAACAACCTTAAAAAGATTTTTGAAAGAAAGAAGGTTTCCAATTGTAGGGGGGGAGCATTAACTAAGACAGGTACTCACAAGTGCGGTAGATGCGCACAATGTCCATTTCTATCAGGTGAAAAGGACCTTTGGATACAAAGTATTTGATACAGATTAAAGAGCAGCAGGTATTACAGTTGTTACACTAAGGGGGTAGTATACCTCGCATATTGCACGACATGTTGGGCGTACTATGTGGGGAAAACTGAAAGACACCTGAGGACACGGATATATGAACACATGAGAGACATTAACAAAAAGAATGAGAACAATGCCCTGTTTAGACATACCTTACAATGCAAGGAAGCCAATATAAAATTTTGGGTTTTGGAAGAAGTGAAACCAGGGGAGAGGGGTGGTGACTGGGAAACATTCTTGGAATATAGGGAATTAATTTGGCAAATTAGATTGGACGCATGCTCCCATTTGGGCATGAATGACCATATTTCCATTAAACCAGCATTAAAATTACTGGCATTAAATCCCAAATAAATTTCCACCTGGTTATAGGTTAGGTACTTGGCTTTAACTCATAGAGGTTTGTAGTTTCCTTTATTTTCCATATAGAAACAAGCATTTTTATTCCCGTATGAATTCTACAGGTTCAAATTCTGGTACCCTATATATATATATATATATATATATATATATATATATATATATATACATATATATATATATATATATATATATATATATATATATATATATATTTATATATTTCATCATTGTAACATTTTAAATTAACATTTTAACATACACAGCATATTTTAATATTTATTTAATATTTATAAAAATATATATATTTATATTGACATATTTTATATAATATTTATTATTACTACATATTAAATATTTTATATATATTTTTTATCCAGCATTACTACATTGCAATGGTGATAATACCTATTTTTATTGAATATCAGTTGGCTATGAATGAATTATATGTATGTACTTCTAAACAGCTTTGAAATGGTTAAAGGAGGCACCCAAGTGTAATTTCAGTCATTTTGATTGAAACATTAATTGTTTTCAATTTGTTGCTAAGGTTTTAATACCCAACAAAAAGTTTATAAATGCATCAATTAACATTTTACATTGATTCTGATGAAGCCTCTTGCGTAGAGACGAAAGCGCGCTCAATCTATGTTTGCTGTACTGTTTGCTGTTGGTGTTCGTCTGTATTGAAACTAATATTCAGTTTTAACATACTTTCGAAGCGTGGTTTGTGGAGGATATACCTTTATTGTGCCGACCAGTGGACTGTGTGTTTTTTACGTTTCAAAAGGTGTGTAGAGGTTCGTGGTGGTTGTGTTTTCTTTAAATGTCACAGACATCTTTGATACTACATTGTCATCTTAACATGTAAATAGTATAAACAAACATTTAACGTTTAAAGCTTAGCATTTCAATACTGTGATGTTGCTTATGAAAATTTGTCAAGAGGTGACAACTGCCTTTGATCGTTGACTGATCTAATCCCTCTGTTTTGCTGTGAAAGGCATGGCTACATTAGAAGCAGATATGAATCCGTTTAAGTTCTCTTCCTCTGTGCAATAAAGACAATGGAAAACAGTTTCACACCTCTGTGCTTTTTTCAACAACTGGCTTCTGACATGACCAAGACTTAATTGCCCTTACAAGATCGTCAGCAGTACCTGACTACACATTTCTCTGTAGGCATAGATGAATACAACTGCAAGTGATGTGAGAAGCTAAGTTTAAAAAAAGTGGGTGGTCTTTTCCCTTCATTTGATTCAAAGGCAAGGAAATGAAAGTTTTAGAAAGTTCAGTCAAGTTTCGGCTACCTACATAATAACAGAACCATAATGTAGGAAGAAAATCATCCTAAGAGTTGAGTTAAATTGTAGGAGAAGATGGAGTTTTCTTTTAAAACAAATGTACAAAACTACGACCATTTTCAAATAATGAAGTTTAACCCTGCTGATAGAAACAATTGTCCCACACTGACAGCTGCACCCACAGCCATTAACCTAAAATTATGGCACTGCATGCTAAAGCATATGTTACCTGTGCTCCTACTTATGTTAATTGCTGTCTGTTCTTGGCTTATCTTTGTTTCCATTCTAGGTGTGAAAAACAGCTTGTATGCTTTCAAAAATCATTAACTTTAGCCTTAAGAAAAAGTGCTGAATTAAATACTGTGCTACTAAATGCATTGAGGTGTTTAGGTAGAAGGAAAATTGCTCTCTCTTATTCACTTCCAGTAATTTCAAAGTTTATTTTTTTCACTAACCTGCTTGCCCTTATACGTTTCATTTTTACATTTTTCTCAGTGAGCAGTGTCCAGAGCTTTTCAGATTTATTGCCTGCACCCATATTTGGCTTGTCTCAATGAAAATATAATAAGAAAATGTACAACTACCCCCAGCTGCAGATTTCTCAACTCACACCGAGCATCTATTTGCTAAAGGAAAACTTAAGTACATTTGCAGTACACTCTTATTTTTATTTATTTATTTTTTTTGGCACACATGCTTATGCAAGAAATGTATTATTAGATTAAACCAAGACCATTAATGCAATCAGGCAGTTGTGTATCTTAACTTTACATATGTTATAATTCATGCACTTTTACATCTCATCCCTCATCTCAGCAGCCCAAGATTGCAACATATTATCGTGATCTTGTTTTGTCCAACCTTTGTTCTCTTTTTACATTTTAATGCCTACATTTCTTAAAACTAAAAATTACTTATCACATACAACAATAACTGAAAATGCTTTACTATTTAATATGAAATTTATATCATGAAATATGTTATACAACTACCTTTAAGAACAAAAATTATTTTACTTACAGTTAACTGTTGTTTTTTTTACTTTGTGTCCTAAATATTAATGACATGATGTGGTTATATGCCTTTCAGTCCCCATCACAAGTTTAACAAAGTCAACAAAATTAGTCTTTCTCAGCCACTTGTTCATGTAAAGCCATACTCCACAAATGTGATTGGTCTCACATTTGTTCACTAACTAGTGTAACTGAATTTTACTAAAACTGGTAGAATTACTAGCCCTTATCTCAAATAAAAAACACTGTAGTGTGTCAGAGAACCAGGCTGCAGTCATTTTTATCTGATGAAAATGTGGAGTAAAAAGCATTGTTATGCTAAAATGCTTTTGCAGTTTGGATCTCTGACGGCCTACAGTGTTTTTTATTTTATTTGTCATTTCATTTTTTATACCACTTTGTGGGGATCGTTTCCAGTTTTTTTTTTTATTTTTAATAACCCTTATCTGTGTTATTTTTCACACTGGAAGAGCTGAAGTTAAGCTGTTGTTCAGTGTACATCCATATTGGAAATAACTTTAGTGCTTTATAAATTGAGCAGAAATACAACTTGGCTTATTTTATATTATGCATTTTTTAGTTCAGAAACTGGCAACTTTTACTGAGGTGGAATAGCTTTTAGTCTGCTTAATATAATACCCTTTTACTGTAGTTGGAGCCATTGTGACTCAGACATATGAAAAAAGGTTTTAAGCTGCTAAGACTGATCCCCTTAGGATAGCTGGTTTAGTAATCTAGCTGCTGTACTTTTCATTAAGATGTCAAAGCTATAGTCAGAGGTGTAGCTAGGATGGGAGAAAGGGGGTAAACACCCCAGGCACAAGTTGTTGGGAGGCACACTCAACAGTTACCAGTTGGGTAGTATGGCATTAATTTCCTTATTGGCTTTCAGAAATGCCATACGGGAGTGAATGCAGATATTGCTTTTGTGGTCAGGACTGAATGACTTCAGCGCTTTTGTTTGTAATGTAAGTTATGGTAAGCCACTTGATCTGGGTGTAGCAAGTAGTTTGCTACAGCTTTGAAATAGAGGATCCTTTTGTTTTTAGAGTTGAGGGTTGAAGAGAGTGCTGACTTGACTTGCTCCCTAAGTGAGGAATGCCAAATCAGGAGGTGGACATTTTTTTCTTTGCTCCTCAACTTAGTGAGTTAGCACATCAGGGAATGATGACTGGTATTAGATGAACCTGCTACAGTTCTGACTGTTTTAAAACCTGGTAAGTAACCTTGTGTTATTTGTTTTATTTTTTATTATTATTTTTTTACTTGTAGAGAATGCTTTGTTTTATTTAATAAACGTATTTGTATGCCTAAAACTAAATCTATTATAAAATACAAAAAAAACAACACAGTAAGAGACACAGTCAAGTATAATAAGTGCAGGCAGCAGATAAAACAATACATAAAAATCTCTATACAACTAAATCAAATGTTTAGCTCTTTGAATGCATTAGAAATATCGCTGCCATGGTCTAGGTAAAATCTTCTAAAGGTATGGAATTTAAGTAATATAAAAGAGCTCTGATACAGTTCCCCAAATTGGGGATGGTATAGACCCCTCAACTGCCTGTGTTTTGGAGTGATACCTATTTCCAGCTCTGATTTACCCATGCACATGGTGTACTGGTTTTTGGAGGTGTCTCCATTTTCAGGCATGATTTTGTCCTTTCACACAATTTTCTGAATCCCTTTTATCAAAAGTTATTTTTGAAGCAGTCTAGTACACAAAAAATCCCACTACGTAACCAACATTGTAGTGGCACCAATAATTTAAAGAATTACAACACATAGCTTGCATCTCTCTTTTTCAGAAGCAAAATGACCTTGTGTGGTAGAATTTTCTATTATATATCATTAAATTCTACAGGTTTTACACTGTCTCTTTGATAATGTGAATATATTTTCCATCAGTTTTGTCACTCTGTTTTTTAACCACGTGTTTCTTAGTAGTACCCCACATTCCTACTGGAAGTGGAAAGAGTTATGTGCTAATTGGAATTCAGTTTTATGCTAATTAGATAGCCAAACTTTTGGCCAGGGGCCATTGTACCTATTTTAAATGTCTTCAGATTGAGAAGTACAGGATGGTAGCTGATTTCACAGGACCAGTGTAAGATAAATGAGTTCTACAGTGTGTTTATTCTAGTCCATGGAATAGTCCGTAACCCTTTCCCCAAAGACTTTAGATGTATAGCCAGGATACTGAGTATTAGCAGCACCTTTAAGTAAGAGTGTGACTATGAAGAGCACAGTATGTGAGGGTCAAAATCTTAGAGACATCTGGGAGTGACTAAAGACTGGTCTGTATGAATTCCATGAAAGATGTATTGATAGAATACATCTTCCTCAAACCACAGCCACCGAAAATCACTTAAGCAAACTGAAGAATTTTTCCCACAGTTCGCAAACACTTGGCCATCACCTAAACTTTTCCCTTTTCCCCACTGTAGTGCAGTGTTGGACTTGATATACATAGTTAGGCAGGGGTTACAGCCCCTCACATTGGGGGTGTGTGGGGGAAAGCCCACCACTTGGGTGGATTTCATTTAGTGCATTGTGCAATGTTCTTCGTGTTTCACTGTTGCAGTCGGCCTGATTAACAAAGTCTTGGGTCCTGCATCAGTTGCTGTCCCTTCTTCCATGAAGTCAGGTCGTCAGGGGTGTAAAACATGCAGCCAACGCCATTACACCAGTCTTTCTTGCCGTGTGGTGCCCGAAGCAGAAGCATTTCGCAAGTGCCGGTCGGCCGACTCCTGAAATTTCATTTTCGAGTTTCAGAACCAAAGTCTTCAACTTAAGCTAAGTACCCCATTGGGGAAACTTTTTCTTGCTCGCTCCTTACTGATGTCAGTAAAAGTTAATAATTGCATTACTTGTGGAAAGAAAATACCTCAGAAAGATTTTCATTTGTACTGTATTTCTTGCCTAGGCCCTGACCACGACGTACCTTGTTGTTGGTTTTGTGCCTTATTTAGTCAGTGCACTATCAGTCATCGGTATATTTTCGCTTCTAAATATTTCGGTTCTCTGTTTATTTATCCAGAAATGTCATTGGTTAGCCATCCGACTACCGGGATTCCGAAAAAAGCAAAGATAAAGACAGAGACAGGCTGCCGAGCTCCAAAGCTGCTGGCAACGCTTCTTCTAAGCCAGTCACCAGTTCGCCCGTACTCAATGAGGCGCTTTCGCAGCCCCTGATACCCACTACTTCTGACTTTGAGGCCTCTACTGAGACCCATTCGGAGTCCGGTATGCCGCGAGATGCTTCAAGTGTGGAACCTGCGGATGTATCTACCTTGGATGGGTCTGGAGCTGCTGTGCAGGCACCGGCTTCTGTGGGTGTATTCAGGCCTACGGACTTGCATATTAAACCAACGCCTCCTTCTTCATTTAGGCCAAAATCTTGAACCATGCCTAAGAAACCGACGCCCAGGCCGCATGCTCAGGCCTCTATGCCTAACAAACAAATAAGAATGCTTTTTCAAAAAAACAAACAAAATAACTTAAAGAAACAAACAGGCAAAGGGCATTCACCGGACTAGAACTAATTCAATTTATTGTAAGCGCTTTCAAATGTAAAAATTCACAAACTTCCTCAGACAAACACAGTTGTTAACTGACTTAGTTTAAATAACCCTCCACATCATTGACATCATATCCTGTAAAACATTTAAAAAGATATTGTCCATTAAATCACAATGTAATCACAAGAACATATTTCATTCTACATAAAGTTCATTTCACCTATAACAAAACTTAATTAATTACATTAATTAACATATAAAAGCATATAAATATATACAAGTATATTAAAACATATAACAATATTAAAACTACTACACAATTGGTCATTTAACGTCTATTTAAGGCCTTAAGCTTCAAAATGCATTTAATGGAACTGTATTAATTTAAACCGGGATAGGTGTAAGCGTTAGTTAATACTTGCCACCATAATTCTCTAAGTTCTAACTCCACAGATACTGGCCCACCTCTAATATTAGCGTGTATTTGTTCGATAAACAAAAACGAATGCTCAGGACATTCAATAATATGTTTTGCTAAAGCGTTGTTTTACATCTTTCCTATTAATGCTATATAAATGTTCATATTTTCTCTTTCTAAAGTGCCTATCAGTTTTACCAATATAGAACTGGGGGCAATTTTGACATTGGGCTAAATATACCACACCAGTGGCATTACAATTATATTTACCCATAACTCTATATTTATTTCTACCTATGGAAAAACTATTAGTCACTTTAATATGTTTACACATTCTACAAGAACCACATTAGTGTATGCCTCCATCCTTTTGTAAAGGGGGCAATACAGTCTCAACCAAAATTTTAAGGTTATTATTATTGAATGTCTTGAGCATAATATTGTTATATGTTTTAATATACTTCTATATATTTATATGCTTTTATATGTTAATTAATGTAATCAGTTAAGTTTTGTTATAGGTGAAATGAACTTTATGTAGAATGAAATCTGTTCTTGTGATTACATTGTGATTTAATGGACAATATATTTTTAAATGTTTTACAGGATATGATGTCATTGATGTGGAGGATTATTTAAACTAAGTCAGTTAACAACTGTGTTTGTCTGAAGATGTTTGTGAATTTTTACATTCGAAAGCGCTTACAATAAATTGAATTAGTTCTAGTCCGGTGAATGCCCTTTGCCTGTTTTGTTTCTTTAAATGATAAGAATGGCTGAAGATCTTATAACTCTAATCAGGGGAAGCCACCCCCCCCCCCTTCTAAGAGACCTAGGACTGAAGAATCAACAACATGTTATTGGATTGCTTAAACAGAAAATGATGTTAATTCCTGACTGTGCTGAAAATAAAGAATTACAGGATTTAATTCATTCTGCTGAACAGGTTGGAAAACCATACTTTGCAATGTGGATTTGATTTATTAGAGGCCTCTTGCAGGGCTGCTGTTACTGGGTCTGTGCTCAGAAGGTATGCTTGGCTTAAGGAGCAAGGTTTGCCTCATCATGTTAAAGCTAAATTGTTGGATGTTCCCTTAAGTCAGGACTGCCTGTTTGGCAACAAGGCTGAGGAAGTTCTTAAAAGGCTGGAAGATAAAGCTAAATCTATGCAAACTGTTAAAGATTTCTTACAAGTTCAGCCTCCTAGATTTAGTAGGCATTGGCCCTCAAAAAATTGGTCCTTTCCAGCCCCTTCCTGGTCTTCTCAAGCCAAACCCAGACACGGCAGAAACCCCAGGTTTCAGTCCCAAGGGGCACACAAGACTAGGCAGTGGGGGGTTTCCGCACCCAAACCTGGAGTAGTAAGACTCCCCCCTATGGAAAACTGTCTGAATGACTTGCTTTTAAAACTTCCAAGCACTTCCCAAATTAATGCTCCTTTAGGCGGAAAGATTGGTCTGCAAGCCAAAAACTGGGAACTCATTACCCAGGACAAATGATTTTTAAATATAGTGTCCCAAGGATAGAGATTTCGCTTCCACACCTTATCAACACCAAGCGGGTGGCCAGATCTACCCCCAAATCAGTGGGCAGAGGCCCAAAATCCAGTACTCTCTCTTAAACATGGGGGCTATTCAGTTGGTACCAGAAGAGGAAAATAGACAAGGTTTCTATTTGAGACTTTTCCTGGTGCCCATAAAAGGAAATATATGGCATCCTGTCCTGGGCCTTTCTATTCTAAACACCTTTCTGGTGATTCCAAAACTCAAAATGCTGACTCTTCATCAGCTTCTTCCTATGCTAGGCAAGGATGCATGGTTGGCAACACTAGACTTAAAAGAAGCATACCTGCACATCCCTATCAGGGAGTCTTGCAGAAGATACCTACGCTTCAAAGCAGGCTACATGCATTATCAGTTGTCTGCACTGCCCTTTGGCTTATCTACTGCGCCCATGGTATTCACAGAGTGCCTAGCTCCAATCAATGCATTTTGCAGGCAAAGAAATATTCAAATATACCCATACCTGGATGATTGTCTAATTCAGGCCGAAAGCAAGGACATTCTTTTGAATAGTCTGGACTTTGTTCAAAGGGTACTGACTTGTTTGGGGTTCACCATAAATGAAAAAAAATCCCACCTGGTACCCTGTCAACAAATTATATTTGTGGAAGCAAGCTTGAATACAGCTTCCCAGATGGCTTACCTCATGCCAGAGAAATGGATTCATTTGACAAGTTACTTCAAACAAGTTGCCACAAAAACCCATCTATCTGCAAGGCAAGTACTGCAAGCCGTGGGGTTCATGGCCTCCTGCATTCTTCTAATTCCATATGCAAGGCTGCATATGAGGAAACTACAATGGTATCTAAAAAGCCTATGGTGTCAACATTTACAGGATCTAGAAGCAAGGATTCCTATCGTACCTTGCCTACGCCTAGAGTTCCTTTGGTGGGCAAAGGCCTGCCACCAAAACAGAGGACTACCATTCACATTACCCCCTGCCTCCCAAATCTTAACAGACTCATCAGACTATGCATGGGGGGCTCACCTGGCAGGGAAGTGCATTCAGGGCAAATGGAACCCAACTCAAATGCACCTGCACATAAATCAAAATGAAATGTTAGCTGTACAGAATGCTCTGACAGCCTTCAAGGACCACATTCTTCCAGAACAACTAATGGTAAAGACGGACAGCACCACTGTCATGTGGTACATAAACAAGCAGGGGGACACACATTCTTACCCCCTCTGCAGACTAACCATGGTATTGTGGAACACAGCCTTGAGCTACCAAGTGAATCTACAAGCTCAATTCCTGCCAGGAAAACTAAATACATTGGCAGACTGACTAAGCAGAAACCTCATGGACCCACACAAGTGGAAACTGGAACCAAGGATTTTCGACATGTTGACAAGCAAATGGGGGAGCCCAGATATAGACCTGTTTGCCTCCCCCCAGAACCATCAACTAGACAAATTTTGCACAAGGATTCCCCACAAGCTAGCTTGGAAAGTGGATGCTCTCTCCTTCATCTGGAAAAACCTATCCATTTATGCCTTTCCTCCTCTGCCTCTGCTCTCCAAGGTGCTACTAAAGATCAAACAGGACAAGCCAAGGATGATTTTAATTGCATTAGACTGGCCTCGCCAACACTGGTAGCCACTCTTATGCAGTGTGTCATGCTTGGCTCCATGGCACCAGCCTCAGACTCCTTCCCTGTTGTCTCAGCAGGAGAGCCAGATTCTGCACCCTCAGCTGCAAACCCTGAACCTAGCAGCCTGGCCAATTACCTAATCTCTCCTTTACCATGCCTCAGTAAATCAGTGATGGATATCTGGGCAAGGAGGCCTAGTACTAGAAAATCTTATGCTGCAAAATGGAAAAGATTCTTTGCCTGGAACATAACTCAAGGAATGAACATAGCAGTGCCCAATTTACCTCCGATTCTGCAATACTTGACTGAGATGCTTCATAAGGGCTTTTTTTTTCCTCCATCAATATTCACGCTTCAGCCATTTTCAGCTCATTATAGCACGGAGCCTCCCCTCTTCTCTCACCCACTGCTCAAGCAGTTCCTCAGAGGGGCCAAAATTTAAGGCCACCCAGGAGAGCTCCAACTCCAGTCTGGGATCTTAACTTTGTCTTGGAGAAACTCACTCTTCCTCCTTTTGAGCCAGCTGCTACTACAGATTTGAAATTTCTCTCCTGGAAAACAGCTTTCCTTTTAGCAATCACTTCTGCAAGAAGGGTATCTGAATTACAGGCCCTTATGGCAGTGGAACCTTTCATCATCTTTCATGCGGACAGGGTGTCCCTCAGAACCAATCCCTCCTTCATGCCCAAGGTGGTATCCAGTGTGGCTCTTAATCAGTCCATTCATTTGCCTACCTTCTTTCCTAACCCACAGAACAAAGCGGAACGAATACTGCATTCTGTAGATATACACAGACAGCTTAGATTCTACTTGGACATGACTAAACCTCAAAGGAAATCTGAACAACTACTGGTGGCATTTGCTGCAGGGACAGAGGGGAAAGCTATTTCAAAACAAAACATTTCAAAATGGGTAGACCACTGCATTCATTTCTGCTATAAGCACCATGGAAAACCTATCCCACAGGGCATCAGACCCCCATTCAACCAGAGCTGCCTCTACCTCTACAGCCTTTCTCTGGGGCATCCCTACTAGAATCTGCTACCTGGAGTTCTGTAGATACTTGCCAAGCATTATCTTTTGCCAGTTTTCTCTAAATCCAGAGCTGGTTTTGCCACTGCAGTCTTGCAGGGCCTTGTAGTTGGTCCTAATTCTATTTAAATTCCTCCTCCCAACCTTAGCTTTGGGAATCTACCCAAGTGTAATGACTGCAACAGTGAAACAAAAAGAATATAGTACAGTTGGGTACACTTACCATAAATGTAGATGTTCGAGTGTATTCACTGTTGCAGTCTTGGTTAACCTCCCTCCAGCCCCCTTTCTTCTTTTGGCTATACCTCTACTCTTACTTACTATGCTCTAAAAGCTTTTTGGTGTATTTGCTTTTTTGTTGGAGGTATATCCTTGTATTTATAGATTTGATTGCTTCCCATTAGGGAGCACCTGACATCTGGGGCAAGAAAAACTGATGTAATAGCGTTGGCTGCATATTTTATACCCCTGACGACCTGACGTCATGGAAGAAGGGACAGTAACCGTTGCAGGACCCCAAGACTTTATCAGGCAGAAAACCCAAATGTGATGACTGCAACAGTGAATACACTCAAACATCTACATTTCTGGTAAGTGTACACAACTGTACTTTCTGAATGGTTGGTGGGCAAGTGTTTGCGAAGCGTGGGAAAAATTCTACAGTTTGCTGAAGTGATTTTCAGAGGTGGTTGTTCACGGAAGGTGTATTCGAGGAATACGTCTTATGAGGATTTAATATAGCTCACTAAAGACAGTGTAAATCCTGCAGAACTGGAGCTGTGTGACTCGTCTGAAAGGTTCTAGTCAGTGGGTCAGCAGCACAATTTTGCATGAGCTACTTTTCACTTCATGTCACCATTTGTAAACCTGAATGAGTTAAAGGTTGTGACAGTAATCCTTACAGGAAGCAACTAATGCATTAACCATTGTAGCTAGGTCCAGTCATACTTTGACAGTGGACATTTGGTTCAGACTTATCAACATGTCATCGTAAAACACATTAGGTTCACAAACCCAAGATTCACATTCCCAGGGTTTGTCCTTGTATGTTATTAATGTTGAAAACAATGGAAGGTATGAATGGAGAATAGTTGCATGAACTAACATGGCCTTGGTCTTTGTCGTGTTAAAGTTTAGATAATTTCATCCCAACACTAGGCTATAGAACCCAATCACCCCTCAAGAGTAGTACATTTTGACACTTGATCATAAGAAAGAGAGATATAACATATTGACAATCCCACGCTGGTGATATTCCATCTGGCTATAATGACTCCTCTTTGTAGCAGTATGTCAACTATACATAAGGGAGCTAAAATTCAACCCTGAGACCTGCCAGGCTCCCGAGTGAAGTGACTAGAGGAATTAACTCCAGGCACTACTCTCCGAAAATGATTGGCGGGAGAACCATTCTTGGACAGTGCCCAAGAAGCTACAGAAGTTTTCAGAATGTTGAAGTGCAGCAGTGATTTCTTGAGAAAAGAGGCAGTTATTGCCTCCTTAGGGAATGTATAGAACAGCTTGGATCTCACAATCTGGAAAATAATTGGATCTAGTCGCTTGAGGCGGGTCAAACTCAGTCTGTTAGGACCTGGGCCTAGTCTGCTGTATGTCGAATACAAAGAAGAAACTATCTTCTTGACCTTGTCATAGTCCACAAAGTTAAACTCATGCCTGCAAAAATCCAGATTGTCTATTTCCAAATTGCTGAATGACCCAGTGGATGAGTCTTAGATGAGGGACTGCCTTATGTTAGCAGCCTTCTTTGCAAAGAGCTATTTTGGCTTCTTTACAGTAATCTGAGGAAAAAAACCTGCAGGCAGTAAGGCAAGCTGGGCCGTACAGCCTTCAGACACCCAGAAATGTGCAGCTAGACAACCTGGTGCAGCAGAAGTTTTACTGGATGTAAGACTTCTTCCATGAAATCTCAGTGTGATAAACTGCATAATGCTGATCCAGATTAAGCTTGTTTTCAAGGATGCCCACCCTCTGCCTCTTTATTTCCAACCTCTGCCCATGCTTGCAAGATGAATGCACTTAATGGTCAAAGAATGGCGCCTTCTGTGCATTTGGCCTAGGAAGCTCATAAGGTAGAGCAGGAATATCATTAACACCTATAACAACCATATTGTAGAATCATAGGAAATTAAAGGCAAATGTGTCTCGAGACCATTTATTCCTTGCTAGTACCCACCCTTAGACTGGTACACCCTTTCTTGAGGAGTGCTAGGACAATCAAGCCTAGGTTTGAATTTGTGAGTAACCATCCAATCATCCAGACTCCATTTGAAAGACGATAGATTGTTACACTGCTTACTGTGCATGGGGAGTCTGTTCTGGAGGTGTGGGATGCAGTGCATGATGAATTAACTTGTCTGTCTGTTCGCCATGTTTTATTTATCTGCTGGTGAAAGTGTAGATTCTGTTTGATTTGTAGAGATGCCGTGTCCATAGTGGCATGGAAGGAAAGACATAAGTCTCCTCTCAGGAGTCTATAAGGTACTGAGTAATGGGACAGTGCCTCCCCCTTTTTTTTTTTTTTTTGAGCGTTTTTAAGTCGATGATCATTTAAGTTATAAACCTCTGGGGTCTTTCTGATTGTTTAATATGTCTAGTGATGTACATTCCCAAGGGGGGATTATACTCAATAACTGGCCTAATCAGTGCTAAATCTAACAGTGTCATTGCCTGACTTTACTCAGCCCTTGTCAGTCCAGTCATTGAGTATAATACCCTCTTTGGCATGTATTTGTCCAGGCACATGCAACAAGTGGAATGTCCACATAGATGACTTAGAAAAAGGATACAAGGTTTGGGCAACATGCCCTGCATGGACCGACTGAAAGACCCTGTCATTGTACTCTGTATCCTGGGGACTAAGAGGTGACCTGTGTTTTTCGTACAAGGGATCCTCCAATCCAATACTGATGTATTTACTGTACATCAGCAAGCCAAATGGCTTCAGAAATACTCAAAGGATCTAAACCTCTTTTATAGCATCAACAGAACAGTTTGGAGGTGCCGATATATCTCTCTCCGAGAATGTTGCAGCTGTGGAACAGACTCCACAGCTACATAAAACAGAGTTAATCTCTGTCCATATTCAAGCAAAATTTGGATCTGTGGATGGAAAACAGAACATTTACCCCAGGACTGCCCCCTGTACTCACTAATGGACAGAGGCAGCTCTTAAATGCTTTACCCCATGCATGGGTCCCTTCAAATTAATTATGATATAATCCCAGCTATTCTCATTAAGGATAATATATAATCGACCATGGGATGGGTAAGGCCATTCTCTAACCAAATGGGATGGGTTAATTTGAGTACAAATGGGAAACTGGCTAAGTTTGAAATGGCCTGTATCCTAGCGTAGTAGTTAACTACAAACCTATATAGGTTCATAGGTTCATAGGTTCATAGGTTTATACTAGGCTATCTGCCCTAAGGCATTTATAAGCCTAGCCCAAATTATTGTGGCTTACGCCACCCCGTATATGAAAAAATACTGTGCCCATTAGTTTGTTGTGCCTCTGTCCAGCAGTGACACAGAGATGATTCCTGGGGTAAACCTACGATCTCCCATCCACAGGTCTAGATTTCTCTTGAACAGAGTCAGCGAGGTGCTCTGCCTCACATGGACCGGGATTTTATTCCACAGCATAGGGAGTCTCTGAGTGATAAATCTATCCCTCCAGCACGTCCTATTTATATCCGTGCTAAGGTTTAAGTCGCTTGCTCTAGTGGTTTTGGTGGATTTGGATTTTTTGAGGTGGAGCATGTCCATTAATTCCGGGTTGGACATGGCCTTGTATGTCAGGCACATGTCACCTCTGAGCAGACGGTATGCGACTGAATAGAGCTGGAGTTTCTTCAATCTGGCAGCATATGACAGATTTTGGAGTCCCTTTATCCTTTTGGTGAGGAACTTTTGGGGTCTCTCCAATTGCTGCAGATGTCGGGTGAGATACATCCCGAATGGGGCATTGTACTCGATCATTGGTCTGATAAGTGAAGAGTACAGGGGAACGATGACCTCACTAGATCTGGATGTGAATCCCTTCATGATCAGGTGGGCAATGTAGAAGGTCTTTCTAACCACTTTAGCAATGTGAGTGTCAAAAGAAAGGCCACTGTCAATAAGACAGTGGCCTCATTAGATCTGGATGATATTTTTTTTGGCAATTAGCTGTACTAAGTAGAAAGACTTTATGACTTCAGTTATTGCATCATGATCATCAAAAGACAGGAAGTTGTCCACCCAAGTTTCAAGAGCTTTGATAACATTCTCTTCATAGGTAGAACATGCATGCAAATTATGCTTTTATGGAATAGTATGTGGCCAGATGGTACAAGTAAATCGTAAACCTCAGAAGAAGAGGATGAAGACAAATTTGCTATAGGAGTAAATGAATTTGAACAAAGAGGCTATAATAATGAAATGTCTCGTGAAGTGAGAAATGAAACGCATGAAAGGAAGCCTATAGGGAAACCTAGTTTCAGTCATAACTGATGGAATTTTCTGCCATGGCAGACCTTGACTAGCCCGACTACCGGAGAATATTCTCCTCTTCCTGAAGCTGGTGGATGCCTTGATCATTGTCAGATGTCTGGGAATAAAGGGAGTCAGATGGCATCACAAAATCTGTTCTTTCTCGCTGTTGGAGCCCGAAGCAGAGTACTAGTCAGTGTGTCGATCTGCACCAGAGAAAGAAGATGCCTAAAGCTAAGTACCCCATTGAGGAGCTTCTTGTATGTTTCTTGACTAATGTTAAAGGAAGTTAATCATTTTCTCCACTGTGGCAAGCAGATAGAACACTGGGACTTTCACTCCTTTTTTGTAAATGTTTGTGCCCAGAACACAGTGGACCTGTCAGTTCTGTGCTCACTTTATCAGTAGAACAGTCAAGCATAGGTTTGAGGTTTTAGATGAGCATTTTAGTGAGTCACTAGAGCTTTCAGATAATATGTCGTTCAATGGTTGAGCTGAAGTTAATCTCCTAAGTGTAAACAGAAAAAGCACCTAAAACTTGGGGTACTGGGTGGTGCTCATTTGCCATCCACCAGTCCAACTAGACTTGCTGTTGTCAAAAAAAGGAGACACCTTTACAGTTCCCTCCAATGACTAAAGGTGTAGCACGGGCCTCTATCAAGACCTGTTTGGAATGTGATGCACCATCAGGTCCTTCTACTTCAGTACAAGCAGAAGAACTTAGCTTGTTGCAGGCTATGGCTTTCAACAACTGCTCCCAAACTCAGAGGTCTCCAGAGTGTCTTGTCATCAGGAGATTGCCTCAGTTCACTGTCCTCCCGATTTGGCTGTCTGTCCACATTCTGACCCTAGCTTGGACATCACCCTCTGGTCTAAGCTTAAGGCTTCGCATAAAATGACTGCATTCAGCTTGCCTTAGCCAAGGCCTGATGTCTACCTTTCCCAAACTCAGGTTTATCAACAAGACCTAGTTAGGTTAACTGAGGATTTGATCACCATAGACCGATCCAGATGCCTGTCTCTCCCTGGTTCTGTCTCTCAATCTTCTCCTGGTAAAAGAAAAAGGGTTATTCCCCCAGGTGTCTTCTGATTCTTTTGTCTCCGAGGATGATTGTGATGAATCCATTTTTGAAGAAGCTTCATCTATTACCTCCAATGGAGATTCAGATTTTGATGAGAACCTTGCCTCAGCCTCCCACTCTGAGGCGATTTCTTTTGAGGAGACCATGTGTATCCTCAGGAAACACTTTAATTGGGAAGCACAGGACTATCCATAAACCAAGAAGAGGGTTGGGGAGTTTCAGTAGCTCCCTGAGCATAAACCTCTTGCCATTCTGCCAGTCTTAGAGGTGGTGAATGTCTTGCTAGATTCTTCATTGCAACCATACTCCCCCCCCCCTCCCCCCGTCCCTCAGAAGCCTGATAGATTTTACAGGGTTCTGGTTTCTCACGTTTTTCAAGAATCCTGTAGCATACCCTGAAATGGTGTCAGAGTCCTAAGGGAGCTAAAGCTAGTACTTCCAAAAACCTCATGCCAATTGACAAAAAAAGTAGAGCCTTGGACTGGTTTGGAAGCAAAGTCTACACCCCTGCTACCCTCGTCTTGTGGGGTTTGAATTCCCAGTTTCATATGGTGAAGCATCAGGAAACCATTTTCAACCAGATGAAGTAAAAACTGGTGGGGATTAAAAATAAGGTCCTCTTCAAGTAACTGCTAGACTTGTACAGTTCTTGCTGTCAAGTAGCTAAGAACTCCTTGCACAGCAGCTGTGATGCTCTGGAAGCTTCCAGCAGGACAGCAGCTACAGGATCCATCATTAGAAGACATGTCTGGATGAAGGAACATTTCCTCCCTGAATATGTGAAGTCTAGTCTCTTGGATGCTTCTTTGGACAAAAATTTCCTTTTTGGCCGCAAGGCTGAAGTCATGCTTAAGAGGATGGAGCTTAAGGCCCAAGTCCATGTAAACGGTCAAGGACTTTCTTCAGGATCAATTTCCTCACTTCCTCCATGGTTACCCTACCATACACTTTTCCTTTCCAGCCTCCCAATCTAAGCCTAGACATAGACCTTGAGGGTAGAGACGTCAAAGGCAGCACCAGCGACCAAGACGGTGGCAAGCAGATTCCAGTAGGCCTGTGGGATCCCACCAACCGTGACCCAGCAGGGAGCAGTCATGATCTGTCTCATGACACTCCCTTTCCCCTTCCCGTCAACTACCACTTCTTCCTTCCTAACCCTAAGAAACTAGGGGGAGGGCTATTCTTCTTTCTAAACAATTGGACTCTCATTACTAGGGATCAGTGGGTACTGAAAATCATACAGACAAGATTACAAACTCCAGTTCAAACAGCCTCTAATTTGATCAGGTTTCACAGATATTCTACCAAACCAACAGATAGAGGCCTTAAAGCAAATACAGATTCTGTGCACCAAAGGTTCTGTAGAACCAGTACCAAATTCATTGCAAGGAAAAGGTTTTTACATAAGGTTTTTCCTAGTCTCCACAAAAGATGGTACCTGAAGGGCAATTCTGAATCGGTCAAGGCTCAACCAATTCTTGCACGTATCAAAATTCAGAATGCTAACCATTCAAAAATTGTTGTCCATGATCTCACACAATGCTTTTATGGTAAGTTTAGATATAAAGGACATATACATCCACATTCCCATAGAAAAATATCACAGGAGGTTCTTGCACTACAGAGCAGGTGTGCAGAATTACAAGTTCTGTGCTCTGCTATTTGGCTTGTCTACTGCACCCAGGGTTTTCACAAAATGCCTAGCCCAAGTGATGGCCTTCTGCAAGTCAAAGGGCATTCAGGTTTCCCCCCTGCTAAGATGATTGCCTCATTCAGATATAGAAAAGCTTGAAGCAGATCTGCTTTGTACCCAAGAGATCCTGGCTTCACTGGGGTTCACCATCAATACCCAGAAGCCTCAGACCATCCCCACAAACAGGATTGTATTACTGGGGGACTTGCTGGACTCTGCTCTTCAGAAAGTCTTTCTTCCTCCAGACAAGGTTACGTTTCTAGCTCTGTCCTTCCAAAAACTCCTAAGGAGCTATCTCACAGCCAGAGAGTTCCTCAGAGCCTTGGGTTACATGGCCTCTTGCATCCTCATGACCCCCCCCCCCCCCAGCCAGACTGCATATGAGGAAGCTGCAATGGTGCCAACATTCTCAGTCCCTCAACTTCAGGTTGAAGCTTCTCCCTTGTCTCAGGAAAGAGTTTGCATGCTGGGCTGGAGCATACTCCCTCATCCAGGTTCCTCCTTTCAGGTTCATCCCTCAGGACCAAAATATGACCATGGATGCATCAGAAATAGCTGAAGGAGTCCACTACAACAACTTACAGACTCTGTGCAGATGGGCCTCCCAGTTCGAGAACAACCACATCAACCTAAAAGAACTGATGGCAGTCCAAAAAGGTCTGATTGCCTTCAAAGACCAGTGGAAACGAGGAGTACTCCTGGAAAAGACACAGTTCCACGGTTATGTGGTACATAAATAAGTGGGGAGACTCACTTATTCATTTTATCACCTTGCCATGGACCTTTGAGAAAATGCAACCTCCATAGGCCTGCACTCCATGGAACAGTACCTTCAAGAGAAACCAATCAGCTGGCGGATCGGCTAAGCAGGAGCCTGACAAACCCTCATGAGTGACAACTCCATTGGGAATTTTTTCTCAACATGGCCAAAGAATGAAGTGTGCCACAACTATAGACCTTTTTACCACCAAAGAAAATGCTCACTTGAAAACCAGGTCTGTCTGGAAGACAGATGCCTTCTACTTCCCTTGGACAGGCCTGCTCCTCTGTGCCTTCTACCAATACCCTTGCTGCCTAGGGTACTGCTAAAAATAAGGGTAGAAGGGCAAAGGGCCATTCTCATAGCCCCAGACTGGCCAGGACAGCACTGATATCCTCTAATGCTCAGTCTAAGCAAGAAGGAACCATGGTTGCTACTCCAGCGAGTAGACCTATTAACACAGAACAAGGGCAACGTCCTGCACCCCAACCTGAACACTCTCAAATTGACAGTTTGGCTGATACCTTGACCCGCTGGGAGGGGTGCACCTGCCTCTGAAAGACTGGTCCTGGGCATTGTAAAAAATGCCAGGACAACTAATGCAAGAAAACCTCTTATTCCACCAAATGAGAGATTCACTTTATAGTGTATACAAAAGGAACAGAGCCCTCTTCAAGCTCAGATGCCTCTGATCTTTTCATACTTTCAGGACTTTTTGTCAAAGGACATTTTTATTCCTCTATTAAAATTCCCATTTCAGGAATTTCAGCTTGTCTGCCTACTCAGTCCCCTCTCTTCTCCCATCCTGTCATGAAACAGTTCCTGAGAGGGGTTATCCACATTACACCCTCCCCCAAGCAAACCTCCTGTTTCCCTGAGGGATCTTGGTTTCATTTTGAAGAAGTTCACCCTCAAGTCTTTTGAGCCAGCTGCCTCCACAGACATTTAAATTCCTAACATGGAAGACAGCCTTCCTGCTAGACATTACTTCAGTTAGAGGAGTTTTAGAGCTTCAGCCCCTTGTGCGTGTGGAACCTTTAATCACTTTCCACTTAGAGGGAATCTCTCTTAGGACCAAACCTTCCTTTATGCCTAATGTGGTTACAGAGATATTTTAAACCAGACCATCCACTTGCCTACCTTCTTTCCTATCCCTCAAAACAAGGAGGAAAGAATCCTCCATACTTTGAATGGACATAGGCAACTGCATTACTAGTTGGACAGAACAAAGAATGTCAAAAAGTCTGGCCAGCTTTTTGTGGCCTTTGCCTGTAGCTCTAAGGTGAGACCAGTTTCTAAAGTGTCTCCAAATGGATCTCCCATTGTATCTTGTTTTGCTACAGCCACCATTGAAAGAAGCTTTCAGATCCTGTGAGATCGCACTCCACTAGGGCTACTGCTACAATCTATTTTTCCTCTAAAAGGGGTGGCCACTAAGGGTATTTTGGAAGCTGCTGCTTGGTCCTTTGTACATACTTTTACCAAACATTATCACCTTCCAACCTTCTCCAAGTCCAAAGTGTAGTTTGCCTCTGCCATCTTGCAGGGCATACTTTCCTGTCATTAATCTTTTCATCCAGCCTCCTTTCAGCTTTAGGAGTCATCCCATTAGTTATGACTGAGAACGTAGAACAGCTGTGTACACTAATCATAAATGTAGATGTTTAAGTGCATTCACTATTGCAATATTCTTCCCCTCATCCCAATCCCATGGGGCAAGAGGAGAAGGAGGGATTATTCTCCTCTCTAGTTCCAGGTTGTTCCCTCCTCTTCTGTACATACTGTGGAGTTTCTGAGCTTAGACCATTGACCTTAAGGAACTGCTAGGGGGCTCCTATCTGTTGGAGGCAAGAAAGTATTGAGGCTATGACACCACGTGGTGGCCTTTATACCCAGACATTTTTGACTTCTCTCTGGGCATCTGCTGGCTTCAGAAGCAAATTCTCTGGTAGTCTGGCTGGCCAAGGGCTTCCACTCCAGGGAATCCTATCAGTTATGTCTGCAGCAGCGAATACACTCAAACATTTACATTGTGTACATGACTGTACTTCTCTGAGAGAGTGGTGACTTCATAAAACAGTAGAAATAAATATTCTTTGCTTTGTATAACCAAATATAATAGAGCCTTTAAGCAAGTCACAGATGTCTTTGAATCCATGGTTCTATTCTTAAAAGTTCTCAATATATAAAGAAATAAATTTCTGAGAAGCCGCAATTTGGATTCAAGAAGGACTAGCCTAAAATGCACTCTTGCTATATAAGAAAGACCTAATACTTTCAGTGAACAAGTAACTAATTAGTAAAATTGTTACACATCCTTGCTTTAACTGTTGTTTGTCTTTCGGCTTTTCCCGGTTAGGGGTCGCCACAGCGAACTCCGGTCCGCTAATGATTGGCAGTAGATTTTCACGAACACCGAGGTGCCAGCTCGACCTTCAATGAAGGCACTCCCATTTACGCATGTCTTTCAAGCAGCCCACCCAACCATGGGGAGGACATGCAGACTCCACACAGAAGGCACTCCCTGCACTCCAGCCAAGAATCGAACGGGAGAACCTCTTGCTGTGAGGCAACAACACTACCACTGCACCACAGCGGATGTCTAATCTACAAATGTATTATAACTGATGTTATGTTTTCATATCCAGCCATAGATAGTGTGCTTCTTCAAAAGGTAGTCCACATCTTGTGCTAGATATGTCTGCCTTTTATGTTGGCAAGTCTGAGTTGCTTTAAATATAGAATATCAGAACATTATTCATTCAAAGGCATGTGCAAACTAACGCATTAGCTAAGGATATTTCTAAAACTTGTACAGAACATACTTTGGCTTTAGGGTGTTAGAATAGATTAATTATGTTTAGAGCAGGCAAACAGGTTTAAATGTAGCAGAAATATAAAATCACTACTAAAGATATGTCATGCCACTATAAAGTAATATTAAACTGTTTGTAAGGTATGGGAATCTTTGAACTGGTATGTAAGTTCTGGGGTTGTGTGTGTGTTGGGGGGGGGTTGCAGGGGCGGGGCTTGCCTCTCTGCAAAAAATAAGTGGGTGTGGGGCCTTGCCAGAGGGCTTACATGTCTGCAGAAAAAAGTTTGGGAGAAGAGAGATGTTTGAGATTTTTTCTTCTAAGTTTTTGATCTTTTTACTTGTGCCAGCATTTCAGTATATAGGTTTGTAAGATTTTAATTGCTTTTTATGTATGCATGCATATCATTTTCTAAATGAATGCTACTATATTTTGCTATTGTAATAATATCCCATGCAACTTTACATTTTGCATGAGTAGTTTCTATTTAAGTGAAATGATTGGTTGACACATCATTGGACTGATTTTTCAAGTACAAGTCTTCCGTTTGTGTCTTGGTACCTGATGAAGCATTATTTTATGTCAGTGCTTGCATATCTATGCACAGTTATTAGGTTGTTGATAAATACTGCAGATGTTCATCATTAGATTGCTATTGCAGTTGCCTAAACTTTATGGGTTACATCTTGCCCAGGATATTATAATCAACCCTTATCCAAAGCTGTATGGCACTTTCTATGCCCCATAACCACTGAAAAGCTTGAGGAAGGACTTATGAAGTTAGTGGTTTAGGCAACAAATATGTGGAACTTTCTTGCTTTTTGAAGTACTCTTTCCTTGCAGGCTTCAAGTGATTGACTGTTGTCTAGCTAATTCTAGCTAAATTCATTTTTGTGAAGAAAGTTTGTTTTACCTAGGAATTGTTTTTTAGTGGTTGTCACTAAAAAAATACCTCTTAAAAGTTTAAGTGCACCTGTATTGGGAAATGGGTTTAAATCACTTTTTGTATGTAATTTTGCTATATTATTGTCTAAAAAGTATAGTTAGGGACTTGGACTTGTATTTTGGATAATATTTTCGACTTTGTCATAGCCTGTACAATTGCTTTCAGGTGGTTCACAGACTCTTTCATGTTCTATTACCCACTTATCAGGCTCCTTTCTCAGCTAGAACATAAAGCAAGCTTTTGGTCTCTTTGGTTCTTCCTTCTCTCAACTGCAAGAAGAAAATTGTCATAGTCTTTGGTAGTCAAGCCTGTTTCGTCACTGACTCAGCCACCTGTGAGTGACTCTGCTGTGGCCAAATTGGGTACATCAGACCGCTCATTGTCTTCTTTCAGTCTCCCTGATGTTGCTGCTTCAAAAGTTGCTAAGGACCAGGATGTGCTCTGCAGTTGTCCTTTTTGGGCAAGGGATAACCACTCTTTTCTGTCTCAGAGGGAAGAACAAGCTATATTCTACTGCAAAACCAACCTAGGGTGCCCGATTCTCAGGGAAGAGCCCCATCTTTAGGTCAGTCTCTTTCTAGGGGGGAGGTCTCCTAGCAAAATGAAACAGGCATATGTCATCTCCTGTTTCATGTAGGATGGATAGGGAAGATTGTTAGGGCTTTACTAAGGGCCTATTTTAAGTCTTTAATTCTTTAAATTCTAATTTTTCTCTGCGTTTTAAAAGAAGAAAAGACTTCCCTCTTTTTCAGATACTGATCCCCAATCAAAAGGACAGGAATTATACTGGGACAGTATTTCACCTGTGCCTTCACCACAGTAAACTTTTTATTCAGATAGCCCACCCTCCCAAAAAAAAGAGCTCTTTCTAAAATTGTACCAAAAGACGTGTTTCAGTAGTAATAGAGTGAAATTCCAGTATTACAATTACAGCTGGATTTTCCTCAGCCTGCAGCTGTTCATAGCTGCATTAGTGGATGTTTTCTTGACAGCCTGTGACATGCCTGACACTTAATCTCCTGCCTCCTAAAAGTCTGATAGATTATATACGGTTCCCCCGACCCACAAGTATGTCTCTTCTAATCGCATATCATATCCTGATCAGATCTTGCAGTGTTTTTTTTCCTTGGCAAAACCATCTGTTGGCAATCCTCTTTTGAATGCTAACCCCATCCTTTCTGTTTAGAAGGGTAAATCTTTTGATAGGTTTGGGAAGAAAGTCTATTCTTCTACTTCAGCCTTCAGAATTCTAAATTGTCAGGCTCGTGTCAAAATATTTTCTTGCTTTTGAAAATATGAGAACCTTCACTGCTAATATATCTTTTTCAGAGGATAAAGCATCTCTGAATTCTTTAATAGCTTCTGTTTCTCAGATAGACACTATTTTGAAGTGTTGTTATGACTCTGCTGATGCTGTATCCAGAGGAGCTGCTACTGGATCAGTAATGAGAAGGTTTGCTTGGTTTGCATTCACAGAATTTACTAGAGGACGTAAAAGATGAGATCTTGAAATCTCCCCTACATAGATAAGTATTATCTGGCCTCTCTTCTGCTGAGGTCCTTAAAAGATTTGATGAAAGAGGAAAGTTAATTCAGGAGGTCACTCAGATTATTCAGCCCTCCTTCCTGAAGTTTAATCAGATCTTTCCTTCCAATTCATGATCATTTTATAGGAAACAAAACAAGCAGTTTCGGCAAAGTACAAGTAAACAGAATTTCAAAAAGCAATGGCAAGGAGTCTCAGAAAGGTGAAGCCTTCCATAACCAAGGATGGTCTGAAAAGGGTATGTTCATTAAGAGGTCTTCCTCTTCCCACCCTGACAACTCATTAATTCTTTCCCAAAGTCCAACTCTTCATCTTTCTCAGAGGCAACAGATAACCTCAAGAGTAGTGGGTTATGAGAATCATTCACAAAGGTTATTGGCAGTTGGAGTCCTTTCTTCCTTTTTTATGGGATTCCTTCTCATTCTTCAAACCAAATATCTCTGCTTCTTCCAGTCATGCAGCAAAAACTGTCTGGGGCTCATAGAATTATTCCAGAACAAATATTCAAGAATCTTTTAAGTGCCAAAGAAAGAAGGAATTTTGAGACCAGTCCTATACCTTTGTTTTATAATCCTCCGCATCAAAATTCCAAAGTTCTTTGTTTTTTGGTAACTTTAGACTTAAAAATGCTGATCATTTCATGATTCTCAAAGACTTCAGTCTTTTAAATTTTCCATGTCTGCCTTACATTTTCAGTTTTCTGTCTTACCCCGTGGACTGTCTATAGCTCCTCCAACAGTGTTTACAAAGTGTATCGCAGCAGTAATAGATCATTGCAGATTGTAAGGCATACGTATATTTTTAATTTTTAGACAACTGACTTACATTTGCAGACTCTCTGAAAATTTCAGGAATTTGTGACCAGGATACAGGATCCCCTTCTTAGTCTGGGGTTCCAGGTGAACAAGCAGAAATCTTGTCTCGTTCCTTCTCTTTGGATAGTGTTTTGGAAATGCTTTCTGTTTACAACAGTTTTGAGCATTTTTCTTCCTCAGGACAAAGCAAACCTTTACAAGGAATAGTTTTTGATCCTTCACAAAAAATAAACTATATAACAAAAGGAAAAAATTGCAGTCCCGGACCAAGAAGGAGCAGGTGCCTAATTGGAAATAATCTCTCCTTAGCCTGAACAAGCAAATAAGAGCACTAAAGCCAAATTCGAGTCCAAATTGGCCACATCTACTAAAGACCATCTTAAGGCCTTCTTCACATATGTCTTAATCTCAAATGAAGCACCTAGAAGTTCAGAACTGGTGTTTAAGGACACCACAATGACAAATGCTGTAGATATAGCCAACCTACTGACTGACAGATTCAGTGAAATCTTCACCCCTGTGCCCCCCCCCCATTAGTAAATTAGTACATCCCCAGTACCTTCGGGTATATTCCTCTTATCTGTAGGGAACAGGTCATCACTGCCCTCTCAAAGGCAAAAAAATACAGCCTCTATGGGACCTGATAACATCCCAGGTTGCATCCTGCATGAACTCTGGCATGAATGTGCAGCACCATTAGGCACCCAATTCAACCAAAGCCTGAGTACCTGCTTTGTCCCAGCCGAGTGGAGGACAGCCACTGTCATCACTTTGCACAAAGGTGGAGCATTAACCGATCTGGGAAATTATAGACCCATCAGCCTAACTAGCCTGATGTGTAAGGCCATGGAATGGATTGTTGTGGACCTCCTTAACAGGGACATTGGCAACCTCCAAACACTTGGCCCCACACAGTTTGGCTTTGTCAAGGGGAGGCCATGTCTGTTAAATCTGGTTGACTTCTTTGAGACAGTCACCAAAGCCATGGACAAAGGGAAGGCAGTGCACACCGCCTACCTTGACCTGGACAAGGCCTTCGACACTATTCCCCACTTGGGCATAATAGACAAACTCTCTCAACTAGGTATCAATCCATATGTTATCAGATGGGTAGCAAACTTGGCTCACTGATGGAACCCACTTAATCAAAATAGGGGAAGCCATCTCAAGCAGTAGACCTGTAATAAGCAGCATACCCCAGGGATCGGTCTTGTGGCCTCTGTTATTTGGGATCTACTTCTGTGAGGTGCAGGCCAAAACCAGTGGTCTATGCCGGACAGATGACTCTTACTCCCCCAACACAGACCTCTAGCCATCCCTCCTGTTTTGGACATTGTTGATGATGTCTACTTAGAATCCAGTTTCAACCATGACTCTCTACCCCCTGCCCCGGCCAAGCCTGACAGATACTACAGAGTACCTGATTCCCACAAATTCCTTTACAAAAGCCCAGTAGCTGACCCAGAGACTATCTCCCAGGGTCCCAAGGGGGCTAAGGCTTCCATGGCTAAAAATCCAGTACCTTCTGAAAGGGATTCAAGAGCACTAGACAGATGGGGGAAAAAGGTTTACACCTCAGCAACTTTAGCTATGAGAGCACTAAACTGTCAATTTCATATGCTTAAGTATCAGCAATTTCTGATCTTTCAGTTAAAACAAAAGATAACCACCGTACCTCAACAATCTGAAATGAAAGAAGTACAGGATTTGTTGCACGCCACCGAGCAGGTGGGCAAACATACCTTACAATGTGGGTTTGATTCTTTAGAGGCCTCCTGCAGAGCAGCTGTCACTGGATCAGTTATATGTAGGCATGCCTGGTTAAAAGAACAAAGTCTGCCTGATCATGTTAAAGCAAAACTACTAGATGCTCCCTTACAGCAGGATGTTCTTTTTGGTGGTAAAGCAGAAGAAGTTTTAAAGAAAATGGAAGATAAGGCGAAATCAATGCAGACATTCAAAGATTTCCTACAAGTACAACCCCCTCGCTTCAGCAGAAACTGGCCAATAAAAAATTGGTCCTTTCCAGCCACTGACAGGCCTCAGAGGGGCAAATACAGGTGCCCAAGGGGCAGAGGACAACCACAAGCTCAGTATAAGCCTCGCCAATGGGGCACTCCAACCCAGAAGGGAGGAGAAGACAGGTCTCAACCCACCAGAAGGCAAACTCAATGACTTGCACCTCAGCTGGCCAAACAAAGCTCTTTTGTCAGCCCCCTTGGGGGGGGGGGGGACTAGCACTATTTGCAAACAACTGGCACATGGTCACAAAGGACAAATGGGTCCTAGACATAATTTTACGAGGATACAGATTCCACTTTCACACCTTGCCAATAAAAAGAGGAATGCCAAACCTGCCCCAAAATCAAAGGGCAGAGGCTCAAAAACAAATCACAGCTCTCATGACCATGAGAGCCATTCAAAGGGTACCAACTCAAGAGCAAGGCCAAGGATTTTACTCAAGACTCTTCCTAGTACCCAGAAAAGAAAATGCTTGGAGACCAATTCTGGACCTTTCAATTCTAAACCCTTATTTACAAGTTCCCAAATTCAAGATGCTAACACTACAGCAGCTACTTCCCATGTTGGGCAAGGAAGCATGGCTGGTAACGTTGGACCTCAAGGAGGCATACCTGCATGTCCCTATCAGACAAAGTTGCAGAAGATACCTCCGTTTCATTGCAGGTTCAACCCATTATCAATTCTCTGCACTGCCCTTTGGCTTATCTACTGCACCCAGAGTATTCACAAAATGCCTGGCACCAGTAATTGCATACTGCAGACAAAGAGGAATTCAAATATATCCATATCTGGATGACTGCCTCATCCGAGCAGAAAGAAAAGACATTCTCTTACAACATCTGGCTTTTGTGAAGCATCTACTAAATTGTCTGGGGTACACAGTAAACGAAAAGAAGTCAAAACTAGTACCCTCACAAAAAATGACATTCCTGGGTGCCAGCTTGGACACGACGGCCCAGAAGGCTGATCTTACACCAGACAAGCAATTACAACTGACTCGATATTTCAAGACAATGGCAACAAAGACCCAATTAACTGCAAGAAAAATTCTGCAGGCTATGGGCTTCATGGCATCTTGCATTCTGATAATACCATTTGCAAAACTGCATATGAGGAAATTACAGTGGTACCTAAAAAGCGTATGGTCTCAACACAGCCACAGCTTGGACACAGTGATATCTTTCATTCCCTGCCTTCAACAGGAATTTCTATGGTGGGCACAGGCATGTCACCTCAACAAGGGTCAGCCTTTCACCTTGCCCCCACCCAGGCAAACTATCGCAACAGATGCTTCAGACTATGCCTGGGGGGCACACATGGCAGGGCAATGCATTCAAGGCCTATGGACTGCAGAACAAAGAAAACTGCACATAAACCAAAAAGAGATGCTAGCTGTACAGAAAGCTCTGACAGCCTTCAAGGATCTACTACAGCCAGGACAACTTGCAATAAAGACGGACAACACCACAGTAATGTGGTACATAAACAAGGGGGCACACATTCCTACCCTCTTTGCAGGCAAGCAATAATCTTATGGAACACAGCTCTGGCCTACCAAGTCCAGTTACAAGCTCAATTCCTGCCAGGACATTAAAACACATTGGCAGACGACTTAAGCAGAAACATCAAAGATCCCCACAAGTGGAAGCTAGACCCACAAATATTTACAATGATAACTCAAACATGGGGTCTACCAAATATAGACCTGTTTGCCAGTCCTCAAAACTTCCAGCTGACAAAATTTTGTACAAGGACATTCCACCATCAAGCTTGGAAAGTGGACACTCTCTCCTTCAGTTGGAAAAACCTGACATCATATGCCTTTCCTCCATTACCTCTTCTCACAAAGGTTCTTTTGAAGGTCAAAAAGGAGAAACCTCAACTGATTCTCATAGCCCCAGACTGGCCACGCCAGCATTGGTACCCGCTATTGAAGAATATGGCTCACAGCCCCCCATGGATATTGCCTCAAATACCTCATTTGCTCACGCAGCAAGACAAGCAGATTCGACACAGCCAGATCAAAACCTTAAACCTGGCTGCATGGCAAATCAATTAAGCATCCCACCAGCCCCTCTTTCACAAGCAGTACTGGATGTTATTCTAGAGGCCAGGAGGCCAAGCACCAGGAAGGCTTACTCGGACAAATGGAAAAGGTTTTGTGCTTGGAACCAAGCTAAAGGCCAAGACACAACTGAGCCTCATATGCCTCACATTCTGCAGTACTTAGCTGAGATGTTGCATAAAGGACTTTCCTTCTCCTCTATTAAAATCCATGCTTCAGCTATTTCAGCTCACTACGGCACAAATCCACCTTTATTTTCAAATCCTCTTCTAAAGCAGTTCCTCAGAGGGGCAAAAAACATTAGACCACCTAGAAGAGCCCCTACACAAACATGGCACCTCAACTTTGTTCTGGAAAAACTAACGCTACCTCCCTTTGAACCAGCTTTTTCTGCAGACCTTCAGTTCCTATCCTGGAAGACTGCCCTGCTCCTAGCAATAACTTCTGCTAGGAGAGTCTCAGAATTACAGGCACTTATGGCAGTGGAACCTTTCCTCATTTTTCATCAAGACAGAGTTTCTCTACGAACTAATCCTTCCTTCATGCCTAAGGTGGTTTCCAGTGTAGCTTTAAATCAAACCATCCACCTACCCACTTTCTTCCCCAATCCACAGAACAAAGGTGAAAGACTCCTGCATTCCTTGGACATTCACAGGCAGCTTCGTTACTACTTGGATAAAACTAAGGCTTTCAGAAAAACTGACCAGCTCTATGCTACAGCTTCTCAAGGGAGGGCCATATCCAAGCAAACCATTTCTAAATGGGTAGGCCATTGCATACGATTCTGCTATACCCATCATGGGAAACCAGTTCCTCCTACCATTAGATCCCACTCTACCAGGGCAACAGCTACCTCTACAGCCTTTCTCAGGGGGGTTCCTACCAAGGAAATTTTAGAAGCTGCAACTTGGAGTTCTGTACACACCTTCACCAAACGCTACTACTTGCCTCTTCATTCTATGTCCAGGGCAGGCTTCGCCACTGCAGTTCTGCAGGGCCTCATTGCCTCCACTAACCCTCTATGATGCCTCCACCCTACCTTAGCTTTGGGACTCAACCCAAGTGTGATGACTGCAGCAGGGTAACACGATGAACATAGTACAGTTCTGTACCTACCATAAATGTAGATGTTCGAGTGTTCACCCTGCTGCAGTCCAGGTTACCCTCCTTCCAACCCCTCTGATCTACTGGCTAAATCTTTGCTATGCCTTTCTGATGTATTTGCTTGTAGCTGAAGGGATTTTGTGTTTGTACAGTGTTCACACCTTTTGGTACTAATTTGGATCACTTTTTTGGGGGCACCTGACATCTGGGGCAAGAAAAACTGAAGAAAATGTCGTCTGTTGCAATATATGTACCCCTGGCGCACTGACGTCAGGGATGAGGCGACAGCAACCGACGTCGGACCAAGACTTTGGAAATCCGGCCGACTGCGGGACCGTATGACGACAGGATAACCCAAGTGTGATGACTGCAGCAGGGTGAACACTCGAAAATC
Organism: Protopterus annectens; assembly: GCF_019279795.1. Lineage (NCBI taxonomy): Eukaryota > Metazoa > Chordata > Ceratodontiformes > Protopteridae > Protopterus > Protopterus annectens. The sequence goes on from NC_056748.1 coordinate 997,337,009, forward strand.
TACATTTATGGTAGGTACAAACCTGTACTTTCTTTCTATTTGAACCACATTATCAGGCTGAAATAAAGTTCTTCATTGCGGGAACAATGTTACTTATTGCATCAACTTCTGCAAGAAGAGTATCTTCATTTCATGCTGTCATGATGAGTCAACCTTGTATCATTTTTTTATAAGGATATGTTTGAGAACGAATCCTTCATTTATGCCTAAAGTGGTTTCAGAGTTTACTATGAGTCAAGCTGTTCATCTCCTTGTCTTTTTTTCTGATCCACAAAATATGGGGAAATTTTACATACTGTTGATGCGTCCGCACTGCCGTGCAATTGTGTGCCATAACCAGACAGATAGTCAACAATTTTTTCTTTAGATACAGCTGCAGCAAATTAGTGTAGCCCTCAACCTTAGTACTTTTCCAGTCTAAGAAATACTGCTAGTGAGCTGTAACCTATTAAACTACCAAAAAAAAAAAAAAAAAAAAGCAGAAATATCATCCACTGAGCTCCTCCTTTTTCGATCTCGAAAAGCCCCTCGTAGTGATGTCTTCAACCTAACATTATGGACAGTTGGACTACCTTTGTTTCTCCTGTCAGTCTTGCTGAATTGTGTCTCTTGAGGCAGTATAGCAATTGCCTCATGTACACCAGCAACCCAAAGATGTATCTACACCAAGAATCTTGAATATGTGCTCTCTCACACTCAAAACAGTAATGCAAAAGAGGCTGTCAACCCACCCACTGCTACACATGCACATAGTACTACTACTCATGCACACAGTAAACACTAGATACAAAAATCAACACATACGGAGGTTCTGTCAAAAAGCTTACCAAACACCAGAGACCACCAAAACACAAGACTGCTACAAACAATAAATAGTTCCCACAGCACCCATGACACACAGCAACACCAATGTCTCATCTACCAAGCCCACAACGCGTAACACTCAAAAACCCACATTTTCTAGTCATTGGAGACTCTGTAGTCCTTCTCACCAGGCTGGAGAAGGAGAAAGTCATGGTCAGCTTGCCTGTCTGGTGCCAGGATTTGTCAGATCACACATGCATTCAAATCTGTCAGCAGCAAGTACCATTATGACTCTGTCATAGTTCATGTTGGAGTGAACAACCCTAGATGTACCTCAATGGACTATATGAATAGAGACATGATTGAGCTCTCTGAGTATGTGTCCCAGGCAGGTATTTCCCTAGCCTTGTGCAGCATACTACTCCCACCTAGAATGATGCCACACTATAAACAAAAAAATATTGATTTCAATAATTGGTTTAGCTTTTGGTGTCATTCAAAGAGGATCCAGTTGCTGTCAGCCTGGGAAGCCATGATTGACAAACTTGCTGCTTTGCCGGAGACGGTTTGCACCTGGCACCTCTAAGCTTTCAGCTGCTGGCAAAGGCTTTTGGCCTCCTCCATAGTGCCTTTTTAGAAGAGGTCTCAAAAACAAACTTACCAATGTGAAATGTGCCAATCATAAAGTGTCATAATGCTAAATTCTAGGAGCGTAAAGCAAAAACTGCACGCCCTGGAAGCCCTTCTATCATTGGAAGATGTAGATGTCTGTGCAGTCACAGAAACCCGGTTCAAGGCCTTGGAGAGTACCCCGGCCTTGCAAGGCTACAATGCCTTCCACACCTTCAGACTGCAAAATGAACATGAGAGAACCAAAGGAGGCAGTGTTTCTATCTATATTAGAGATAAATTCACCTCCCGTCTGGTTAGATTGGACAGCTCCACGGAGTTATTCCAAGATCAGGATGTAGTAGGTAAGACGCCCCATTCAAGTCATAACCAGTTATAGATCCCCCCCATGGGTCACGATGCACACAAAGGCCACTTGAAACAAGTCAAGTATTACTGAACACTCTGGTAATGGAGGATTTCGGTTATCTCACCATCAACTGGGAAATATACTCTAGCCCTAAGTCGTTAGTGCAAACGTTCCTTGACTTTAACTGAAATGCCCTGGAATAAATTGATCATACCCCAACAATAGGAACAAACGTACTAGATCTGGTCCTCATTAAAATGTCAAACAGATGTACCGCCGCAACTGTCAGACCCTCATTAGTTAAATCTGACCACAAATCAGTCACCTTCGAGCTGACACTAATACCAGAACTCACAAAGGGTGAAATTAGACTAAAAAACTTCACCAGTACTCAAAAAGGGTGAAATCAGGCTACAAAACTTCAAGGCAAACTGTACCCTCCTAGATGAAGGTATAAATGCATTCCAAGCCCCACCCCCAGCTGGAAGTGCTAACTGCACCAAAGCTTACACTAAAGCCCTGCACAATCACTTGCATAAGTCTGTAGACTCAGTTGTACCAGTAAGAATCAAAGCCAGGGCCTTCAAGTAAAAACAAGCCACCGTGGTAGACATCCAGCATCAATAAACTTTACAAAAAACGCAAAAAGTTGCTGTCCAAAAAAACAAAGGTGAGGCCCCAACAATTGGAAAGCACCCTCCTCTGCCTCAACAGACAGAACTTGTCCAATCCTGTGAGGGCTTCTTTGAGAAAAACTTGGCAAGCACAGCTAAGGATAGCCATAAGGCCATTTGCAGCTACGTACGTAGCCTAAAAGGTAGGACCCAGGCATGTACAGAATATTGACCAATAGTATCACACACACTGACCCCACTGAGATAGCAAACCTGCTCACGGATAGGTTTGGTGAATATTTCCCTCCCTTATCCCCTCCAAACCTATCACAAACTTCCCCTCACTGTACATTTCTGAAGAGCAGTTCATCAAAGCCTTGTCCAAGGCAAAAAAAAGGCAGCCTGTATGGGACCAGACGGCATCCCAGGCTGTCTTCTAAATGGGCTAAAACCATGAACTAGCATCACTATTCAGTACCCTTTTCAAATATTAGTCTAACCACAGGCTTTGTTCCTGTAGAATGGAGAACAGCAACAGTTATTCCCCTCCACAAAGGTGGCCTAGCAACCAGTCATGGTAATTACAGCCCGATAAGCCTGACCAGCATCATCTGTAATCCATGGAACATATCATTATGGACCTCATAAATAATGACATAGGTGACCTCCGCACCCTGGATCCTATCCAATTTGGCTTCGTCAAGGGCAGATCCTGCCTGTTAAATTTGGTGGACGACTTTGAAAATGTGACCAGGGCCATTGACTCGGACAGATCTGTGCACACAGCATACCTTGACTTGGCAAAGGGCTTCAACACAATCCCACACTTGAGCATTACCGATAAACTTAGCAAACTGAATGTAAATCCCTTTGTTGTAAGATGGGTTGCCAACTGGCTTACATACCAGGTACAGACTGCAAAAGTGGGTGTCTCCACATCAACCAGCAGACCTGTTCAGTGCTAGGCCCCCTACTGTTTGGTAAATACTTCTCAGAAGTTCAGGTCAAAACTAAGGGGTTATGGCTTACCAAGTTTGCAGACGACTGCAAACTGGGTGCAATTATCGAATCCCCAAATGACATCAGTATACTCCAGGAGAGTCTTACGCAGACCATTGATGGTCTTAAACTGAATGCAAAAAAAAAAATGCATCATCATTCCCATTGACGCAAACAATACCCCTTCACACTATCAAATCAACAACAATACTCTAAGTATCCATGAAGTGTTAAGGGACCTGGGATCACAAGTTGACTGTGACCTTAACTTCAACTACCATGCGTCTACTGTAGTAAGGAAGGCTTTCTATGTAGCACACTTGATTAATAAAGGCATCTCCTCAAGAACAAAATAGGTTATAACCCCTCTATACTCGGCACTAATCTGTTCCATAATTAAGTATAACACCCCGTTTGGCATGTACAGTACAAAGCACATGCAGCAATTGGGAGAAACCTCAGAGTTTGGGTCAACTGTTTGTCCCTTTTTCTTACCTTCATAGGACGTAATCACAGTCAAATCAGACCGTTTCCAAAGGATGATTGTCTCATTTATTTATTTGTTTGTGTTTGCTGACTAGGGTAAGTCTGACTGGGTAGTGACCCGTTTTCAGTAGAGGCATGGGAAAAAAAGCTCCAAGACAGGTACTTGCATATTATCTTAACCACATTTGTTCCATTGTTTAATTTATTATGTTTTCAAGACAGGGGTGTATGTGTAAGTGTTACGGGCTGTGTAAACTCTGAATTACCTTTGTTTCAGTTTTCTTGTGCCAGAAGCGGGCCTTTTGCAAACCAGTGCGAGAGGGGCACCATTTGTCATACATCGTGTTTTTTCACTAAGAATGACAGCATCCGACCATGTGCTGTACTAAAGTGACCAGCACAGCAGGGGCACTGTGATCCTCCTTGATGTTTGAAGGAGGATCCGGAAAATGAACCTCCTTGTAACCCTTTCTGTGATATTTACTACTGCAAAAATTGGTGGTGTACTTTCCAAACAGTTACTATGCTGTTTGTTGAACAGAGAAATACCTTTCCCGGTGTTGTCATAGGCAGTCCCTGCTCCACAGTGTCGTTTCACTATCACAACTGAAAAGTGCATTCCTGCAGGAAAATGAGTGCCTGAAACACACTTGCAAATGCTGATCATAATCCTTAGAAATGGGCCAAAAAGTTTACATTAGTTTCACAAATGGCATACATTGCAACATGACACGATGCCAAAAGAAGTGTAAATCCCTGACTCTCAATGCAGACTGGTACAGTGGAAGAAAACGTCCGTTACATATCCCTTACTATCAAGATTCCAACAGGATTACCAGGGTAGTACTTGGTGTCATTTTGTAAGGTCTGCCATTTCTGAAACTCATGTAAACTTTTTGGACATTAGTAAGGACTATTATAAGGCGGCTGAAGTGTTTCAGGCAGTCGTCTGTCTGCAGGTATGTGCTGTTGGCAACTGCGAAAATATGGTTACAATAATATGTAAGTACCCCAAGACATTATATTTAGTTTCTTAAAATGTAAACAGAGAAACCTGCTTTGTTTTTGTCCTTCTATTCAGTATTGCAGTGTTCTTAACATATGGGCTGTATTCCACCCTACGACCCGACATCTGGCCAGTGTACAAAAGCTTCGAGCTACGGCCAGTACATGGGACTTCACATGTCTGCTTTGACAATGTCAGCCATAAAAGGACGTCCGCACGTACCATCCCCAGAAATTTTCTGCCACCATTTAAAAGGTTGACACCTACATTCGGTCTGCAGTCGGATTTAGTTTGTGTCGCTACCAGCTCAGATAAGTGCCCTGTTGGGGATTTTATTTCTTGTTACTGCCATTTGTTTTGTTGTGTCCTTCAGGAAGGGCAAGTATAAGTGTGGAAGGCAGATTCCACATAAAGATAGCCACAAGCTCTGTCTTGACTGTTTAAGGCCTAATCATGACCACCAATCCTGTGCTGTCTGTCAGGCCTTTGTGTCTAAAATATTACATAGTCGTCTTTCATCTCTAAATCTGTATCTGGAGTTTCAGGGGTTCAAACATCTAGTTAAAGACGTTATGGAGGATGCCGTGGGGGTCCTTCAGTGGAGCAGAGTTTAAAGAGGAAGGTGAGTAAGCTGAAACCTGAATCATGTTCTGCTGCACCTTCTGCATTGGATGTACCCCTTGAGGTCGGTGAAGACCTGGTGGTACAGTTGGCAGGTACTTGTGTGGAAGCTGCTAGGGAATAGACTCCAGCATGTCTAAGGCTTTGCAGATGTCATTTTTTGGGTGATATGGGGGAACCACAGATCATTGTGTTGGAGGACTCCAACGACGTCCCCTCTGTTGATGCCGCTTTTAGGGCTGTGGCTTCATCTGCTGTTAGGCCTACATCATATACTTCTTTGTTCTCTCTTCCCGAAAGACATGTTAAGAAGTAGCAAAAAACTAAGCACTCTAGCATTCCTTCACAGTCAGATTGGGAAGCTTTTTCTCAGGGTCTTGTTAAGGCTTTGATGACTTTGAAACCTACTTCCTCTCTGCCTCTACTGTCTCTTCCACCCCAGTTCAGGCTGCTGTGTCTCAGGTACCTGATTCTGTGTCTGACGATTCCTCTTCTGATGATGATTTGGCATATTCCCCCCAACTTGCTTCATCTCTGGAATATGCATCTCCTGAGGAGGAATGTAATGGAGGAGATTCTCCTAAGGAGGAGATTTCCTTTGGACAAACCATTAATAAGATGAGAGAGTTCTTCAAATGGGATTGTTCCCAAATTTCTGAAGAACAGAAGTTCTATGACCTTCTTCAGATGGAGGTTCCCTCACCCTCTGCAGTTCCTCCAGTCCTTCCAGCATTTTAGAGCACATTTGCTTCTTCCTCTAAAACTCCAGAATCTCCGGCTTCAGCTCCTAAGAGGCCTGACCAGTTCTATCAAGTTCCTCATTATTGTAAGTTTCTCTATAAGTGCCTCTTTGCAGATCCAGCAGTGCTCTCCATAGCTTCAGATAAGTCTTCCCAGTTATCCCCTTCTGCCAAGCTTCTTCCATCTGATAAAAGAGACCAGGATTCTTGAGAGACTGGGTAAAAAGGTGTATACGTCTTCCACTTTAGCTGTCAGAGCTATTAATTACCAGATGCATGTCTAAGTACTCCTTAGCTTTGCTTTTTCAAGCCTCTCAGACCTTATCTTCTCTGACAGATTCTGAGATTAAAACTCAGGTCATGGCTGTCTTGGCTGCTTCCTCTCAGGTTGCTAGGCATTCAATTAAGTGCAGCTATGATTCTGTTGAGGCATAATCTATAGCTGCTGCTTCTGTCTCTGTGCTTAGGAGGCATTCATAGTTGAGACTTCGGTCCTTACCTGACGATATTAAGGCCAAGTTACTAGATGCTCCTCTGAACAAGACTGCTCTTTTTGGATCTGCGGCTGCAGAGCTATTTAAGGGTCTACAAGAGAAAGGAAAGGAACTCAAAGACCTTAAGCACCTCTTTGTTTCACTGGTCCTAAATTTCATAGAAACTTTCCTGCCAAAACATCTTTTGTTAGGAGGCCATCAGATTCAACTTCTTATTCTGTTTCCAGGTCTAAGAAGTCTTCCAGATGACCCCCCCTCAGTTGAAATCATCTTCTTCAGTTCCCTCTTCTCAACAGTCCTTTCAGGCCAGACCCAGTTCTCTGTGGCAACCAAGGTCCTCTTCCAAGTCGTAACTCTCTTTCTCTTCACCTTTCTCTGTCCTTTCCAACCTGGACAAGGATCACTTAAGATGCCTGGGTTTTGTCCATTATCCAGAAAGGTTACTTCATGACTTGGAAGACTCTCCCTCCTTTCATGGGTATTCCACAGCCCCCCTCCAATCAGATACAGCTTTTTCCAGGCCTTCTGTCTCAGCTGAGGTCTCAGGGCACCATACAAAACCTGTTCCTTGGGAACAGAGGCAAGGGTGTTTACTCAAGAATGTTTCTGATCCCAAGGAAAGATGGTCCTTGGAGACCAATTCTCGATCTTTCCCACTTAAACACTTTACTGCAGGTTTCTTTTTTCTGAATGCTGTCCCTGCAGACACGTTTTCCTCTTATTTCACCTCAGGCCTTCATCACTTATCTGGATCTCAAAGATGCCTATTTGCATATGCCCATCCATCCACTATACAGAAAATGTTTAAGTTTCTCAGTGGGTTCTTTGCATTTCCAATTTTCTGCCTTGCCTTTTGGTCTTTCAGCTGCCCCAAGGGTGTTCACAAAGTGCCTGGCTCTTGCCATTGCCTTCTTGACGGTCCAGGGTATTCAGGTTTAACCCTACCTGGACAGCCTTCTTTTCTTAGCAAATGGCCACAGTCTCTTGTCTCTACATCTAGTGAAGGCCATTCATCTCCTTCAAAACCTAGTCTTTACGATCAGTTTCAAAAAATTCAGTTTGACTCTGTCTCAGGATCACGTTTTCTTGGTGTGCAGGTTCAGGACAAACCTGATCGTGGTCTTTCTACCAACAGACAAGGCTCTGTTTCTCATTCACTTCTTAGAGGCCCTCCTGACTCTTCAAGCTATCTCAGCCAGGGAGTTCTGAGACTTTTAGGATTCATGGCTTCCACAATTCCCATGCTGTCCTTTGCAAGACTCCACGTGAGGAAATGTCATTGGTTTCTGAAGACTTTTAGGTCCCAGCATGCTCATCCACTAGATGCAATGATTCCACTTCCATGTCTGAAGTCAGATTTCCTTTGGTGGATTCACCAGTTTTCCTTGAATCCAGGTTTTCATCTTCTGCCCCAGCCTTCTCAACAACTCTTCACAGATGCTTCAGACATGGGTTGGAGGCTGACCTATGCTTCCAGGAAAGTTCAGGGTCTTTGGTCTCCATCTCAGAAGAGAGCACATCAGCATCAAGGAAATGAGGGCTCTGCTCTCAGATTTGCAAATTTTTCACCCTCTTTTTCATCCAGGTCCTCTGAAAATCTTTGGACAACACCACTGTACTATGGCGCATAAACAAGGGGGTACCAAATCTTATCTACTATGCAGACTGGCCATGAAGACATGAGAGCTAGCCACTTGGTACAAGGTCCTTCTTCAAGCTGTTTATCTTCCATCTGCTCAAAATGGTGTAGTAGATGCATTAAGCAGGACCATGACACAATCCCACAAATGGATACTTCACATAGGATGTGTTCTTGGACCTGATTCATTGGTGGGGTACTCCACATCTGGATCTATTTGTCTCCTCTCTTGTGCCAGGACCCTGCATCCTCTGGTTTGGAAGGTGGATGCCCTTTCTTTCTCATGGAAAGGGATGTTTCTTTATGTATTCCCCTTCCCTCTCATACAGGAAGTCGTGGTGAAGATTCAGCAGAACAAACCAAAAATCTTGTTGGTGACTCTGTTTTGGCCAAGACAGCATTGGTTCCCTCTTCTGCAGTTAGCCAAGGGCCATCACCATGGGTTGCCTCACTGGATGGATCTACTCCCATAGGACAAGGAATCCTTACTTCATCCGCATCTGTCAACATTACAACTGACCCAGTAGTTGATCAACTTCTGATCCCTTTCAGGCACCTTTATTTTCTGGACATGCTTGGGGTTTTGCAGGAGGCCAGGAAACCCAACACATCTATCTGGTGTCTTAAAAAAATGTAGATCCATTTACTATGGACATTCCTGTTGTGCTTTCCTACCTGTGTGAGCTTCTAAAAAGTGACTTATCATATTCTGTCAAAGTTCACTGCTCTGCTTTTTCTGCTTGCCTGCCATTGTCATCTCCTTTAGCTTCCAGATTGGAAGTCAAGCTGTTTCTTACAGGAGTCCTACATATTAAGCCTTTAAACCAGATGCCCCCTTTCGACCTTAATTATGTCCTGGAAAAGCTGACTGTGCCTACTTTGAGCCTGCAGATTCACTGAAGTTTTGTACCTGGAAAACTGTGCTCCTGGTTGCTTTGACTTTTGCTAGGAGGGTCTCTGAGTTGCAGGCCTTGATGACATTTCCACCTTTTTGGTTCTCCACAATGACAAAGTTTTCATGCGAACTAATCCCTTTATGCCTAAGGTAGTGAATGACTTGTCTCTTAATTAATCTATCCAGCTGCCTACCTTTTTCCCTTCTCCTCAGTCCTCTAGTGAAAGAATTTTGCATACGGAAGATGTACACAGGCAACTTGGATTTTACTTGGACAAGACTAAAGCTATTAGGAAGTCTGATTAGCTTTTTGTGTCCTTTCATCTCAGGGCTTTGGGTTTACCCATTTCTAAACAGACTATTTCTTCTTGGATTTCTAAAGCTATTGCCTTTTACTATGACTTCCATGGCAAGTCTTTGGCTACTTCTGTTAGAGCCCATTCAACTAGATCTGTGGTTTCCTCAGGGGTTTTCTTTAATGGTCTGGATACTAACTCCATTTTGGAGGTTGCTACTTGGTCTTCAGTGCACACTTTCACTAAACAATACAAGTTGGACTCTATTTCTGGGACCAGAACTGGGTTTGCAAGGGCTATTCTCCATGGGTTTCTGGAGACTACTTTCTTCCACCTTTCTTCTGTTCCTTCCACCTCTGTAGGTTCCATATCCTTCCACCTCTGTAGGTTCCGTTTAAGCTATGGAACTCTCCCATATGTTAAGAATACTGCAATATTGAATAGGACATAGAATAGTTGTGTAAAATCTTACCATATCCATAGATGTCCTTTTCTTCTATGTTGCGGTATTCTGTCCCTCCCATGTTCCCCCTTCCTCTTGTCTCTTCCCTGGATGACTTATTGTTTTCCTTAGGACTCCTGTTCCTCACGGGGCTTTCTAGTTCTGAGGATGGTACGTACGGACATCCTTTTATGACTGACATTGTCAGAGCAGACGTGTGACATCCGACATACCTTGAAGCTTTTGTGTACTGGCCAGATGTTGAGTTGTAGGGTGGAATACAAACCATATGGTAAGAATACTGGAACATAGAAGAGAAGGGCATCTATGGTTATGGCAAGATTTTACACAACTATTCTTTCTCACCATAACAAGTCACTGTCCAGGCAAAGTCAGGCCCATGCTACATGGGCTTTGAGGACTTTCTTTGGCTTTTTGGAAAGGATGAATTCTTTGTGTTCTAGAGACAGCAAATTGGTCCTCTCTGTATATCTTTGCTAAACATTACAAGTTAGACTGCCTTTTTTCAGGTCCAGAGTGGGTTTTACTAGGACTATTCTCCAAAATATCCTGCACTCCGACTCCCTCATCTCATTCTTTTTAAGCTTTGGTAAGCTACTTATATAGCTTTGGCTACTGCAACAATAATAATGTACATAGTATAGTTCTACAAGTTCATACACCAGTAGATTTTCGAATACTTCACTTTTGTAGTAGGAACACCCTCCTTCCATCCCTGTCTTTTTTTTTTTTTTTTTTGCCAGGCTGTGGGTAATTTTTCTACCTTTTGTCCATGCATATACTTAAAAAAAAGAGCTCAAGCCTGCCTTACCCTGGGTCAAGAAAGCTCTGAAGATTTGGTGCCCTAACCACTTACTTTACATTGATTGTGCGGTGCAGTGGTGCACAGGTTAACATTGTCATCTCACACCAAAAGGTTCTCCAGTTCAATTCTTGGCTGGGGTGCCTTCTGTGTGGAGTTTGCATGTCCTTCCTGCATTTGCATGGGTTTACTCAGGGTACTCCGGTTTCTTCCCACATTCATCATGCACAAATGCATCTGGAGCATTTCACCCCGGGCCTTCAATGAAAGTAGACTCTGTTCTAGTTGGACCTCCTGGTCAACAAATGTTAAATAAATAAAAATAAATAAGTAAATTGTTCCTCTTGAGCTGTTCAGCAGCTAGGACATGTGGAAGTTTCACTAAAGCTGTGGATACTGGCCACTTATCATATCCAAAGCAGGATGTAACCCATATAGTTTAGGCTACTGCAATGATTTATTCGAACTATTGCAATAAGTCATTTAACACCTCTAAACTTTCCTTAGCTTGGATTATTTCTCTACCTGTAAGATATTTCAGGCTCATGCACCTTTCCTTGCTCCACGTCTCCTATCTCATTTGCATCACAAGGCAGTCCCAGGCTTGTTAAGAAATTTCTTCGGTTGATTACACATTATTTTGTGATGTGTGTGTGTTTCATTAATATTCATTGAGTAAGATCAGGTCTTGCCTTTTCTCTTTTTGCTAGGGCTATGTAAATGTTTTTTTTTTTTGATAGCTTTTGGAATTCTCTTTTGCTCCAGTCAAGTTGCCATTACGTTTGCCATACTTACACTCCAATGTTAAAGTTGGAGCTAGTTATGTTGTGTGCTGCTGTAATATACTTTTACTGTTGCTTCAGATTTAGTGCTGCTGTTGCCTCCCATTTGCTTCCTTGGTTGTTAGGCAGCCATTTGGGTGTTAAGCAGTTTTACAGGCTGTCGTGGACAAAACTTCAGGTTTCAAAAATGTAGACACAAAATCCACCCCAACTGGGTACGCATACCCTGTGTGTCACTTTCAAGGAGAGTGGTTCCAAGACACTTCAAGAGTTGAGGAGGAAGCTCAGTTTGAAGGGGCTTCTTCCCAGTGATTCTTTTATTCCCAAAGCTCAGAAGAGGAAATTGAGGTTGAGTGAAGCATTTGTTGAGTTTTTTGTGGCTTCTCCTTTCAGTTCCAAATATGCTTCATATGGAAGTTTCCCACCTGAGGGCAAATTAAGAATCTCTAACTTTGGCTCATCTGTCTTCTTCTAAGGGTTAAACAGTGGTTCAGAACTCTTAGGAAGCAAAGAGTAAGGAATTTTTCCTCTGAAAATCTACTAAGTATCTTGGATCAGGTCTTACTTGACTCTTTCCATTTGTTCCCGCAGGTCTCTCCATAGTTCCACTGTTGCTGTGAAGTTGGACTGAGCTTAAATTGATATGGGCATCTCCTACTCCTGAATTTCTAAGGGACAAGAGAAGGTCCTGCTTACTCCATCATGCCTTGAATTCCTTCAGTTGTCCTGTCCCATCTCAGTGGTGGTGTTACTTAAGCCAGTAATTATCCCACAGCTGTCTGTGTTGGCACCTTTCCCAACATATTCCTATTTTAGTGACTTTGGTACTGCTCTATTGGTGCTGATTGTCACTAGGGCCAGACCACTGATGCTAATGGGTTGGTCCTTGTCATGACTCCAGTGTCCTCTGAGTCATTCCTGGTATCATTAACACTATGTTTGAGGCTGCAATATTGAAACCATCCTCAATGTCAATGTCTACCTTAGTGTCAGGGTGAGGCTGGCAGAATTGATGCCATGTGTCTTTGCAGTAACTTCTTCCATGTTGATGGTCCGCAATTTTGGTTTCATTGTGATTGGAGCAAGTGCAGCAGCAACATAACTTGGTGACCCTCCTAAAAGTCTGCATTTATTTTGTCTGCACACTGGACATCGTTCATCCTAAGAACATAATCTTGGAGTTTTCTCTGATAAGCAGTGGAGTAGAGAGTTGCTTCAAGAACAGACACCAGGTATCCAGATTAAATTCCTCTCTCTGCTACTCAGACAAATCCTTCAAGTGCTCTTGGGAAGAATTGTTATCAGAAGAATCATCTAGACTCTCCCATATAACTTCCCTCTCTGGATACAGAATTGTCTGAAGGAGAAAGTTCCTCTGTATTCCCTCCTGAAAATTGTGGATTGAGGGACATCATAAATAAATGTGTCAGCAAGGGTCATTGAAACAGACCTAGTCTCTCCAGTCAGCGATATTGTGGGAGGTTTTCTGCTGTGCCTCTCCTACTTCATGGCTGATACTGCATTTTTTTTTCTTCTCGTCCAGAGGGCATTTCCTTGCAAACCAAGTCCTCAGGGTGTTGGTCAGTTCAGAGACCTCTCTGAGGGCCTCTGGAACTGATGCCAGTATTATCATTAGGGAAGGCAGGGCAGTATATTAATGGTACATTTTAAAGAGAAGGTTAGCATTGACTGAATAGGCTTTTGGATCTCTGTCTGGGACCCAAGGCCCCTAAGGTGGATAATGTCTACTGTTGAAGCTTGAAGTTTCAAAATGTCGAACATCATATGGTTGAGACCATAAGATTGAAGTTTTGAAACTTCGAATAGTTTAAATGAAGATCACCATACCGCATGGAACAGGAAATTTACCGTTCTGTTCACTGTAGTATGATCTAGGAGTTGGTATATTTAATTAGCTGGGGGGTGTTTGGGGGGCAGGAGGGCTTTCCCCCTGCTTACACGTAAACAAAATTTTTGTTTTTATTTCTTTTATTGAAGTTTCAAACTTTCAGAACTTTGATGTTATGATCTTGATCATATGAAATTCGAAGTTTTGAAAGTTTGAGCTTCCAATGTAGATTTGTTAGATATACCAGTGCCTCTAAGATCTAAGACATGCAAACCAAAACAGAAACAAGCCAGCTTGCTTCATCCTGGGTGGGAGTGATTCCTTTTCCACTCTGCTAATCAGGCTACTTTCCAAGAGATTTTTCAACTAGCTCAAGATTATGTTTTGTTTTTTTTTTTTAATCCAAACTGTGTGTTTTGGAAATCCCTATGGTGGGTCTGTATTACTTCATCAGTGTTATTTCCTCGAATACCTAATCGTCAACCCCCTTTACACCTACACTTAGCCTGATTTTTAGGGTCAAGACCCACATGCTCAAGTTTCAAAGTCTCTTCTTTTCATAAGAGGTCTAAAGCAGAGGAGATTAAGAGCAAGGACCTGCTTGAGATGTGCAGTGTTAGTTCGCATGTTGCCAAGCACTCTATGAAATGTGGCTGCGTTGCAAGTGCCTGGCTGAAGACATAGCATCTGTCAGACCATGTGAAATTGGAGCTCCTAAATACAGCAAAGGACAAGAAGTTCCTCTTTAGATCCCCAGCTAAAGAAGTTTTTAAAGGTTTGGAGAAGAAAAGGAAAAGCATGCTGTCTGTCAAACAGTTCTTTTGTTCTAGCTAGCTTACCTTGAACAACTAAATAACTAAACCTTCACTCAGTAGGCTTATTAGTTACAGTTTGAGTCCATGTTTTCAGTTGTAGCCCTTAAATTATGAGGTGACCTTTGTTTATTTGTGTAGCAGATATATACTGATGTCCTTCCTTATCACTGTTGCAGCATTCTTTATATATGGGGGTTCCCTATTATATGATCGAAGACGCATTCTTTCGAATGCATCTTGATCGAACTTGAAAGCACAAAATGTCAAAATATCAAAACGGCATATAAGCAAATTCTTTTGCTTGGCCGCCTTCATTATTTTGCAGTTTTCATCACTGTAATGTGATCTTGGAGTTGATATATTTAAGTAGGAGGGTACAGCCCCTCACATTGGGGGGGTGGCGGGCAAAGCCCCCCACTTTATATAATGTTTTACTTTTTTTTTTTTTTTTTTTTTTTTTTTTACTTTTTTTGGAACAGCGATTTTTTTTTCCCTGGGGAAAAAAATCGCTGTTCTAAGTGTTCGGGATTGTAAGCTTACGCTTACATGGGGTCGATAAATCAGCATTCGCTGATTTAATATAGACCCCATATGGGATATCCTGCAGATGACAGCCTAATGTCCAGTCATTGTACAAAGCCTTTACACCTTCCAGATGTTGTACATCAGATGCATGTCCTACGTACAACGTGTAAGGTACATGTGTAATGTATGGTCACCTAATTCTCAGAACTTTTTTGCTGCCATTCTGAACAGAGTTACTGAACTTGGTCTGTATGCCATCTGCCAAGCTGGTTGTTCTGCCAAGCTAGGTACAGATAAGTGCCTCACTGGGGTCCCTTCCTTTTTTCTCCTTGTAGTTTCCTTTTATGTCTTCTGGGAAGGGGAACTGTGAGTGTGGGAGTCAGATTCCCATTAACACAGCCACAAAAGTACCTTTTTTGTTTAGGTACTAATCATGATCATACCTGTCATGATATCTGTCAGGCTTTTGTCCCTAAGCCACTTCACAGCGGTTTGTCTTCCCTTTCTAATTATCTGGAAAAACAGCTTCTGAAGTTATTGATTGAGGCACTGTGGCTGAATCTGCCTGCCCCAAAGTTCAGCCGCCTCTTAAGAAAAGTAAAAGAGCTTGTTCTGAATCTGTTGCTGTCCAACCTCCACCAGGTGTCACTCGCTCTCTGTTTGGATGAAGGACCGCAGGACAGGCTGGTGTTAACATCATTTCCTTCTGCCACAACTAAGTAAGAGGAGGCCAACATGGAACTGCCTACTTGTTTGACTGCTGAGCTGTGCATATGTCTGGTAGAGATGTTAAGGGGAACCATGCTGAGAGAAGAAAGGAGCCACTTTTGAGATTTTAAGTATTTTTCCTCTGTTTATTTGCTAAGTTTTTCTGCATAGTCGCCTATTTTGAGCATTTTCTGGCTTTTTAAACTTGATTTCTGCATTAGTAACTGTATTTAGAGCACAACCTAGAGCTGTTTACTGAATTTCCTGTTTGCACTTATTTTTAAAATCGTTTTTTTTCTCATAACTTGCATTTTTATCTGTCTTTGGCCTAGCACTCTTGTGTGGGGTCATTTACTGCACTGTTATAACTTGTTAATACTTGTGAACCTCTGCTATCTCTGAAAAAAATAAAAAACAAAAAAAACAAAAAAAATTTAGCTTTTTTCCCCACTTTTCTGAGATTTAAAAAAGTTCAGTTACAGGCTTGCTGTTCTTGAACTGTTTGTAAGTTTCTGTGAGGCCATTTTTTGCTTGGGCTAAAAGGAAGTCTCTCTGTTGATCAGTGGCAGTGAAAAACATTGAGCAGCCTACCTGCCCCTGTGGGAGTGGTTACTGACTTGAAACTGTAGTTTTATTGGCCATTTTGGGTCAATTCCAAAACTCCTTCATCTTCCTCTCTTAAAACCCTCTTTTGCGCAGTTTTGCTGCGTTTTGTCTTGAAGCGCAACAGTGGGCAGCGCCGCCTAATTGGGTTTAAACTATTCCCGGCCCCACAAAGTCTGCTCTTCACTTTTTCCCTTAGAACTGCTCTATCTCTCAATTTAAACACCTTATTCTCATTCTAAGGCCCTTCACTGGTCCAATTAAGTAATCCTACAAGTTAGCACTATTAAACCATAAACACTACTTACTCTTATACTCTCTACAATTACCCTGTCCTCTATTGGTCCATCTTAAATTCAGTTTCGCTATATTACTCTAGCATGTCCAAAGGTCAGTCAATGGTTTCCTCTCCAGTCCAGCTGGTGAATCTGGGAATTTTGGGGCAGTGTTACAACTGTCTCATGTACACGGACAACCCTCTCCTCCTCCAAACAGGTTCAAATATATGTGAGAGATGCAACTATTTAGCCAAAGGAGAAGGTAACCTCACACAACACAATTCCAGTGTCACATAGTCCACCACATCAGCGAACCAAACGCATAAATACACAAAAACATACTCGGAGGCTCTAAATAAAAATCTACCTAAGCAACAGAGACCTCCAAAGCAGACATCCAAACAAACGCTACCTCAAAACAAAACACGCACAACACATAGCCCACAAAATCAGTGTGCCAAGCAGCCACAGCCCTTAAGGCTGAATAACACACCTGATACTCTTGTAATAGTTGGCTCTATTGTCAGACACACTGACGTCCCGCTCACCAGGCTAAATAAAGAGAAGGTCATGGTGAGCTGCCTGTCGGGTGCTAGGATCCGCCACATAACGCAAGCACTCAGGTCACTCCAAAGCAAATACAAATATGGCTCAGTCATTGTACATGCTGGTGTGAATGACCTGAGATGTACCTCCCTGGACTACATGAAAAGAGACATAGAGGAGCTCTCTGATCATGTAGCCCAGGCTGGTATGACCCTGACCTTGAGCAGCATCTTACCCTCACCTAGAATGATGCCACAGTACAAAGACAAAATGATCGATTTTAACAATTGGCTAAAATTTTGGTGTCATTCAAAGGGGATCCAATGTCTGTCAGCCTGGGATGACATGCTCGACAAGCCATGTTGCTTCGCTAGGGACGGCTTGCACCTGTCACCACTGGGCTTTCGGATATTGGCAAAGGCTCTTGCCACCCCCATAGTGCCTTTTTTTAGGCAAGGCTCAAAAGTCAAACCCACCCCCATAGACAGCACAAGGAACAAGAAACTAAGGGTAATGCTGCTAAACGCCAGAAGTCTTAACCTCAAGATGCACACACTCGAAGCTCTTCTCAGTATGGAGAACATCGATATCTGTGCAGTGACAGAAACCTGGTTCAAGGCTCCAGAGAGCACCCCAGCACTACCAGGCTATACCTCATATCATGCTTTTCGGCCCCAAAACCCGGACCGAACCACAAAAGGAGGGGGAGTTTCCATATTTATCAAGGATATCCACACCTCCAGGTTAGTGGCATTGCACGAAGTATCGGAGACCATCAATGTGCAACTAACAGTGTGCAAGACTGCTTTTCAGTTTATAGCATCCTACAGACCACCCTCTCAGTCAGGAATCCCACTCAGCTTTCCTGAAAACATTGGAGAACATGAAGATCTCTCCGAACACCATTATATTGGGCGACTTCAACTACCCAAACATTGACTGGGAGCACTACTCAAGCCCCAGCACCTTAGCCCAAAGGTTCCTGGAAATTATAAACTCAAATGCTATGGAACAACTAGTCACCACTCACACAAGAGGGGACAACATACTAGACCTGATCATTACCAACATGGGGACTCTATGCTCCACACCAGAAGTATATCCCTCATTGGTAAGATCAGACCATAAATTAATTTCACTGGATGTCCACATCCCGACCCCACCCCCAGCCCAGTAAACCACAGTGAAAAACTTCTCAAAAGCGAACTTCTCACTTCTCAAAACTGAAGTGGAATCCTTCAAGGCCCCAGGGCCAGTGGAAACTACGGCCCAAACTGCAGAATCCTATATAAACGCATTCTACGGACATCTCCAGGAATGCATGGATCATGCTATCCCAAACAAAACCAAGACCCAATCATCCAAAGGCAGGCGTCCAGTCTGGTGGACCCCTGCCATAAATAAACTGTAAAACAGAAGGAGGAAGCTACTACATGATAGAGCAAAATCCCTAATAGGGAAGGCATCTCTGATCAGTACTAGCAAAAAATTACGATCCTTCATAAAATCCTCCAAGGCCAGCTTCGAGAGAAAAATTGCACAGGACACCAAAGACAATCATAAGGCTTTTTCAGTTATGTTAGAAACCTGGAATGCAACTCCCAGACTTGTTCTGAGTTGATTCTAAATGACAAAAAATACACTGAACCCACAGACATCACCAATATCCTGGCAGACAGGTTCAGTGCAAACTTCTCCACTCCCCCAAAAGAGCAAGTATCTATCCCAGCAGAGGGCTGCCTCCCAAACATCTCTGATGCTCAGGTGAAGGCTGCCCTCTCCAAAGCAAAAAACACTGCTTCCATGGGACCAGATGGCGTCCCAGGTTGCGTCCTACATGAACTCCAAGAGGAACTTATCCCTCAAATAAAACAGCTATACAATCTCAGCCTCACTACAGGATATGTGCCCATAGAATGGCGTACAGCAACAGTGGTCCCACTCCACAAAGGTGGAGCCTCTACGGACCCTGGAAACTATCGTCCTATAAGCCTGACTAGCTTAGTCTGCAAGGCTATGGAGAGGATCATCATGGAGCTCATAAACAAAGACATTGGGGACCTACAGATACTAGATCCTACCCAGTTCAGCTTTGTCAAGGGCATATCCTGCCTTTTGAACCTGGTTGACTTCTTTGAAACAGTCACCAAAGCCATAGATGAAGGGAAGGTAGTCCACACAGCCTATCTGGACCTTGCAAAGGCATTTGACACAATACCCCACTCGGGCATCATAGATAAGCTATCCAGCTTAAATATAAACCCCTATGTCACAAGATTTGTTGCAAACTGGCTCAAAGACAGAACTCACAGAGTGAGAGTTGCTGGAGCCATGTCAGACTCGAAACCGGTCACAAGTGGCGTCCCACAGGGTTCTGTCCTGGGACCACTCTTGTTCGGTATATACTTTTCTGAGGTACAGGCAAACGTGGGAGGACTGTGGCTCACCAAGTTCACAGACGACTGCAAACTGGGCGCCATAATCAACTCTCCAGCTGACACAAACATCCTTCAAAAAGGTCTCACAGAGACAGATAACTGGTGCCAGCACCATGGTTTAAAGCTAAATGCCAAAAAATGTATAGTCATACCCTTTGGCAAAAACAATGTGCCCACAAATTACCACATAGGCGGAAACCCATTAAGTACAGAGAAAGTTATTAGGGACCTGGGGACCCAAGTTGGTAGCAATCTGTCCTTTGAAAACCACATTGCCAAAGTGGTTAGAAAGACCTTCTACATAGCCCACCTCATCATGAAGGGTTTCACATCTAGATCAAGAGAGGTAATCGTGCCCCTTTATTCATCCCCTCATCAGGCCCATCATATAATACAATGCCCCTTTTGGGATGTACCTTACCCGACACCTGCAGCAATTAGAAAGACCCCAAAAGTATCTCACCAAGAGGATCAAGGGTCTCAAACAGATGCCATATGCTGCTCTGTTAAAAAAAACTCCCGCTCTACTCAGTTGCATACCGCCTTCTTCGAGGCGATCTATGCCTGACATACAAAGCTATGTCAAATCCAGAATTAATGGACATGCTCCACCTCAGTAAATCTAAATCCCTTAGAGCCACATGCTCGAGGGACTTTAACCTCAGCACAGAAATAAATAGAACTTGCTGGAGGGACAGGTTCATAACCCAGAGGCTCCGTTCGCTCTGGAGTAGAATTCCAGTTCATGTGAGGCAGAGCACCTCACTGAATCTCTTCCAGAAGAATCTCGATAGGTGGATGGGGGATCGTAGGTTTGTCCCAGGGATTACTCCCTTGTCACTATTAGACAGAGGCACAGTAAACTAAACCTTAAAAAGGGCACAGTGTACTCAAATCAAGGGGTGGCGTAAGCCATACAGAATCGGGCTAGGCTTATAATTGCCTCAGGGCAGATAGCCTAGTATGAACCTATGAACCTATGGCTGATTATATGTGAAGGGCCTAGGGGGTGTTCCCCAAATTATAGTCGAGGAAGAGGTGCGTGGTATGCTGATTGAATTGAGGCAGGTCTCTGAGACTTCTAGATTTAAGTCTGATATTCCCTTAAAAAAGAAAACTGAGCATTTGGTACTGTAGCTAAAGATCCTCGCAAAGAGTGTCAGGATTTTACTCAAGGGTTGTTTAATGCCCTTATGGCTCTGAATCCTCCACAGGGATTGTCTGTCTTGCTGCTGGCCTGTGGTCATCCACCTCCTCTGAGTCCTTGGGATTTTACTTCTTTTAGAGGAGGAGCTGGACTCTGGTGAAGACTCCTCCGCATATTCCTCACAAATGCAATCTCCTTTGGCCTTAAGATCTGATGAAGGATTTTTTTGTCCCCTGATTCTCTTTTTTGTGGAATTATCCTTTGGGGATACAGTGATTAAACACTTGTGGGAGTGTTCCCAAGTATTGGTGGTTCAAAAGAGGTATTATGAACTTTAACAAATGACCTCATCCAGACCTTTTGCAGTCCCTCCAGTTTTAGTTGCCCTGTTGGGCACTTTTACAGCAGGTACTCATGCTTCTGACCGTCCGTCTCCAGCCCCTAAGAAGTCAGACAGATTTTGAGATACCGCAAGTACTAATATTAAAGTCTGTCATATGATCCTGCTTTTGACTCCATGTTCACAGATAAGCCATTGAAACTGCTTTTCTCTTCCAAGCTTCTGCCTTCTAACAACTGCAGCCATGCTGTCAAGGGATATGGAAAAAAGTGTATATTTCTGCTACTTTGGCTTTTAGAGCCATTAATTATCAAACACACATGACTAGGTATGTCCTGGCTCTTCTATCCCAGTTGGAGGGTGGAGGTGGGGTTTGAATGACATGCCTGATTTGGGAATAAGACTTCTGCTTTCTCCCCTGAGTTCCACCTGTCAGGTAGCTCACCTTTCCATTAAATGTAGCTATGATGCATCTGATGCCTTCTGTAGGGCAACTGCATCAGGCTGTGTTATGAAGAGATATTCCTTGATGTTCTTCGTGTTTCACTGTTACAGTTGCAGTCATCACATTTGGGTTATCCCTGCCAGGGTAGCCCTCGGCCGGTCCGAATACCAGAGGCTTAGTATTTCTGCGTCGGTTGCTGTCGCTTCAGGGCTGACATCAGGTCATCAGTAGAATAAAGTAAGGCAGCCAACGCCATTACATCAGTTTTTCTTGCCATGGAGCCCAAAGCAGAAGCGGTTAGCACGAGTGCCGGTCGGCCGCTACCTGAGTTTTGTCTTCTGAATTGAAGCTGAAGTTTTCTAAAGCTAAGTACCCCATTGGGGATCCTTTTTTCTTGCACTAACCAATGTCAGAAAAAGTTAACAATTTTCTCGCCTGTGGAAAGCGAATACCACACCAAGACTTTCATTCTTACTGCATCACTTGCTTTGGCCCAGTCCATGACATCCCCCGCTGTTGCCTTTGTGCTGTGTTCAACACCAAAACTATGTCGTCGGGCCCTTATTGTAGCTAGATATTTTTGTTTACCGTCCTCAAATTCCGATTTGGCTTTGGTAAGACATCTGACAGCAGATCTTCCGTTCTTTCAAAAACTACAAAGTTTCTTAGGTCCAGGTTATGAACCACACCCAAGAAACCGACGACACAGTCTCAGGCACCTGCTTCCTTGCCTCAGTCTCAAATGCTTAAAATGGAGGAAGACCTTAAGCTACCTCTTCCAAAAGAAAGAGATCTGTCCCCTGAAGTTTTGTCTGAACAGGAGTTTTATGACTGTGATGCATCTGAGTATGAAGGCATGCAACCCCTCTCTGCTTATAACTATTCTGATGCAGAGTATTTCATTCCTTCAGCCTCTCCCCAGAGGATTTTCCTTTGGGGAAACCCTTCACACCTTAAGGAAACCTTTCCAGTGGGAAAGTCAGGACTACCCTCAGTCTAAAAAGAGACTCAGGGAATTCTTGGATCTTCCACAGCACAGACCCTTGGCCATCCCCCCAGTTATGGATGTTGTGAAGGATGTCTTCCTGGAATCCAGCTGGACTCCTGACACCCTCCCTCCTGCACCCAAAAAAACAGACAGGAATTAGAGTCCGACTTGCACAAATTTCTTTTTAAAAATCCTACTGCTGACCCTGATGTAATTTCTCAAGGGCCTAAAGGAATTAAAGCAACCTCTGCTAAGAATCCCAACCTCTCAGATAGGGATTCCTGAGCACTAGACAGATGGGGTAAACAAAAGTATACACATTAGCTACTCTTGCTATCCGAGAACTAAATTGTCAGTATCATATGCTAAAATTTCAGCAACATACCCTGGAACTCCTCAAACAAAAATGTCTTCCTTTCCTGCTTGTGCAGAATCTAAGGAGTTACAAGAGTTAATTTATTCTGCAAGTCAAGTAACTAAACACACCTTGCACTGTGGTTTTGACGCCCTAGAAGCTTCTTGCAGGGCAGCAGTCACCGTTTCTGTCCTTAGAAGGCATGCATGGCTTAAGGATTAGCCCTTGCCAGACCATGTTAAATCTAAATTTTTGGATACCCCGTTGCACAAAGACAATTTATTTGGCACTAAGACAGAAGTCTTGAAAAAGATGGAAGACAAAGCAAAATCTATGCAGACAGTTATGGATTTCTTAAAGGTCCAGCCACCCAGTTTCAGCAGGCATTGTCCCTCCAAACACTGGTCCTTTCTTGATCCCACCAAGTCAGTTCAGCACAGACCCTGGAGAACCAGACCCCACAGACAGCAGCCACAGGGAATGCAGAGATCTAAGCAGTAGACTACTTTAACTTCAACACCAGGGAGTTCTAAGCCATCCCCTCATGGTAAGAACTCGCAATG
This sequence comes from Protopterus annectens, assembly GCF_019279795.1. Lineage (NCBI taxonomy): Eukaryota > Metazoa > Chordata > Ceratodontiformes > Protopteridae > Protopterus > Protopterus annectens. The sequence goes on from NC_056748.1 coordinate 997,360,229, forward strand.
ACTCTCCTTCCCCACCCGCTTCCTCGGTCCACCTCCACTTACTACCCCTAGGAGGAAACTCTCCTTTCATGCAAACACCTGGGCCACCATTACCAATGACCACTGGGTTTTCAACATAATATCCCAGGGATACAAATTTTCTTTGCACACCCTTCCAACTCCAAAAGGGTTCCCAGATGTACCTCAAAACCAGTGGGCAGAGGCGCCAAAGCAAATCCTTTTCTTGCTCTCCATGAAGGCAGTAGAGCACATTCCTGCAGAACAGAAAGGCCAAGGTTTCTACTCCAGACTTTTTCTGGTACCCAGGAAAGAGGGCATCTGGTGCCTCATCCTCAATCTCTCCATTCTAAATATCTTCCTGGTGATCCAAAAATTCAAAATGCTCACCTTACAGCAACTGATACCCATGCTCTCCCAGGATCCTTGGCTAGCCACCCTAGACCTAAAGGAGGCCTACCTCCACATTCCTATCAGGGAGTCATGCAGGAAATATCTCCGTTTCAGTGCAGGATCTCGGCACTTTCAGTTCTCTGTGGTTCCCTTTGGCTTATCTACTGCTCCAAGAGTTTTCACAAAATGTCTGGCTCCGGCCATTGCCTTTTGCAGACAAAGGAATATCCAGATTTACTCATACTTAGATGACTGCCTAATTCAGGCAGACAGCCAGGAAAAGCTGCTCAAGCACCTGGCCTTTGTAAAGTCCCTACTAACCCCCTAGGGTACACAATCAATTCCTTACACCAGAAAAGCAAACCTTACTGACAGCCTACTTCTCTCATCTAGCCACCAGACCCCTACTATGTGCAAGGAAAATCTTGCAAGCTCTGGGGTTCATGGCATCTTGCATTCTACTCCTTCCATATGCCAGACTGCATATGAGGAAACTTCAATGGTACCTAAAAAACCTTTGGTGTCAACACTGTCAAGACCTGGAGACTCTTATACCTATAATACCTTGCTTCAGAAAAGATTTTCTTTGGACAACAGCATGCTCAATCAACAAAGGACTACCTTTCTCACCACCCCACGCCACCCAGACCCTCACCACAGACTCATCAGATTATGCCTGGGGTGCACACCTGGATGGCAGGTACATACAGGGTCAGTGGAGCCCACAGCAAATCCATCTGCACATCAACCAAAAAGGTATGATAGTTGTCCAGCATGCCTTGATAGCTTTCAAGCCCCTTCTCTCCCCAGGGGCTCTCCTGATCAAAACAGACAACACAACTGTGATGTGATATGTCAACAAGCAGGGAGGGACTCCGTCCTAGCCTCTATGCAGACTGGCCATGACTCTTTGGCACACAGTCTTTGCCGTGCAACTCCACCTGTTAGCACAATTCCTCCTGGGTTCTTTCAATGCTGTGGCAGACCACTTAAGCAGAAATCTTCTGGACCCACATGAGTGGGAGCTCAACAGAAGAACCTTCTCACTAATAAACTCAGAAATGGGGCACCCTGAGGGTCGACCTCTGCCTCCCACACCAACCATCAGCACAGCAGGTTTTGCACCAAGGAGCATCACTGCAGGGATTGGAAAGTGGATGCCCTGTCCTTTCCCAGGGTCATTCTATCGGTCTATGCCTTTCCTCCACTACTTCTCATCCCCAGGTTACTGCTCAAAATAAAGGAGGAAAAACCAAGGACAATTCTTATAGCTCCATACTGGCCTCGCCAGCACTGGTACTCCTTGTTGCACAGCCTGTCCCCTTTGCCACTTTGACATCTCCCTCAGATTCCAAACCTCCTGACCCAGAGGGAAGGGAAATTCATGCATCCCCAATTGCAGACACTCAGCTTGGCTTATTCCCCGACCCCAGATCTATCTGCCAACCTCAGCAAACGGGTTTTAGATGTTATAAGTGGGACCAGATGCCCTAGCACTAGGAAGTCTTATGCTGACAAATGGAAAAGGTTCTGCACCTGGATTCAGGCTAAGGGAGTCAATATGGCACAGCCCTCCCTCCCTCTCATCCTGGATTACTTAGCTGACCTGCTACACAGTGGACTCTCCTTTTCCACTATTAAAATTCATGCCTCTGCTATCTCTGCTCATTTTCCCACTGAGCTGCCACTTTTTTCACACCCTCTGATCAAACAGTTCCTAAGGGGAGCTAGCAACTTGAGGCCACCCAGAAGAGCACCAACCCCAGCTTGGGACCTTAACTTTGTGTTGGAAAAGCTCACCCCCCCCCCCCTTCAAGCCTGCCTCTTCAGAAGAGCTAAAATCTATCTCCTGGAAGATAGTTTTCCTTCTGGCCATCATTTCAGCCAGAAGCGTCTCCAAGCTGCCAGCACTCATGGCTGTGGAACCCTTCATAATCTTCCATGCTGACAAGGTATCCCTCAGGACTAACCCATCTTTCATGCCCAAGGTTGTGTCCAGTGTGGCTCTCAACCAATTCATTCATTTGTTCACCTTTTTTCCTAACCCACAGAGCAAGGGGGAAAGGATCCTGCATTCTCTAGATGTGCACAGGCAGCTCAGATTCTGTCTAGACAGGACTAAATCCTTCAGAAAGTCTGATCAATTGCTGGTTAGCTTTGCTGCAGGGGCAGAGGGCAAAGCCATCTCCAAACAAACCATCTCCAAATGGATAGCACACTGCATCCATTTCTGCTACAAACAACACAGAAAACTTCCCCCCAAGGGGGTCAGGACTCCACCTTTGCAGCTTTCCTCAGAGGAGTCCCCACCAGGGACATACTGGAGGCTGCCACCTGGACATCTGTTCACACCTTCATCAAACATTACCACCTGCCTATCTTCTCCATACCCACGGCTGATTTTGCCTCTGCAGTCTTGCAGGGCATCCTAGCCAGACCCGAGTTTCCTTGACTGCCTCCACCCTTTTCCTCAGCTTGGGAATCAACCCAAGTGTGATGACTGCAACAGTGAAACATGAAAAACATAGTGCAGTTGTGTACACTTACCATAAATGTAGATGTTTGAGTGTATTCACTGTTGCTGTCCTGGTTTACCTCCCTCCATCCCACTCTTCTTTCTTCTCTTTCCTTACAAGAGCCACATTGGTATTTACTTTCTACTGGTGGGGATGTGCTTCATGTTTCACTGTTGCAGTCATCACATTTGGGTTATCTGCCTGCAGGTAGCCCTCAGCCATCTTGAATACCAGAGTCTTCGGATTTCTGCGTCGGATGCTGTCTCTTCCATGACATCAGGTCATTAGGGGTATAAAACATGCAGCTGACGCCATTACATCAGTCTTTATTGCCGTGTGGTGCCCGAAGCAGAAGCAGTTCGCAAGTGCCGGTCGGCAGACTCCTGAAATTTTCGTTTTCGAGTTTCAGATCTGAAGTCTTCAAAAAAAGATAAGTACCCCGTTGGGGATCCTTTTTCTTGCTCCACCCAATGTCAGTAAAAGTTAACAATTGTCTTGCCTGTAGAAAGCAAATACCTCATAGAGATTTTCATTCGTACTGCATCCCCTGTTTAGGCCCAGACCACGACGTCCCTCGCTGTTGGTTTTGTGCCTTGTTCAATCCCCGAACTATTCATTGTCTGGTTATTTTTGCAGCCAATTACTTTCGTACATGGTCTCAGTACTTTGAAATGGCTTCGTTAAGCCATCTGACTACCGATCTTCTGAAAAAACATAAAGGATAAAGACAGACTGCATAGGTCCAAAACTGCCGACGACGCTTCCGTTAAGCTAGTCACCAGTCCGCCGGTACTCAGTGAGGTGCTTTCACAGCCCCTGATACCCGCTGCTTCAGATTCGCAGGCGTCTACTGAGACCCATTTGAGTCCGGTATGCCGCAAGATGCTTCTTCGACTATGGAACCTGTTTATGTCTCTACCTTGGATGGGTCCGGAGCTGCTGTGCAGGCACTGGCATCTGAGGGTGTATTCAGGCCTACAGACTTGCATTTTAAACCGTCATCATTTCCATCCAGAAGTTTCGAATCCCTCAGGCCTAAAACTCGCACTACACTTAGAAAACCGATGACCAATCCGCGAGCTCAGGCCCTTATGCTTCAAAAACAAATGCTTAGAATGGCTGAAGACCTTATTACCTTAATTAGGGGAAGCCACCCTTCCCCCTCTAAGAGACTTAGAACTGAATTTCTTACTTATTCTTCTGATCAGGAATCTGATATTTCTGTTCCTTCTGATTACCAGGATTTGCACTTATCTACTTATGAGGATTCTGATGCAGAGGATTCCATTCCCTCTGCTTCCCCCCAGAAGATTTTTCTTTCGGTGAAACCTTGCATACTCTTAGGGAGCATTTCTGCTGGGAAAGCCAGGATTACTCTGAGTCCAAAAAGAGGCTTAGGGAATTCTTACTCCTGCCCCAACACAGGTTTCTAGCTATCCCTCCTGTTCTGGGCATTGTAGATGATGCTTTCTTGGAATCTAGCCTTACCCCAGACGCTCTACCTCCAGCTCCCAGAAAACCTGACCGGTATTACAGAGTACCTGACTCTCAAGTTCCACTTCAAGAATCCTTCTGCTGATCCAGAGACCATTTCCCAAGGACCAAAAGGCATTAAGGCTACTGCTGCCAAAAATCCTACCCCTTTTGATAGAGATTGTAGAGCCCTAGACAGATGGGGTAAGAAGGTATACACTTCTGCTACTTTGGCCATTAGGGCTTTAAATTGCCAGTTTTGTATGTTAAAGTATCAGCAGCATATTATGGGACTACTTAAACAGAAAATTATGTTGATTTCTGACTGTGCTCAACACAAAGAATCACAGGATTTAATGCATTCTGCAGAACAAGTTGGTAAACGTACTTTGCAATGTGGTTTTGATGCTTTAGAAGCATCTTGCAGGGCTGCTGTCACTGGGTCTGTACTTAGAAGGCATGCTTGGCTTAAGGAATAAAACTTGCCAGATCATGTTAAAACTAAATTACTGGATGCTCCCTTAAACCAAGACCGCCTCTTTGGCAACAAAGCCGAAGAAGTCCTCAAAAAGATGGAGGAAAAAGCTAAATCTATGCAAACTTGTTAAAGATTTCCCACAAATACAGCCTGCCAGGTTTAGTAGGCATTGGCCTTCAAAGAATTGGTCCTTTCCAGTCTCTTCCAGGCCTTCTCTGTCCAAACCCAGTAACAGCAGACCACCTAGGTTACAGTCTCAGGCTGTGCACAGACCTAAGCAGTGGGAGGCTCCCACTTCCAAAGCAGGGAGTAGTAAGCCACCCCCCTATGGAAAAATGGCACAATGACTTAACCTTAACCCTTCCAAGCCCTGCTCAACTACCTGCTCCCTTAGGAGGAAAGCTCGCCCTGCATGCAAAAAACTGGGAACTCATTACCCTGGACAAATGGGTTTTGAACATAGTTTCCCAAGGATACAGATTCCACTTCCACACACTACCAACCCCAAACGGTTGGCCATACCTACCCCCAAATCAATGGGCGGAGGCCCAACAGCAGGTTCTCTCTCTTCACAGTATCTGGGCTATTTAGCCTGTCCCAGCAGAACAAAGGGGGCAAGGTTTTTATTCAAGATTTTTCCTGGTACCCAGAAAAGACAACTCCTGGTGTCCTATCCTGGACCTCTCTATTCTAAACACCTTTCTGGTAATTCCAAAATTCAGAATACTAACACTTCAACAGCTGCTTCCTATGCTAGGCAAGGATGCCTAGCTGGCAACCTTAGACTTAAAGGAAGCTTACCTGCACATTCCAGTAAAGGGAATCTTGCAAGAAATACCTACGCTTCAGGGCAGGCTCCATGCAGTTCTCTGCACTTCCCTGTGGCTTAGCTACTGCACCCATGGTATTCACAAAGTGTCTGGCTCCAGCCATTGCATTTTACAGGCAGAGAAATATTCAAATGTACCCATACTTTGACGATTGTCTGATTCAGGCAGAAAGCCAGGACTTGCTATTACAACATCTGGCATTGCTAAAGAAACTTCTAACCTCACTGGGGTACACCATAAATGAAAAGAAATCTCACCTAGTACCCTGCCAACAGGTTGTATTCCTGGGAGCAAGCTTGAACACAACTTCCCAGATGGCATTCCTCATTCCAGAGAAACCAGTTTATTTGACAACCTTCCTCAAACTATTGGCCACAAAACCCCAGCTATCTGCAAGGAAAATTCTGCAAGCCTTGGAGTTCCATGGCCTCTTGCATTCTACTAATTCCATATGCAAGACTGCATATGAGGACCTCCAACAGTATCTAAAAAGCCTATGGTGTCAACATTCTCAGGACCTTGTATCAATGATTCTTATTATTCCTTATATAAAGACGGAGTTCCTATGGTGGGCAGAGGCCTGCTACCACAACAAGGGGCTCCCTTTCACTCTATCCCCTGCCGCCCAAACCCTAACAACAGATGCATCAGACTATGCATGGGGGACTCACATGGCAGGGCAGTGCATTCAGGGCAAATGGAACCCGAGACAGATGCACCTGCATATCAATCAAAAAGAAATGTTAGTTGTACAGAATTCCCTGACAGCCTTCAAAGTCCTTATTCTTCCAGGACAACTATTGGTAAAGACAGACAACACCACAGTTATGTGGTACATAAACAAGCAGGGGGAACCCACTCGTACCCTCTCTGTAGACTAGCCATGGCTCTGTGGAACACAGGCTTGAGCTACCAAGTGCACCTACAAGCTCAATTCCTGCCAGGCAAGCTAAATTCACTGGCAGACTACTTGAGCAAAAATCTCATGAACCCACATGAATGGAAACTAGAAACAAAAATATTCAGCCTCTTGAGGAACAAATGGGGGGGACTCCAGAGGTAGAACTGTTTACCTCCCTTCAGAACTACCAATTGGACAAATTCTGCACAAGAACTCCCCACAGTCAAGTTTGGAAAGTGTTTGCACTGTCCTTTACCTGGGAAAGCCTCGGTTTATGCCTTTCCCCCTCTGCCTCTCCTCTCGAAGGTTCTACTAAAGCTCAAACAAGACAAACCAAGGTCAGTACTGATTGCACCAGACTGGCCACGCCAGCACTGGTACCCCCTCTTGCGGCAATATGACACTGCTGCAACCATGGCACCTGCCTCGGACCCCTTCCCTGCTGTCCCAGCAGGCAGGACAAATTCTGCACCCTTAGCTTCAAACCCCAAACCTTGCAGCCTGGCTAATTCCTTGAGCTCTCCTCTAGCATCCCTCAGTAAGCAGGTGCTAGATGTCATTCTTGAGGCAAGGAGGCCTAGCACTAGAAAATTCTATGCTGAAAAGTGGAAAAGATACTGTTTCTGGAGCCAGACTCAGGAGATGGGCACAACGGTGCCCAGCTTACCTCATATTCTTCAGTACTTAACAGAAGTGCTCCACAAGGGCCTATCTTTCGTGTCAATTAAAATTCATGCCTTAGAGGGGCCAAAAGACCCCCCAGGAGAGCTCCCACTCCAGCCTGGGACCTTAACTTTGTATTGGAAAAGCTCACTCTCTGCCCCCCTTTGAGCCAGCTGCAACAGCATAGTTGAAATGCCTTTCTTGGAAAACAGCCTTCCTTCTAGCCATCACTTCAGCAAAAAGAGTGTTTGAATTACCGGCCCTCATGGCAGTGGAAGCCTTGATTATCTTCTATGCGGACAGGATTTCCCTCAGGACCAATCCTTCCTTTATGCCCAAGGTGGTGTCTAGTGTGGCCCTAAATCAGTCCATTCATTTGCCTACTTTTTTCCCTAATCCACAAAACAAAGGGGAATGAATACTGCACTCCCTGGACGTGCACAGACAACTTAGATTTTATTTGGACAGGACTAAGCCTCAGAAAATCTGAACAGCTGCTAGTTGGCTTTGCTGCAGGGGCAGAGGGGAAGGCCATTTCAAAGCAAACCATTTCCAAATGGATAGCACATTGCATTCATTTCTGCTACAAGCACCATGGAAAACCTACCCCACAGGGGATAAGATCACATTCCACCAGGGCCGCATCTACCTCTGCAGCCTTTCTCAGAGGAGTCCTTACCTGGGGCATCCCAGAAGCCGCTACCTGGAGCTCTGTACATACCTTCACCAAGCATTACCACATGCCTATTTTTTTCTAAATCTAGAGCTGGTTTTGCCACTGCAGTCTTGCAGGGCTTAATAGCTGGCCCTAATGCTCTTTAACTTCCTCCTCCCTTCCTTTGCTTTGGGATACAACCCAAATGTGATGACTGCAACAGTGAAACACGAAGAACATAGTACAGTTGTGTACACTTACCATAAATGTAGATGTTAGAGTGTATTTACTGTTGCAGTCCTGCTTACCCTCCCTCCAGCCCCCTGACTTCTCTTGACTCTACCTTTCCTTCTTGTTTGGTATATTTAGTTTTTGGCTGTATTTTTTTTTGATGGAGATGTACCATAACATATATTTGCTTCCCATTGTGGGGGCACCTGACGTCTGGAGCAAGAAAAACTGATGTAATGGTGTCGGCTGCATGTTTTATACCCTGATGACCTGACATCATGAAAGAAGAGACAGCATCTGATGCAGAAATCTGAAACCTCTGGTATTCAGGCCATCTGAGGGCTATCTGCAGGCACATAACCCAAATATGATGACTGCAACAGTGAATACACTCTAACACCTACATTTTGTACACAACTGTACTTTCTTCCACCAGAACCTGGCTCCCACTTGGGGGCTCCTGACAGGTTAAGGCAAGAAAAACTGATGTATTGGCGTCGGCTGCCTTTCTTTATACTACTGACAATCTGTCAGTCCTGAAATGACAGTAACACAGAAATACTAAGCCTCTGGTATTCGGACCGGCTGAGGGCTACCCTGGCAGGGATAAACCAAATGTGATGACTGAAACGATGAGTACACTCTAACATCTACATTTATGGTAAGTGTACACAACTGTACTTTGTGCTTGTAGGCTTTGCCCGAGGGTATTAAAGCTGAACTTTTGGATTTTCCCTTAGATAATAAGAATCTTTTTGTCACTGCTACTACAAAGATGTTTGAAATTCTGAAGGATAAGGGCAAGATTTTGCAGGATCCCGTACCTAAGTTCCAGAGAAACTGTCATTCAAAGTCTTCCTTTGTCTTTAGGCAGTCTGTACAGCCTGCTAGGAGAAAGAGGGCTTCTAAGCAGATTTTTCCCAGATAAGCCACTAAGAATTCCAGAGGCAAAAAGCCTTCTTTTCCTGATAAATCTGCCTGTACCTGACATATAACCCTCCATGGCGAGATTCCTCTGTCAGGCTAACCATTTCTTTTCCTGTTTGGCAACTGATAACCATAGATACCTGGGTTCTCTCTTCTCGTTCAGCTTGGTTATTTTATGACTTGAAAGTACCTTCCAACATTTTCAGGTCCCCTTCAGCCTCCTCCTTGCAAGCTTTATCATTATCCTCTGGTCTTGTAGGATCTGGTGGAACAAGGAACCGTACAACCTTTTCCCTTGTCTCAATAGGGAACAGATTTCTATTCCAGAATGTTTCTGGCTCCCAGGAAGGATGAGCATAGAGGCCTATTCTGAACCTTCTCTAGACATCTTTCTCAAGGTTCTTTCCTTCAAAATGTCCCTTCAGACCCTTTTTCCTGTTTTGCTTCCCCATGCCTTTCTAGTCTCACTGGATACCTCCATATTCCTGTTCACACTCTCTTAAGGAAATGTTTGTTTCTCTGTTTCTTCCTCTCATTATCACCTCTCTGCTTTGCCTTTTGGTCTTCAGTTCCCAGGGTGTTTACCAAATGTCTAGCCCCTGTGGTCACTTTCTACAGACTTTAGGGAATCCAAATAGTCCTTTATCTGGACAATCGTCTGATTCAAGCCTTCTCTCAACAGCTTCTGCTTCAGAATCTATATTTCCTGCACAATGTAGATGAGATTCACTGTCAGTCCCCAAAAGTCAGTGTTGACTTCCATTCAGGACCAAATGTTTTTGGGTTGCAAGATTCAGGCCATCCTAATGTTGGCTTCTCTTCCACCTCCTAGGGTCCTTGCTGTGAGTGCTTTTTTCCAGTGTCTTCTCCTTCCAGTTCTTCCTGCAAGGGAAATTTTCTGAGTCCTGGTATTCATAGCATCCACAATTCCCATAGTTCCTTTTGTCATACTCCACATGAGAAAATTCCAATGGTATCTAAAGACTGTTTGGCTTCAGCACTGCCATGCTCTGGAGTTTCCAGTCCAACTTTTTACCCTGTTTCATATTAGAACTGTACTTGTGGATTCAGCAGATCTCCCTAAATCCAGGTCTGCCTTTTCAGGTTCCTCTTATTACTCAAGAGCTATACATGGATGCTTTTGATCAAGGTTGGGGAGCTTACTCCAACAATCTTGAAAGTCCAGAGTCTTCAATCTTGTTAACAACTGGCAGACCATGTCAATATCAAAGAGATGAGGGCTCCAATCCTTGCTTTTTAGGCCCTTCACTCCATCCTTTCCAGGTCCTCTAAAGGTTTTTACAGACAATACCATAGTCAGGTAGTACATAAACAAACAGTAGGCACAAAGTCTTCTATGCTTTGCAGACTGGCTTTTCGGGCTTGGGATTTTGCAGTATGCTATCACTTTGCTCTTTGGGTGGTTTACATCCATTCAGAGCACAATCTAGTGGCAGATGCTTTGATCAGGTCAATGTCACATCCTCACAAATAGATGCTTCACATAGAATGTTTCTGGACATTGTATATTGGTAGGGTACTCCTCAAGAGCTCTTTTTGCCTCACCTGTGAACACACAACTTCCCTAGTTCTGTTCCAGAGTTCCAAGTCCACCAGCTTGGAAAGTGGATGCCATGTCTTTTTTAGAAGGGAATTCCTATATGCATGTCTTCTTCATGTACTTCCCAAGGATTTGCACAAAATCATGTAGGACACACCCAAAATCTTGCTGGTGACACCATTTTGACCCAGACAGGACTGGTTTCCCCTTCTGCTTCACCTGGCCAGGGGCAATCCTCACAAGTTCTCACAAGATGGATTTTCTCATACAAGACAAAAGGGGTCTCTCATTCATTCTCACTTGTTCACACTTCAGGGATAGGGTTTGATTCCTTTTAGGCTCAGATTTTCTGAGAATGTGCTTCTGGTTTTGCAGAAGACCCACTATTAGAAAATCTTACTTTGCTAAATGGAAGAAATTTTCTATTTAGTGTCTCAAGCATGACCAGGACCCTTTGTCTGAGGGGGGTCATTATGGTCCTATGTGTAAATTGCTTAATATTAGTTTGGCATATTCCTCTGTTAATGGTCATTTGTCAGCCATTTCTGCCTGCCTGCCTCTGAGTCCACCTCTGGCTTCAAGGTTTGAACTCAAACAATTCCTAAAAGGCGTCCTTCATATCGGGTCCCCAAGAAAGTCTGCTCCTCCTTTGTGGGACCTTAATTTTGTTCTTGACAAACTGACTCTGTCTCCTTTGGAGCCTGCATTTCTCCTTTCCTGTAACAGTTGTACTTGGAAGACTATATTGTTGGTGTCTCTTACTTCTGCCAAGAAAGTTTCTTTACTCCAAACCCTTATGGCAGTTCCTTTTTTTTGTTTTTTCACAGAGACACATTTTTTGCTCAAGGTAGTTAATGATTTTTCCTTGAGTCTGTTCATCTTCCCTACTTTTTTCTTTCTTCATAGTTTGCTAGTGAGAAGGTACTACACATCTTGGATTTCCATAGACAGCTCATGTATTACTTGGTAAGACAAAATGCATTAGAAAATCTGAGCAACTTTTTGTTAACTTTCATGCCAAGAAATTGGGTTTGGCAGTGTCTATGCAAACCATCTCCTTCTGGATCTCTAAGGCCATTTCTTTGTTATTCATTTCATGACAAGCAGGTTCTCCTCTTCAGTACATGCTAATTCTGCTAGGGCAATAGCCTTTTCTGGTGCTTTTTTCAAGGGTCTGGATACTACATCCATCTTGGAAGCTGCCACTTGGTCTTCTGTCCACACTTTAACAAGCATTGGATGTTCTTTCCAGGGCCAGGGCAGGATTTGCCAGGGGTAACCTTCATGGGTTTGTAAAAGGCTTTTCTGTGCCTTCCTCCTCCCATACTTTACCATAGCTGTTGTACTCTGTTATGTATAAAGAATACTGCAACAGTGATCAGGAAGGACATAGTACAGTTGTGTAAGATCTTACCATAACAGTAGCTGTCCTATTTCTCACTTTTGCAGTATTCATTCCCTCCCTCCTACCCCTTTTCCTTTTTTCTGTTGCCTTTCTGCTGGCTATGAAATTTTCTTTTGTGTCCTTATCACTTTCTGTTTCTATTGCTGGATGGGCATGTTATTGTTTCTTTGAGGTTGGTCTGGTTTTTCTGGGGCAGTAAGTTCTGACGATTAAATATCCGTAAGTCACATATGTACCTTACGCCTTGCAAGTAGGACATATGTCTGACAAACAATGCCTGGAAGGTGTAAAAGCTTTGGTGTACTGGCTGGATATTGAGCTGTCCTCCACAGGGTATCTCGTATGTAAAAAATTGTGCAACAGTGAAAAGTAGGATGTCTACTGTTGTGGTATCCTTGTAGGAGATTCTCTCCATAATTAGTTTCCCTCCACTTGTATCTGCCTTTTAGGAGTTATCTGATGAAACATGCGTCACTCTTCTGTCATCCATATTCCAGTCCTCTGTGATTTATGAGACTGTTCATTTTCCTACATTTCTTCTGTTTACCTCGTCATCCTAGATGTGTGTACTTGGTTGGCAAATGAAAGATTAAAATATTTAAACAAAGTACGATCTTTCTGAATGTTTTATCATCCTATTTTCTGGACTTTCTTTAGCTAAAATTATGGTATGTCGAATATTTGAATTTGTCTGCACAGCTGATATTTTTATCCAAGTATCTAAGTTTACAAATGCATATATAATTGTTAGATTGTTATACATATATTTTTTGTTTTGTTTCTGAGCAAAGTGAATACTTCATTAACATTATTTTTCAGCGTGCCATTTTGTGCAATCTCCGTATATGGTGCATTTGTTATTTTGGCATGGATAGCTGGTAAAACCATTTTAATTCTTAGTATGTACAATGTTAATAAAGCAACAGCATGTCAGACTTTCAGTACTGCATTCAGTTATTAATAACTCAGTGTTGTTAAACATGCAAATCCTGACTTCAGTCCCATATTTGATTTAACATTGCTAACTGGGGGGGAAAAAAGTGAAACGCACATTAACTATTTACAGTCTAACCTGAGATCAGGAGTTAGTGGCCATATTATTTTATACACTCCAAGTCTTAACATCTACACCAGTGGCTTCTCATCTTGTTTTGGAGTCTACTTTAAGTAGACCTAGATCTTAGGTATTTTGTTCTATATCAGCATCCTCTTCAAGCATAAATTCCAGTACAGTGTCATGCAGAGTCCACTTTATTACTAAGAATTTCCGTTTCTGATCTCTAATAGTTCTCATTTCCATATTTTAATATATGTAGTAAGTCTTTCAGCTTTCTTAATGATTTGTCTTTGATCTCCCATATGGTAGTTATAGCTTTCTTAGCACTACTAATACTAAAGATAGCAGTGCTTTCACTTCTTCAATACACTATCTTAACCCAACTGATTAAAAAAAATCTCTGTACTGAGACTAAATTCTCTGAAAAGTGTAAGACGTAACATATTATTCGAATCATTTTTGTACTGAAAGAACTCCTTACATTCCTGGAATGTATGCTTCTAAGAACCACTTAATGAACCATCACAGCTCTAACGTGCCTGTTGTCTAAAATATTTTTTTTCAAATATTGCATGGATACATAAGCATGTGTCTAAATATTTTCATGCAAAAATTCAAAATTTTCTTGATTTGGTTGCATATTTAGGGTTAAGAGAAATTTCACTCTGGTAAATAATTTCTTAAATCATTCACTCTATGCTGATTTTGTCTTTATGCTATATTGGCGTCTCAAGTCTAATATCACTTTTCATGCCTTGTTTTATTACTCTTTTAAAATTTATCTTTTCTGTTCTGGTCTCAATCATAAAATCGAATACTTGTGGTTTAACAAAATTACTTCCCATGCTTTGCACATCTTCCTTGAGCTAAAATAACTTGGATGTGTACTCTCTTTATATATTTTAATATCTCATTTGACAGCCGAGTACTAGTAATGTAAGTTGATCCAAGTTCAAACCCCCCCCCCCAAATTTGTCCAGCTTCATTCCATTTTATTACCTCATCGCCTTTTATCATCTGCTCCTAAAAATCTCATTTCTTTATTCTCTTTTCTCCAAATGTTCATGATATTCTCTCCTGTCTTTCTTATTACTGTATATAATATAATCTATTGGTATTATTCTATTTTTCAGTGTGTAACTTCCCTTAATCTAAAGACTTGCTTAATACTTTTATGAATCTAAGTCTGTAGTGATACATGTTACATTAATTTCATAGCCCTGCCCAACTTTGATCCTCTTTTCACCTCCCTGGGCAGTATGCCTATCATGTGCTTCCATTTAGGCACGTAGTCCATATCCTGAATCAAATATGTTAATCTGAGTTACCTGGCATTATCATAAGCCTCCAAATCTGGAAGCCACAAACCACCCTTTTCTTTTGTCAGTATTAGTTTTCTATATTATTCCATATCTAGTCTCTTTGCTGATACATGACCTGGTCTCTATAACGAACCATTGGGACCAAAACATCTTAATTCCTTGAATCTTATTATCTTTAATCTTACTGTCATATTTTAAGTAGTTTCGTCCAGTTTACCTTGACTGCTTGCTCAGTATTACATATCAGCCAAATGCCCAAGTATCTTATCCTGTCATGACTCCACAAAAAGGGAAAACACTGTACTAGGTCATGTGTTAGGATGTGATTCAGTACTATAACCCTTGATTTTGCTTCATTTACTTTATATCCTGCTACCTTATTAAAAGATTTTAATTTGTCAAATATATTTTCTGTATTCTGGATTGGTAACATATAATATCGTACTGCCTTCATAAAGGGGCTGTTTTTTCATTAGTATTTCTGTATTTATATCCAGTTATGTTTAATTGGCTTGTATTTGATTATCTTATGTCCCTGTCTAATGGCTCTAAATGTAAAGCAAAGAGTATTGGTAAAGTGGACAATGCTGCCTAGTTCCTTATGTAAGACTAAACATTTTAGATAGCTCACCACCACACTCGTCTGTAGATATTAAATATTAATTTTGTCCATTTAGTGGAAACCCAGATGCCTGAAGACATCTCTTCAAAAATTCTCATCTCACTCTGTCATATACTTTTTCAGCACCCAAACCTATTAACATTAATATATCTAATTGAATGGTAAGGGTTCTATTGATTGTCAGACATTTTTCTACCTTATGCCGATCCACACTGATCCATGTCTGTTATTCTGAGCAATATCTTTGCCATTCTTTTTGTCAGAATTCATAAGCACTTTATAATCATGATTCAGAAATCAGATTTGAAATGGCTCTGTAAGACCTAGGTCTTAGGGGATCTCTTCCCCTCCTTTGGAATAACTGCGACTGATGCTTCTTTCAAAGTCAAAGACACATCCCTACCCAGAAAAATATTGTTAGAAAGTATCAGCCAGTCTTTTATTCTCCTATCTTCTTTTCCTGCACTTCTATTGCAATTCCATCACTACTAAGGTTTTCCCTGTTTTGTTAAATTTGTTTCCTTTAGTTTTACTGTTAATACAGCTCTCTTTTTGTATCATTTAACTGAGGAAGTTGTAATTGTCTGAAATATGTTACCATTTTCTGTGTGTTACTCTCAGCCTCTCCATCTTGTTTGTATAGTGTAGTGTAATAATTCACCATTAAATTCATAATTTTCCTGGGTCCATTTCTACTTTGATAGGCTCATAATTCCTGATTATAGTTGTCATGCTTTCAACCGTTTGTTGCCTCAAATGCTAAGTTAACAATTTGGTTCCTCAAGGGTTATAATAAAAAAAAAATGTTTTATAGCCAGTGATCTGCAGTTGTTCATGTTTTCTTAATATTCTTGAATAGATATTCTAGCTTCTTTCAGTTGCTGTTCAGCCTGCTGTGTTTCCCCCTTGCTCCTTTTTGCATCTGTAAATCCCATACTTGTTAAGCTCTCTAGGCACCTTCTGTGGCCATTATTCCATATCTCATTTGCTTTCATTGGTAACGCATTTCTTATCTTCAGTTTACAAATTTAACAACATTTTAGTTACCTTGATCTGTGCAGTCATCGAGTGGCTTCCTTTTCAAAAGGAGTAGTGGAAAATGCCAGTGTTTTCAGTTTTTTTTACTTTCCTGTATAACATTTATGTAGGTGCATGTCTGACACTATCAGTGGATGTGTTTTCCTACTTTCATCCATGTTCCAGTATGTAACACCTATCTAATCTTGATAAGAAACCACATTTTGCTAAAAAGTGTGTATATTTAATATCATATTCCTTATTTTCATTAAATAAATACGCTCAAATACATATGTGTTATTTCTCTAAGTATTTACCCTTGGTCAGTATTCTATGACATATAGGCCCTCCAGAGACACTTTCTTTATTTCCTGTAGTGTTTCAGTCACCTGCTACTATTGTACATGCTTGAGGAAAGCTACAACTTTTCCTATAATGCTCATTAAATCCTGTTGCACTACTTTTGGTGGACTGTATAATACAGCCAGTGTAATTCCTGCACACTGCCAACAACCTCTTAAGAGTATATATCACTAAGTCTTCCCTGCCTCTCCTTTTATTCTTCAGTCTTTATTCTTGTGCCTTTCTTAATTAATGTTAAGACCCCTTTCTTTTGCTGTGCTTCTGTTCTAACTAGCAAACCTGCCTTGTCACCTTTCCTTACGAAAGTTTCACATTTTTTGTTATTCAGGTGTGTTCCCTGTAACATTATTGCTTGTGCATAACTATTGCAAATATAGGTCAGTACCTTGTCTTATTTTTTTTTGTCAACAAGCCCAATTATATTTCAAACCAATAAAGTAAAGCATGCCATAATAGAGATTATATTTATCCTAATTAGCTTACATTTGTTATCTGTCTGTTATAAAACTGGTCTATCATAGCCTGCATCATTTTTTGAAGCCCTTTGTATATATGTATATATTTCTGAGATGTTATCTGAAAAGAACAGGGTTGCTTTTTCTTTTCTTTTTTTTTAACACACAAACCTCTCCCTTCCCATGGAAAAAAACAGCATATTAACTATATGCATGTTTTTGCAAGGCCAAAATGTTGTATGCAGACAGCCCAGTATTATAACACTGATCCGTTTGTCTTGCCTGTAGTATTTTATTTCTAAAGCTGTCCCTGTTGTACTTCTGCTGCTGAGTGACCAACAACCATTTCAAATTCAGTGAACAAATATCTACTTTTATGACTTCCAAGATGGGTGCACATTTAGTAACAGCTTAATGTTCATCGTGTTTCACTGTTGCAGTCATTACACTTGGGTTATCCTGCTGGCAGGCTACCCGCAGTCGGCCTGAATTCCAAAGTCTTGGTCCGGTGTCGGTTGCTGTCGCCTCTTCCCTGACGTCAGTGCACCAGGGGTATAAAAGATGCAGCCGAAGCCATTTTCTTCAGTCTTTCTTGCCGTGTGATGCCCAAAGCAAAAGCAGTTCACAAGTGCCGGTCGGCCGACTCCTGAGATTTTCAAAATCTAATTTCAGATCCGAAGTCTTCATTAAAGCTAAGTACCCCGTTGGGGAAACTTTTTTTCTTGCTCCAGACCGATGTCAGAAAAAGTTAATAATTGTATTTCTTGTGGGAAGCAAATACCTCATAAGGATTTTCATTCTTACTGTATTCCTTGCCTAGGCCCTGACCACAACATTGCTAGCTGTCAGTTTTGTGCTAGGTTTAACCAACGCACTATTAAGCGTCGGTACGATTTTGCCTTTCATTACTTTGGCCAAAGATTTAATTATATAATGCCATTGGAACAGCCGACGACTGGAGTTTATAAAAAGCGCAAGGAAAAGACAGGCATCTGAGGTCCAAAACCGACGACGAGGCATCCGCTAGGCCAGTCGCCGGTTCTCAGTGAGGTGCTTTTGCAGCCCCTGACACCCGCAACCTCAGAGCCACAGGCCGCTTCTGACTCCCACGTGGAGCCAGCTAGGCCTCTGGATACTCAAGGTATTGGACACTCGGAAACAATTCCCTCAGATGGGTCCAGAGCCGCTGAGCAGGCATCGGCTTCTGAGGGTGTTTTCAGACCTACACAGCTATATGTAAAGCCAACCTCGGCTTCAAAGGCAAAGACTAAAGCAGCTCTAAAGACAAAGAAACAAGTACAGCATTCTCCTGGGCAAACTTTCATGCCTAAAAAACAGATGCTTAAAATGGCCGAAGACCTAATTACTTTGATCAGGGGTTCCCATCCCCCTCCTGATAAGAGGCCTAGGCAAGAGACAGAATATGAATCTTCAGATCCGGTTTCTATTTCCTGTGACTCCTCTTCTGAACAGGGATACTCTCTTCCTCCTTATGAGGATGCTGATGCTAAAGAATCTATTCCTTCAGCCTCTCCTCCTGAGGATTATTTTTTGGGGAAACCCTACATACCATGAGGGAGCACTTTCACTGGGAGAGCCAAGATTACTCAGAATCTAAGAAAAGGCTCAGAGACTTTCTTTTTCTACCTCAGCACAGACCTCTTGCTATTCCACCTGTTCTAGACATTGTAGATGTATTTTCAGAGTCTGGCCTGTCTCCTGACTCTTTACCTCCTACACCTGTTAAGCCAGGTAGATGTTACAGGGTTCCAGATTCTCATAAATTTCTATATAAAAACCCTGCTGCTGACCCAGAAACTATATCTCAGGGTCCCAAAGGGGTCAAGGCTTCCACTGCAAAAAACCCTGTCCCCTCTGATGGGGATTCAAGGGCACTGGACAGATGGGGGGAAAAAAGTTTACACTTCTGCTACCTTGGCTGTAAGGGCCTTAAATTGTCACTTTCATATGCTTAAATGTCAGCAGTACTTAATGTCACTACTAAAACAGAAAATGTTGACAAATTCTGAATGTCCTGAAAACAAGGAAATGCAGGATTTATTGCATGCAGCTGAACAAGTGGAAAAGCATACTTTGCAATGTGGTTTTGATTCACTGGAGACCTCTTGCAGGGCCGCGGTTACGGGTTCTGTCATTAGAAGGCATGCTTGGTTAACGGAACAGAATCTGCCTAATCATGTTAAAGCAAAATTATTGGATGCTCCACTACAGCATGATACTTTGTTTGGTGTTAAGGCATAAGAGGTGTTGAAGAAAATGGAGGATAAAGCGAAATCTATGCAGACAGTTAAGGATTTCTTACAGGTACAGCCACTCAGGTTTAACAGGAACTGGCCTTCAAAGAATTGGTCCTTTCCAGTGTCAGACAGGCCACAAAGAGGCAGATACAGGTGCCCTTGAGGCAGATCCCAGCCCCAAGGCTCATACAGGCCTAAGCAATGGTGTGCTCCTATCTCCAAAAGCGGAGAAGACAAATCACAGCCATATAGGAAACCGCCCCAATGGCATTCCTCTGCCAATACCAAGCACTTATCTGTTGGCAGCCCCCTTAGGGGGAAAACTAGCACTTTTTCACAAAATTGGCACATGATCACCCAGGACAAATGGGTCTTGAATATAGTGTCTCAGGGCTACAGGTTCCACTTTCACACCCTGCCAAAGGCAAAAGGTATGCCAGACCTGCCCACACAATCAATGGGCAGAGGCACAAAAGCAAGTTTCATCCCTCATGGACATGAGGGCCGTTCAGCGAGTACCACAGCAAGAGCAGGACAAGGATTTTACTCAAGACTTTTCTTGGTACCCAGAAAGGACAAAGCCTGGAGACCAATACTGGACCTGTCTATTCTAAACACTTTTCTGGACATTCCCAAATTCAAAATGTTGACTCTGCAGCAGCTTCTGCCCATGCTGGGCAAGAAGGCTTGGCTTGTAACTTTGGACCTAAAAGAGGCATACCTGCATGTCCCAATCAGACAATCTTGCATAAGATACCTCAGATTCATAGCTGGCTCAATGCACTACCAATTCTCTGCACTGCCCTTTGGCTTATCTACTGTGCCCAGGGTCTTCATAAAATGCCTGGCACCAGTAATTGCATTTTGCAGACAAAGAGGGATTCAAATATATCCTTACTTGGACGACTACCTTATTCAAGCAGAGAACAAGGACATTCTACTGAATCATCTGGCGTTTGTAAAAAGATTACTAATTTGTCTAGGGTACACAGTAAACAAAAAGAAATCAAAACTAGTACCCTCTCAAGAGATAATATTCCTGGGTGCAAGCTTAAATACAACTGCCCAGATGGCTGATCTCACACCAAACAAAGGCAACTGACTTCTTACTTCGAAATGTTGGCAACAAAGACCCAGTTAGCTGCAAGAAAAATTCTGCAGGCTTTGGGCTTAATGGCATCCTGCATTCTGCTAATTCCATATGCAAGACTGCATATGAGGAAACTACAATGTTATTTAAAAAGTGTTTAGACTCCACATTGCCACAGCCTGGAAACATTAATTACCCTCATTCCCTGTCTGCAACAGGAGTTTCGATGGTGGGCACAGGCCTGTCACCACAACAATGGACAGCCATTCAGTTTGCCCACAGCCAGGCAGACACAACAGATGCATCCGATTATGCCTGGGGGGCCCACATGGCAGGAAAATATATTCAGGGCACATGGCCCGCAAGCCAAATGCATCTTCATATCAATCAAATAGAGATGCTAGCTGTTCAGAATGCCCTGACAGCCTTCAAGGATCTACTTCATCCAGGACAACTGCTAATAAAGACGGACAATACTGCAGTCATATGGTACATAAACAAGCAAGGGGCACACATTCCTACCCACTCTGCAAACAAGCCCTGACTTTGTGGAACACAGCACCGACTTATCAAGTACGCCTGCAAGCACAATTCCTGTCAGGAAAGACAAATACTCTGGCAGATGAACTAAGCAGAAACCTCATGGATCCTCACGAATGGAAGCTAGATCAACAAATCTTCAGCATGATAACAAGGAAATGGGGATGCCCAGACATCTATTTGCCTCCCTTCACAACTGCCAACTAAAGAGATTCTGCACAAGGACTTATCACAAGCAAGCATGGAAAGTGGATGCGCTATCATTCAGCTGGACAACCCTTACAATATATGCCTTTCCTCCACTGCCTCTCCTCCCCAAGGTACTCCTAAAGGTCAGACAAGAGAAGCCAAAAATGATACTGATTGCCCCAGACTGGCCACACCAGCACTGGTACCCAATCCTAAAGAGCTTGTCTCAAGGCCCAGCCTGGACATTACCACAAATTTCTCATTTACTGACCCAACAAAACAATCAGATCCTGCACAGCCAACTCGGAACCCTAAATCTGGCTGCATGGTGGATAATGTAACCATTCAGAACTCACCTCTCTCTAAAGCAGTTATGGATGTTATTTTGTAGGCTGGGAGGCCCAGCACCAGAAAATCTTGTG
The DNA here is from genome assembly GCF_019279795.1 of Protopterus annectens. Lineage (NCBI taxonomy): Eukaryota > Metazoa > Chordata > Ceratodontiformes > Protopteridae > Protopterus > Protopterus annectens. The sequence continues at coordinate 997,381,594 of NC_056748.1, forward strand.
CAGAAAAATGGAAGAGATTCTGTGTTTGGAACCAGGCACAAGGAATTGACACACATGTACCAAATATTCCTCAGATGTTACAATACCTAACTGAGATGCTGGACAAAGGCCTGTCCTTCTCATCAATTAAGATCCATGCCTCTGCCTTTTCCGCTCATTACAATACGGACCCACCTATTTTTGCACATCCATTGCTAAGGCAGTACCTCAGAGGGGCCAAAAACATAAGACCTCCAAGGAGAGCGCCAATACCTGCATGGGACCTCAATTTTGTCTTGGAAAAGCTCACACTGCCTCCTTTTGAGCCAGCCAATATAGCTGAGATAAAATTCTTATTATGGAAAACAGCTCTGCTCCTAGCAATAACTTCAGCAAGAAGAGTTAGACACTAATGGCTGTGGAACCTTTTATAATTTTCCATCCCGACAGGCTTTCTCTGAGGACAACCCCAACATTTATGTCTAAGGTAGTGTCCAGTGTGGCTCTTAACCAAACCATTCATTTGCCCACCTTTTATCCAAACCCACAGAATAAGGGGGAGAGACTTCTGCATTCTTTGGACATACACAGACAGCTTTGCTTCTACTTGGACAAAACTAAAGCCTTCAGAAAGACTGTGCAACTCTTTGTGGCATATGATGCAGGATTGCAAGGTAAAGCTATCTCAAAGCAAACTATTTCAAAATGGATAGGCGACTGCATTTGTTTCTGCTATTCACAACATGGCAAATCAGTGCCTAAGGGCATTAGGCCACATTCAACCAGAGCAGCAGCCACTTCAGCAGCCTTTCTCAGAGGAGTACCAACCAAGGACATTTTGGAGGCTGCAACTTGGACTTCAGTGCACACTTTCACAAAGCACTATCACTTACCTCTTTACTCTAAATCCAGTGCTCTCCCAGTGTGAAAACATAAACTCAACAGAGATGGCCAGTAGACTTGTGTTTATGGGTAAATTTCAGTAACTGGCTAGTAAGTGCATTGCCTGGATGCTGGGGATAAAGAAATACAGAAGACCTGGAAAAAATCAGCTACAAAAGGTGAGGAAGAAACACTGATTGGTGAAAGTTCTGTAGCTGTTCAGCAAAAAGCAATTACATTTTCAGACATGACTTCTAATAATCTACAGGAAGATATAATACAGCTGCATACAGACCTGGTTAAAATAAACAAAACGCAGATTAAGTATATGGACCCAAACAACAAAAGGCTGGAAAAAATGTAAGAAGCTTTAAACAGATATTCAGATGAGATGATAAAGCTGCAAAAATCCGAGGCTGAAATGAAGAAAAGGCTGACTGAATATGAGACTGCTCAGGAAGAAATTTTCAAAAAATAGTAGAATTAGAGGGCAGAACATGCAGGGAAAACCTGAGATTTTCAGCTATACCTGAGAAGCTGGATGGAACAGATTTGCATTAATTTTATGAAAGCACAGATTAGCAACTGGACTGGTAATACACAGCAGAAGTTGTTAGCTGAAAGGGCACATTGTGTGTATGCTCCAAACCTGGCTATAAGAAAGCAACCTAAACCTTTAATAGTAAAGATGCAATCCTACCAGCAGAAGAAGGAGTTGATTCTAACAATACTGTGGCAGAAGGACAAAGGGGAGACAGCAGAGTGTTTGTGGAGAATGATTACTCATTGTACACCAGACAGAAGAGGAGCAAATTTATTCCACTATTCAGGGAATGTCAGGATGCAGGTGTGAGAGTCAAACTGCTGTGCCCAGCTGTTTTCAAGGTATTCCTCCCCGGAGGTAAAATAATTTTTGTGAAGTACGTGCTAAGGAAGAAATATAAAAGTTTGTCCAACAAAAAAGTGAGCTGTGAAGCGGAAGGAGATTCTGCTGCTTGTTCTGGTAATAAAAACCACAGAAGGACTGTACCTGTGAAACCTTTTCAAATATTTCAATGGAAAATATTGGAGAGAAGGAAGGGGAGCATGAGAGTAGACTAGAAGAATCAGGAGTACGTTGGAAATAAAGCAGAGACAGGATTTCTGAGATGAACAATAATACACTAGTAATGTAATATTGGCTTACAATGCAATAATTATATTTGTGAAATATGATGGAACAAGAAAATCTGGAAATATTGGACTTTTTCAGAATTTGTTGGAATTGTGGGGGACTCGAGCTTATGCCCTACTTCATCTCATTAACGCTCATAAAAGTGCTTTGGGGAGGGAGAAAATTAACCAAGTAAAGATTTTTTTCTTAAACAGTACCAATTTTGTAGCATTTTTTTTTTACATGCTGTAAAGTGTATTTTTTCAGTTAGCTATAAGTGTAATAGGGATTGTAAACAGGTGCTGCTGTTTTTTTTTTCCTTTTCTTTTCCTTGTCCCTTCTTTTACTTCAATTTTAAGAAATGTAGGTACTGTAATAAAAAAAAAGGCTTGGTTAAAAACCACGATAAAATAAATCAATGTGCTTTTTCTCATTCTTGCATGGGGGAATGATTGGATTAAAGACCATAGATTGATTTAGTAACAAGTTTTAAGAGAGCAAGTAAAATAAAAAGAACATTGAATATTATTTTTTCTAGCAAATATGTGTATACTCAATAACAATTCTGCAGCTGGTCTTCATGTTTTCATGAAAACAATCTGATAAAGAGAAACTGGCTGCCAGGTTCTCATGTCTCCAGGGAGACAGTCTGACAAAGAGAAACTGGCTGTAGTCTAGTAGAAAATGATTGGCTGGGGAAAAAAAAGAAAAAAAAATTGTTTAGGAGATGATGTTCTCTGAATTCATTCAGGGGTAAGGATTTTCCCAAGATAGATAATGTTCTCCAAAAGCATTCTGGGGCTTTCCCAAGGCAGTTAATGTTCTCTGAAAACATTGAGGAGTTTTCCAGGCTAGGAGAGCTTTAAATACGAGACAAAACCCATCAGCACTTAGTAGAAGCACAGGCTGCACCATGCGTCTTAGCATGGATAATCTTTATTTTAGGTTAACTGAAGTTTGAATGTGGCTGTCAGTTTGAACTTTTGATCCTGTTAGGAGGGCAAAACTTCAGCATTTGAAAGTGTACAGAGTTGTGTGCGTTAATAGCAAGTTAATAGGTTTTAAATGCTTGTTTTTTGTTTGATGGCTCTCACTAAAACAACTTTTTTTTAAGATGTGACATAGGCTGAAATGGATATGACAAGAAACAACTGTGTAAAAATTCAGCCTGCTAAACAGCATATGCTTATAACACAAAAGCTAGAGCTAGAGATTTAACAAAATGGTGTACGTAACATGTCAGAATAATAACTTTTTAATACCATGATGCTTTCATTAATGTCTTTAAATGTAAATGGCAGCACAGATGAATACAAACGAGTAGTGAACTATATTAAAAAATGTGGAGTACAAATAACTGTTATGTTACGTTAGAAAGAACTGAACATGTGAATTTGACAAAGAAAGGTTTTCGGGAAGGTTATTCAGCAGAATACCTGGGACAAAGAAAAAGAGATGTACTTGTATTAATTGCAAGAGGAGCTCCAGTAGTGATAGAAGAAGATAAAAAAGATAATGGCAGATTTGTAGTGCTAAGGGGTTGCTGGCAAGGGAGGAGGATTACACTGGTTTGTATTTGCATTCTACCTAAAACTGCTGTAATGGAGCCTAAGAAAATTCTGGGAGAAATTATCAGTTTTCAGCAAGGAATATTACTTTTAGGTCAGTACTAGAATTTGATTTGCAGCAGTGAAGATGTGTCTGGGGGCCCAGAAGGGAAAATATAACAACGGAGGGTAGATTTTTGAAGAAATTTATGAAAGTATTTGGCATGGAGTTCAGTAATAGGAGTTTGGAGTGAATTTGACATATCAAGATATAATACCTGGGCTAGGCTAGACAGAATTTACATTTCACAGGAACACGTGCATTTAATTGGTCTTGATACTCACCCAATAACTATTTCAGATCATGCGCAAATAATAGCTAAAATAAAAGCACCAGGTAATGAAATAAAAGTGAGAGAAGTTTAAGGAACGGGTGGTGAACATTATTAAGGAGCTGTTAGAGAAGATAAAAATTTCTTTTGAAAATACAGCTAAGGAGTGTAATAAAATTAAGGTAGAGTTTAAAAATAGGGTTAAGAAGTAATAAGAATTATTTAGGACGGACAAAGTGTTAAAGTATTGCAGAATAGTTGGAATCTCACATAAGAGGAAGAGGATCAACTGCAAAATGCTAGGCAGAAAATAAGGGTTACCTTGATAATGTGCACTAGCTCAGAAAGATTGCTGTTAAGCAGCTGTGTTTTGATAACACCAGAGCACAAAAACTTTTAGCACAACGAGTCAGACAACAGAAAGTAGAAAGGGCTGTCACCAAACCTAGGGAGCCAATTACAAGGAACGTAACAAGAGAACCTGTAGAGGTATTAGAAATATTACGAAAATTCCGTGAGAATCTCTATAAAGCAGAGAAATATGAAAATCAAGAAAAGCTACAAATGGAAATGCTTATGGAAGTATTAAATATGCCAAGGTTAGAGGAATATGAGGGTGAATTACTAGGAGGAGATGAGATAAAAATTGTGATGTATAACCAATTTGCAGGAAAGTCCCCAGGAATAAATGGTATTCCTGTGGAAGTTTGGAAACTAGGAGGACCACAACTGATAAAGATGTGGAAGGTTTTGTGTAACAGTATTTTAACAGGTGGAAGGTTTTGTGTAACAGTATCTTAGGAGGAGAAGTACCACCATCCTGGAAGAAAGCAGTGGTAGCTGTAATACCAAAAGAGGGTAAAGATCCGTCAGATCTTGCTTCATACGGGCCCATTTCAGTCCTAAACCATGATTGTAAAATGAAGTAATGCCAAAACCAATAGATATGGATAAGTCTGGTTTTGTGAAGGGGAGACCAACATTTGATAACACTTAACAGAACACTGATGATCCAGAGGGAAGCAGAGAAAGCATTTGACAGAGTCAGCTGGGAATGGGATTTTATGAGCAGGGCAATGGAAGCATTTGCATTTAATATCCATATACCCAATATTTCCTAGCCTGATGAATTCCACTATATATTGTATAGGTGCTTGACTATGTTTTCTGTAGCACACCTTAATTGTATTCTGTAGTATTTATCTGTACATTGCAATGTATTAATTTGATCCTAATCTTCATTTATTACTGTATCTCAATCTTATTTGTATTTTGAAATATTTATATAAACTGTTTCTACATTGTATTGTATTAACCTGGAGCTTTTCTCCTTGGGTCTTTGCTGAAAATGGGCACTTGCTCAGTCCTACCAACCTGGTCAACAAATGTCAAATAAATAAATAAATGCATTTCATGAAAAAAGTATAAGGTTATATAAGGGATTGGAGGAGAAAATTAAAGTGGGTGCGGTCCTCTCTGATAATTTCTGCTTTGAGACAGTTTCAGATCTTTTCAGGATACAAAATTAATGAAGCTAAAACAAAGGCACTAGCTATAAATTATGTACCTACATATGAACTGATTCAGAAGTACCCATATTTGGGGACATGATAAAATGAAGTATTTAGGAGTATGGATTAAAAATTATTTTAGTGTGGCAGCTAAGAGTATGTGGGAAGAGACTAACAAAAAATAATACAAAAACTGAGAAAATGGAAGCTTTGTTATATGGATATGGATAGTGAGATACAAGCAGTTCAAATGTATTTAGTCCCTTTAGTCTTATACACAGGTCAGGCATATTTTTATCAACCAGAGGAGAAGTGGTGGGTAGCAATTGATAAGGAGCTGAAGGACTTTATCTGGGAGGGGAAGACAGCAAGAGTCAAGTGGGAGAAGCTGATTCTTCCAGTAGAGCAGGGCCGATTGGGATTATCCAGTTTGAATGGGTATTTCAGAGCTACACAGTTAAGACTCCTATACATAGCACAAGCAGAAAACTATAATTCAGAGTGGAAAGGGATGATGGTGAAACGGGGGGGGGGGGGGTTCAAGAAACAAGGAGAGGCTGGGATTTTGGATGCAGGCCTTTAAGGAGAATAACAATAATTGTACAGAATTGTTATATCCTTAAAGTAGCAGAAAGCATTCTAAGAACTAAACCAATAAGGGAATGGAAAAAGGAGATTCTGCTGATAGGGATGACTGCAATTCATGATACAGACAACAAGCAGGAGGGGCTGGAATTTATTGTAGAAAACTGGCAAAGGAACCAAGGGATTGGGACCAAATAACTAGAGGGAAAGGTGATAGAATGGTAAGATGCCAAGAACTTATTTGGACTGCAGGTTGATTGCCTTCCCTATCAAGGATTGATGTCAGAGTATAGGCAAATAGAAAGAAATAGGGAGGTCCTAAACAAACAAAAAAAAAAAAAACACCACTGGTGTACAGTTTTTGATAGTCTGGAACAGAAGTTGCCATTAAAAAAGGAATAATAAGTCGTCCTGTCCGTAAGCTTCATTGTGTTTTCTTCCAGGGTCTTGGCATATGTTTTTTTTATGTATTTATTTGTCTTGTTGACTGGGAAAAGTCCAATTGAGTAAGACCCAGTTTCAGCTGAGGCCAGGGGAGAAAAGCTCCAGATTTAAGTTACACATGATGCACTTTTATAATTGCAGGGTAAGAACATTTATATGTGAGCTTATTTACATGATTTATAAATATTTCGTACATGAACATAGTATTTTAACACACAAAAAGAGAGAAATTCAGATAAATTGACTAATTATTGAATAGCACAATAAAATACAGTAACAGTTGATGTATTTATAGCATGATGGCTGCAGGGACAAGTTCAAACTAGAGTGTTTTTGAGATTAGTAGTAGTTTACAGACAGACAAGTAATAATGTAGCTTAAAAATCGATAACTGGGCATAAAAGGAGAAGTTATGGAAATGAGCAGGAAGATAAATGGACAGAGAAGGAATTATACTTCGTGGTGAGGTGCGAGAGAGAGAGGAGTTGTAAGAATTTAGGAAATTAGTGCAGTATGAAGAGGTGGTCAGCCACAGTGGTGCAGCGGTTAGCGTTGTCTCCTCACAGCAAGAGGTTCTCTGATTCGATTCTCGGCTGGAGCTCCTTCTGTGCGGAGTCTGCCTGTCCTCCCTGCAGTTCAGTGAGTTTTAAAGACATGCAAGTAGGAGTGTGTGTGTGTGTGTGTGTGTGTGTGTGTGTGTGTGTGTGTGTGTGTGTGTGTGTGTGTGTGTGTGTGTGTGTGTCTTCTGTGAAGGTTGGGTGCTGGGCTGGCAACTCAACACTGTTAAAACACCACTGCTAGTTAATCTCCAGACCAGTGATCTGCTATGGTGACCCCTAACTGGGAAAAGCTGAAAGACATTGCATTGCTAGTGCAGTATGAAGAGGTGTGATAAGACGCAAAAGATTGGGAAACCTGATGGCTGCAAGAGTTGGAGAAAAAGTAATCTGAGTAAAGCTAGCCAGCTGATGTACTCCTTGTGATTATATCACTGCATATATTATATCATTGGTCATGTTATTTTACAGCTTCTGGAAAAAGAGTATATGACCATGACAGACAATTTTGCATCTATGTTTATGTAATTACTTGTCTGTGATGGGGTTGGGATAAAATATCATGAGTTTTGAGAAGTGTTTCACGATACATTTTTTGCATATTCCAGTAACAGGTGTGTAAGGCCTATAAGAAAATTTTGTTAACGTTATTTAAGTAGGCATTAAAAGTCTGATATCTGATGTTTAAGTTGTATATTCTTTAATTTTAGGCACCAGAATTATTTGAAAGTAATGCTTACACTGCAACAGTGGATTATTGGAGTTTTGGAACAATGGTATTTGAATGCATAACAGGATTCCGTCCCTTCTTACACAATTTGCAGCCTTTTCAGTGGTAAGAATCTGTTTGCATTTTTTATTTGTTATGTTACTTTTTCATCTACATATGAACTGTGAGATGAGATTCTTTACATGCTGGCCAGTTTGAGCATCTTTTGACATAAAGGGATACAAAAGGTGGTGCAGGCAAGAAGAATTTCATTTTCTGTAGGTTTCTGCCTCAATTAGAAACCTACTGTTGAATAAAGAAGTGAAATTGAATATTACGAAAGTGTCTGTCATGTAATCGCTTTAGTTACTCATGTTACCATCCAGGTATACCCACTGAGACTGCTCTAACCTTCTGGCTTGGGAGTCTAGAATTTCACTCTGATGAATTTTTTTGGGTTCTTCATATCTTCCACCTGATTTCCCTTTTACTTTTGGTGCTAGGCCTTAGTACGCTCTTTCTTTCTCTCTGTATGTGGGGTGACAGCCTCACTTCTGTTGGACTTTCGTTTAAGTTCAGACAGCAGTTGACTGCTGTCTTTTCCAGTTTGTGCACCATTGTTTCCAACTCTGTCAGCACAAGCTCTTTCATTTAGGTTTATTTTAGTGTAATTTCTAAAGGTGCACAGCTGTTTCAGCACCCATTCATGATTTCCACATCTTTTTCTTCAGAGAACCCAAACACACCACATGTTCATTTTATACGTTACATAGAACTTTCAAGGTTTAATGTTTTGTTTCAGAGCTCCAGCTTGCATGGCAATTTCAGTCTTTTGGGTAGAGCAACAGTTTTTGTTCATTTTGACAGCTCTTGAGTGTTGAGGTCAGCATTTTATTTTTATTTTCAGAAATAATGTTATTTATTTTATTTTATTAATTTATTCCCACTAGACTAGTTAGCCTCTTTTTTAGGGGCGATCTGAGGTGATATTTAAACTCCTGGGGGAAATTTGACATGGACATCGGGAGAACTTCCCTTACTCTTTTCGAGAGGTACTGTGGGATCTTTTCCATCTTTCTGAGCCAGTACCCACTCAAGCATCTGGAGCCTCTGTTTAAGGTCTTATCCAAAGGATGGCACATTCAGGAGTGCAGCACCCCCACACCCCCTTATGCTGCACTACAGTGTTAGCAGTCTGTCTGCTTGGTGTAGGAATAGATCCCACAACCTTCTGCACCAAAGCAGTGTGTGCTACCTGCTGAGCCAGTGACACTGCTCATCTCTTCCAACTTTACTATTACTTTTGATTCACTTTTCTTAGCTACCCCTGACAGCTTTTGCAGTTTTACATTGCAGAACTGTAAAACCTTGGGAGACTTCCGATTCACTTTACTGCTGGTTGGCCTTTTGTTTTGCAACCACAGTTCTTGAAAAGGTTGTATACTTTCCCACAAATTTTCGCTTCTTGATAACAGCCCCTGTTGATCCACTGCCTCATTTTTTGTGGTGATAGACCACCTCTTATTTTTGCCAGTCATTGTGTGTCACACACATTTTATTTTTATAAAAGATCGTTAGAGTTATGGCAAAGCATCACTCTACAAAACTTTTTCTGTTGTGTCTTATATAATTCTGATGGGAGAATAGTTTGTGTAGCAAACAAATTCCTTATAAAGATTCTCACAGAGCTTTCTTGTTTTGTCTGATGGAGTTAACACAATGTCGTGTTTTGTAACATCTGTTTATCCTTTACTTCCAAGACTGTAAGAAGCAAGAAGCCTTAGCATATCACTTGAGAGCTAATAGATTAAGCCCTCGTATCCCCAGCTCCCAACACATGGCTTTGATAAGGCAGTGGAGTTATTGGACCATCTGTTGCTTTCTTCCAACCTCTCTGATGCTCCTCCTAAGGATGCTGCTAAGGATAGAGTCTAGTGGTTCCTCAAAGGCTTTGAAGTATGCCTACTTTTGGGAAGAAAAAAAATGACAGTGATATTGGAAGAGTCAGATGGTATTCCTCTTGTGCTGGTGAGAGAAGAGGAACCAGGTTCACGAAAGAAAGTGTCTGATTCAACCAGGAGTATGTCCTTGGACACTCCCAGAAGGAAAATTGAAAAAAAAAAAAAAAAAACTAAACATATTTGTACTCCATCTGAATCTACAAAAACATCCAAGGAGTAATGGTATGGCTGTTCCAAAGGGCTTTCCAAAACCTTTCGGTCTTTAAATTCTGTTTCCCCAGCTTATTCTCATTTAAAAAGGAAAAGGTCTCTTTCTTTCAGACAGTGATTCACTATCAAATTCTGAAGAGATTGGACAGAACTGTGCTTTACAGATATCTTCTCCTGACTCTTTAGAGTCAGAGTCTGAAAAAGATAAATCATCAGACCTGCCTGTGGTGTAAATATCATTTTCAGACATCATAAGTAGGGAAAAGGATCTTTTCCAATGGGAAGAGGAAAGCAGTCGGTGAAATTCGAACAAGATACTGTGAACTTCTTTCTCCAGATAAATACCAAGCCTCTGACCATCCTCACTGCTTGTGGTGCTCTGGAGGATGCTTTCAATGCTGCCTGTTATTCCCCAGGCAGTCAGCCTTCTGCACCCAAAAAACTAATAGGAGTTTTGGGACTGAAGTACCATGTAAAGCCTGTTTCGTAACCCTGTAGCTGATCTGTCTGTAATTTATTTAGCTTAAGGTATTTACTAGTAAACAATTCACTACTGATAGTAATCCTATGCCATTAGATGAAGATAGAAGGGCTAGTGACAGGTATGGGAGACATGACAATAAGTCTTTTATTCTGAGCCTGAAAGTTTTCATTTCTAAAGGTTATATGGATAAATATTTACCAGCAACATTTGCAAAAAAAATTGATGCTGAGTTAGCTTCTTCTGAGGTGGAATCCTCCCTACTCAGCATGATTTCTTTTATCTTTCAGAATAACAAAACATCCCTAAAAGTGTTCATAACTTGCAGCCAGTAGCATAGTTAGGGTGAGGCAAAGGAGGCAACTGCCTCGTGCACAAAGTGTTAGAGAATGCAGTCAGCTATCCTTCACCGTTACCAAATGTTCCATCATCCCAATTCCCTATTGCTCTTTGGTGCAGTACTGGCTTTTAAAAGCTGGTATTGCATTTGTAGTCAAGCCTGAGTGTTGTAGTGCTCCATGTGTTGTCTAAACTGTATCAGCTGCTTGTGTACTGTCTGCAGGAAGCCAGCCAGTTGCCATCCTGCGGTCTTGCAGGAGTCCTTTTTTGCACTAGTTTATGGTAATGGCAAAGAGCACTGGTTGAGCCAGCATAAAGCTGATGCAGTGTCTCGAGGAGCAGCTACAAGGACAGAAATGCTCAGGTATGCATGACTTGATTCTCAAAGCTTTTCAGATGTTAACATACCTCTCAAGTGTACCTCATTGCGAGGAACGTACCTCATTTGGGGTCTTAAAAAGTTCTTGTTCCTTGAAGTTCCACATTGAAATACTCTGTCACACATTCAGTGTTAGGAATTTTTTTAAGTGAAATCCATTGTAAATAGAAATAAATTAAGCATATTAATTCATTAAAAGATCTTCTTTATAAGTAAAACCAGCATATTTTAATCATCCTATGACCTTCCTAGTTGAAGTTGGTAGTAAGCCATTAGTATGTGTTCCACATTTTGCCCATTTGTTACACATTTTGAGGGCTAGTGTTCTCATTTTGGGCATGGAAGGTTGAGAGCTATGGATGTTAAGGCAGAAATACTTAATGCTTCCTTAGACGGAGGAGTTATATTTTGAATAGCTTCAGATTAGGTTTTGAAAAAAAAAATGAAAGTTGGAAACTTATCCAAGGAGTCAAAAAATTTCCGTCCGGATTCCAGAGTACAACAGGAACTAGCCTTCCTGTCCTGGATCCTTTTGTAGGGAGTCCTTTAAACAATCCCAGCAGAAATCCCAGCAGAAATCCCTGAAACAGTACAGGCAACAGCCTCAATAGAATTCAAATAAAAAAGGGAGGTACATATTGACCGTCTTTGTGTTCCTATTACCTTCTGCCTTCAGTGGACCTCTCAACCTGTTAATGCAAAAAATCTGGACAAAGCTTGACAAAATGGGGGTACAAATAGGGACATATGTTAAATATTGCTCTTATAAACTTTGAAAGTTACTAGAGTAACAGGATTTGTTTTAATATACATTTTCTGAAGGATTTGAAGTCTGAAACTCAAATGTATATCATTATTTAGTGATTTCAATCCTGACATCATTCCAGTGATTTGCCAGGAAAAAAAGTGGAACAGGCCAAAAATATGAGCCAAAAATCTGGACATTCTGCGAAAATCTGTACAGTTGAGAGGCCCTTCACCATTCATCCACCCCCAACCTGCAGAATCTTCATTTTACTACTTTGATGGTAGAATTTTGATCTGTCTGAGATACCTTTTTTCTGAGGACTTGCAGCAAGTATTAAAGGAAGCTTGAAAACCTGCCACTAGAATATCCTATTTAGCCCAAACGGAAGAGATTTTCTGGTTGCTGCCATAAAAAGGAACCAGGAACCATCCAAGGCAGAAGCTCCTCTGGTTCTTCATTATGTGAATTGCTTAAATCAGGCCGATGTTCTTTGTGTTTCACTGTTGCAGTCATAACTGTAGGGTGCTCCTGCCGGCAGGCAGCCCGAGGTCGGCCAGAATCCCAAAGTCTGGGTCCTTCCTACTCATCCATTAAAATTCATCTTTCAGCTATTTCTGCCTGTCTGCCCTTAAGATCTCTCCTTTTTTCCATTACTCCAGGTGAAACAGTTCTTCAAAGGGGTATTGCATATCAGTTGTAAACATGTGGCTCTTCCTTGGGACCTCAGCTATGCCTTAGAAAAGCTGACCTTACTTCCATTTGAACCAGCTCATCAATCTGATTTAAAGCTTTTGATGTGAAATGTTTTGTGAACTTGTGAATAGAAGACCAGGTAGGTAGAATAGTCCTAAAGACCACACCGTTCCAAAAAGCTCTAAAAGTAGTGAGAGCTTTAGTTATATAGCTTATTGAGGGGAGGTGCTTAGCATGCCAGGAGTTAACTTTGAAACTGTTTTGACTCTTTTGTTTTTTTCTTTCCATCAAAAAAGATGAAGAGCTGATCCGAAGCTCTGAAGTCTTGTTCTGCCAATGTAGTATCTGTGGACATTCAGAGCATGTAATATTCTTTCTCCCTTGTTTTTAGGTTCACAAAAGTACACATGGACTTGCATGCATTGATTCACAGTAAACTCTGGTGTCACTGTAGGTATAAAGGAATGATTAGTTCTTAAAGTTACTCCGTCATTATGAAAAGTAAGTAAGGGTTGTCCCTGCTGCTGCTGCACACTGAGGCCTAAGGATTCTGCTTCTTCTGATAAAAAGCTGGACTCTGGTGATGACTCCTTAGCATATTCCTCACAAGTACACTCTCTGTTGGTCTTAGGATCTGATGAAGAGGATTCCTTGTCCCCTGATTCTCCTTTTGAGGAATTATCCTTTGGGGATACTGTTGTCTGTATGATGGAACACTTTAATTGGAATTGTTCACAAGTATTAGAGGTTCAAAAAATGTATTATGAACTTTTACAAATGGACTCACCCAGATCTTCTACAGCCCCTCCAGTCTTAGCTGCCCTGTTGGGCACATTTACAGTAGCTTCTCAGTCTCCTGAGTTTCAACCTCAGGCCTGTAAGAAACCAGACAAAATTTTGTAAGGTTCCTGAAGATCATAAATACTTGTGTAAAAATCTATCATCTGATCCTGCTCCTGTCTTGATGTCCACAGACAAGCCAGCCAAACTGCTTTCTTCATCCCAAGCTTATGCCTTCTGACATGTTGAGCCATGCTATGGAAAGGTATGGGAAAAGTGTATAATTCTGCTACTTTGGCTTTTACAGCCATTAATTATCAGACCCACATGATTAGATATCCTGACTCTTCTTTCCCATCTAGGTTGGGTTTTGAATGACATACATTATTCAGACAGCAAGACGACTGCTCTTTCTGCCGAGTTCTGCCTGTACAGTGGATACCATTCCAAAAACTGCAGCTATGATGCAACTGATGTCTCCTGTAGGCCAGCTGTATCAAGCTGTGTCATGAGGAGATACTCTTGATTGCACCTGCAGACTTTGCCTGAAGATATTAAAGCTAAACTTTTAGATTCCCACTTAAGTAATCAGAGTTTTTTTGACAATGCTGCTGCAGAATTGTTTAAAACTCTGCAGGATTAGGGTAAGGTTATGCACGACTTTAAACAAAATGTTTCTGTCTCCTATACTGAAGTTCCAGAGAAATTATTGTTTGAAATCTTTGTTCATAGGCTGTCTAGATAGGTTGCTAGGGAAATGAGGGTTTCTGAGAGGCTTTTCCCAGATAAAGCCACTCAATTCTAGAGGCCAAAAGCCTTCTTTTCTTGATAAATCTGCCTCTATATCATATTGTCCCCTCACCCTCGGTCAGATTCCTCTGTCCCTCAAGATAACCCTTTCCTTCCCTCTTTGGCAGCTTATAATCTCAAATGCCTGGGTTTTCTCCATCATCCAATGTGATTATTTTATTGTATGGAAGTCCCCTCCTTCCTTTTCTGGTCTCTCTCAGCCTTCTCCTTCCCTGCTTGCCAGATTCCACTTTCTCGTTTGGTCTTGCAAGGTCTGGTGGAACAGGGAAACATACAAACCTGTTCCTCTGTCTCAACAGAGAACAGGTTTATATTCCAGAATATTTCTGGTTCCCAGGAAGGAGGGCACAATGAACAGGTCTGGGATAGGCCTCCATCTCAGCACTTTTTCTCAAGGTTCCTTCCTTCAGGATGCTGTTTTCTCGACATTTTTTCCCTTTTCTTGCTTCCCAGGCTTTTCTATTTTCCCTGGATTTGATGGTTGCTTATCTCTGTACGTTCATAGTAGATTACTAGGCTAATGCCTTAAGATCCCTTAGAAGCTTAGTCAATATAACCTAAGGGCAAGAAGATGGCATGAATTTGTGACTATGCATTGAGTATCTTACAGTATGCCCCTGTCCATAAGGGACATAGGCACTACCCCAAGTGTGAATCTGTGAGTCCCCATCCATTGCTCCAAACTGCGTATGAAGAGGGCCATGGAAGGTCTCTGCTTAATGTAAATAAGACGTCTGTTCCAAAGAAGGGACAATCTCTGAGACGCACATTTGTCTCTTTGGCATGTTTTTGTCTGAGTTGTTGATCTTTAGACTGGGTGACTCTCCTGATGTATGACTCATGGATGTGTAGCAGCTCCATTGGGGTTGGATTTATTAATGTCTTGTAGTTCAGGCATAGGTTACCCCTTAATAGTTGGTAGGAAACCGAGTAAAGGGATAGGACTTTTAGCCTGTCTGCATAGGATGTTGTGTACACCCTGTATTTCCTTTGTGAGGAACCTGTGAAGTTGCTTCAGCTGCTTTAAGTGCCTACTCAAGTACATGCCAAATGGAGCATTGTATGCAGTCATTGGTCTAATGAGTGCTGAGTACAAGTGGGACTATAATTTCCTTGGATCTGGAATCCATACCTTCACTTATAAGTTGTGCCACATAGAAGCTTCCTCACCACAGTGGACACATGACAGTCAAAGTTCAGGCTGCAGTCCGTTTGTACACTTAAATGTTTTGCCTCCAAGTCTACTCTTAGAGGTATGTTACTGATGTTGTAATTTGCAGGGATGTTTGACTTGCCAGTGGGTATGATGATGCATTGTTTTGCATTTAGTTTTAGGCTATGGTTCTGGCACCATTCATTTGTCTGATCTAGACCCTCCTGAAGGATATCTACATCATTTGGGGATTCACTGATTGCCCCCAGCTTGCAGTCATTGGCCAACTTTGTCATCCAGAGACCATCCACATTAGCCTTGACTTTAGAGAAGTATATTCTGAACAAGTCATCCCAGCACTGAGCTCTGTGGCACACCACCAGTAACTGGCCTCTTGCTGGATCTGGATTTGCCCACTTTAACTACGTGTCCTGTCCGTGAGCCAATTGGCTATCCATCTGGTGACGTAGAGCTTTATGCCCAATTTTGTGAGTTTATTTGTAATACTTGAGTGGGAAATTGTCAAATGCCTTGGCCAGGTCGAGGTCGGCGGTATGTACGGTTTTACCCTCATCTCTGGCCATAGTGAATTTTTTAAAGAAATCCACCAGATTTAGTAGGCGTGGTCTGCCCTTGACAAAGCCAAACTGGGTCAAGTGCAGTGTTTGGATGTTTCCTATGTCATTATTTGTCTGGTCCATGATTAATCTTTCCATTGCCTTACATACGAGACTAGTCAAAGTTATGGGTCTGTAATTTCTCAAGTCAGTAAATGGTCCCTCTTTATGCAGAGGGATGATTGTTGCTGTCCTCCACTCTACAGGGACAAAGCCAGTCTGGAGGCTGTGGTTAAATAAAGATCCTAATGGGCCTGATAAATCCTAATTTAAGCTGTTTATGAAGCAGACAAGTCCTGATAAAAGCTGTTTAAGAGGTAACTTGGTATATTGTCAGGCTCCATTGAAGCAGTGTTTTTAGCTCTAGAGAGTGTAGTGGCTCCCTGTTCTTTGGTAATAATTGGCAGCAGAGTGGTGGAAGGTTATTTCTTGGGGGAGAACTGAGGGTGATGGGGGAGGTGAAATTTGAGCTGAATTTGTCATAGAGCAGATTTGCTATTTCTTCCAGCTGAGTACAGGTGATGCCATTTACAACTAATTCCTTACATTGTTGGGTGTTGCCCTAAAGACTGGGGACATAACTGAAAAATTCCTTATGGTTATCCTTGGCTTTGGAGGCTATTTTTACCTCACTCTGCTTTCAAAAACTTGACTAGATCCCTGATGCCCTTGCTTAGACTAATGCGGGACTTTTTGCTCTGTTGTGCACATTCCCTCTTACTTCTTGACAGGATTTTCTTTCTTTTGTTGTACAACCTATTAATACCAGGGGTCCACCAAGGTGACTTGTTTTTGAGGTTTGACTTGGGTTTATTTCAGTCTGGTACTGTCATTTTTATGCAGTTGTTTATATGGGCACACAGGGCTTTTGTGTAAATTTCTACATAGGTTTCTATGTTTTTTGGATTTGGGGAAGCTTGGAAACTATCTATGCCATCCCTTGATAGGGGCTTGTTTACCTTAGAGAACTTCTTACATTTTGTGGGGTTAGATTGGGTGGGCACTTGTTTTACCTTTGTTTTGAGAGAGACTGCTTTGTGACCTGATTTTACCAGTGAGGACATCACAGTGATGGGGGGGGGGGGGGGGGGTGCAGCACTCTCCCATATTTGTGAGTACGAAATCCAATGTTTGTTCCTCTAGTGGGAGTGCAGAGTAACTGCTCCAGGGCATTTTAATTTACAAATTCTTAAAATCTTTGGGCCTCCATGTTAGTGGTTGTGTATGCCTCCCAATTAAGGGATGGGTAGTTAAAATCAGCCATGAGTATGGTAGTTTGCTAGAATATGAGTGATTCTGGTAACCTTAGATATGATGCATGGGTCTCCTGGTCCATGATGGGGGACCTGTAGCTAGAATTAATATGGTAATGGATTTTTCCCATGGTTAAATGGACATGGAGTAACTTAAGCATGTCATTGTTTGACCAGCCTTGAGATGTGCTCATCCTTCATGTAGATAGAGACACCACCACCTTTTGTTCTTTCATGTTCTGTGGGTGGCCAGAATGTGTGAAAGGCATTATGGCTATGCACCGCTGGAGTGCATTCTGTGGCTTAGAACCACATTTCAGTAATGGACGTCAGCATATTCCAGGGTGAAGAGAGCTTCCAGGAAGTACAGTTTCTTGTTGACTCTTAGCATTGAGCACTAGCACCTTTAAGTTGTCCTGAGTAGCTTTTATTATGTTGGAAGGTTTGTCTGTTTGGTAGTGCTTAAAAAAGGCACTGTAGGGGGTGGATAATGTTTTGGCCAATATCTGAAAGCTTAGATATGACAGGAGAAGACCATCCCTGGCAAAGCAGCATGGTCTGTCAACCATGTCCTCTGAAGCTGACAGTTATTGGACCCCTTTGGAATGACACCAGTAGCTAAGCCAGTTGTTTAAAGTCTGTCATTTTTGGCTGATACTGAGGCATCATCCTTGGAGATGGTAGAATGCTGATCAATGCTAGGCTCATACCTGTCTGTGACATTGTGAGAGCTCAATCATGTCCATCTTCAAATAGACCAAGGAGGTATATCTCAGGTCATTCACACTCACATGGACTATGATTAGGCATATTGGTACTTAGGGGTAATTGACCTGACTGTTCTGGTGATATGGCAAATCCTGGCCCCTAACAGGCAACCGGCTATAACCTTTCCTTTATCCAGCCTGGTAAGAGGGACATTAGTGTTTCTCACAATGTTCCAGTTCACCCTGTCTTCAGGAAATCTTTATTTCTCTGTTTCTTCCTGTCATTGTCAGTTCTCTATTTTGCCTTTTAATCTTTCTACAGCTCCAAGGGTATTTGCCAAATGTCTGGCCCAGTGGTAGCTTTCTGCAGACTTCAGGGAGTCCACATATTCCCTTATCTGGATGACCTTTAGATTCAAGCCTCCTGTCAGCAGCTTCTGCTTCAGAATCTACACTTCAGTACACTCCTGCGCAGTGTGGGATTCACTCTCGATCTCAAAAAGTCACTGCTGACTCTGTCTCAGAACCAAGTGTTTTTGGGTTGCAAGATTACAGTGCTGGCTTCTCTTCCACCTCCTAAGGCCCTCACCTTAAGTGCTTATGTCCATTCTCTTCCAGCTCTTCCTGCAATGGAATTTCCCCTTGGTCATGGCATCTACCATGGTTTCTTTTGCCAAACTCCACATGAGAAAATTCCAGTGGTATTGCAAGACTGTTTGGCTTCAACAGTGCCACTGCCTGGTGTTTCCAGTCCCACTTTTACCCTGTGAAATTCTAACTCCACTTGTGGGTTCGGCAGATCTTCCTAAATCCAAGTCTGCCGTTTCAGATTCCGCTTTCTACTCAAGAGCTATACATGGATGCTTCTGATAAAAGCTGATGGTACATCAACAAGCAGGCCTGCACAAAACCTTGCTTTCTATGCAGACTGCTGTTCATGCTTGGGATTTTGCAGTATGCCATCACTTGGTTCTTCAGGTAGTTAACATCCCTTCACAGTATAATCTAGTGGCAGGTTCAGAACACATCCCCACAAATGGATGCTTCACAGGGGTGTATTACTGGATGTCGTACATCAGTGAGGTCCTCCTCAAGTCGATATTTTTGCTTCCCCTCTGAACAGAAAACTTCCTCATTTCTGTTCCTGAATTCGAAGCCCACCGGTTTGGCAAATGGGCACCATGTCTTTTTCTTGGAAGGCGTATTTCTGAATGTCTGTCCTCCTCTTCCTCAATTTCCCAGAGTCTTGTACAATACCATGTGCAAAGTCTTGCTGGTGACATCCTTTTAGACCAGATGTCGCTAGTTCTTCTCTTTCACTTGGCCGGGGGGAGGCATCACGTTACCGCACAGGATGGATCTTATACAAGGTATGGGGCCTCTTATTCATTTTCACTTGTCCAGACGTTAAATGACACTTTGAGTGTAAGGGTTTTTGATTCCTTTTAAACCCAATTTTCCAAGGACATACTTTGGGTTTTGTAGGCGGCCAGAAAACCCACTACTAGAAAATCCTATGTAGTTAAATGGGTTTACTATCATTTTGTCAAGTTCACTGTAGGTGAATTAACGTTTCTGTGAAATGTAAAAATGAAAATGCACTACAGCGAACGACAAAAATCTCAAACTCTGAAGTGGTGAATGTTCAAATTCAACATAATTCGAAAATTCACCACACTTTGGCGAACAGCATTACTGTTCGTTGCATAGTAAAGAATGTGTTTGCAGGGGGACAAGCCCTCCTGCACCCCTTGCTACTTACATATACAAACTTTAGCATTGCACTGTAGTGAGGGAAAAAGGGTACATTTCTCAACTCCAACTATAATGCGATCTGCATCAAAATGTACATTTTGGCATCGTTTTCCGATTCTACCAAATCAGTAGTTTTGCACTAATGTAAATCGCATTAAGTGCGATCAGAAAAAAATGATAGCAAACCGGTTAAATGGAAGATGTTTTCTGTTTGGTATCTCAAGCATGACCTGGACCCTTTTTCTGTGACAATCCCCGTGGTCATTTCCTATTTGTACGAGTTGCTCTGTACTGGTTTGGCATATTCTTCTGTTAAAGATCATTTGTCAGTCATTTCTGCTTGATGATCTCTGAGTTCACATTTTGCTTCTAGTTTTGAAGTCAGAGCAATTCCTAAAAGGCATCCTTCATATTAGACCTCCAAGAAAGTCTGTTCCTCCTCCTTGGGACCTTGTTTATTCTTGAAAACTGACTCCACCCTCTTTTGAGCCTGACTTTTACTCTCTGCAACATTGTACTTGGAAAACTGTATTGTTGGTGGCTCTTGCTTTTGCCAAGGAAGTTTCCGAACTCCAAGCCCTCCTGGCAGTTTTTTTCCCCCCACAAGGTACAGGGAGTCTCTTCTTATCAATCCTTATTTTATGCCGAAAGTGTTTAATGATTTGTCTTTGAATCAGACTATTCATCTTCTCCCCCTTTTTCCTTCTACACAGTCTGTTAGTGAGAAGGTACTACAAACTTTGAATTTACATAGACAGCTTAGATATTACTTGGATAAGGCAAAATGCATCAGAAAATCTAAGCAACTTTATTTCCTTTCACAGCAGGAAATTGGGTTTGGAAATGTCTAGGCAAACCATCTCCTCCTGGTTCTCTAATCCCATTTCTTTTTGTTATTCTTTTCATGGCAAGCAGCTTTCCTCTTTGATTCATGCTCATTCCACTAGGGGCAGTACCCTCTTCTGATGCTTTTTTCAAAGGTTAGGATACTAGATCCATCTTGGAAGCTGCTACTTGGTCTTCTCCCCACACTTTAATAAGCATTATAAGTTGGATGTCTTTTCCAGAGCCATGAGAGGATTTGCCAGGGCTATCCTTCATGGGTTGTTGGAGGGCTGTTCTCTGCCTTCCTCTTTTCCAGCTGCTTTGCTGTAGCTGTTGCGGTGTCTCATAGGTTCATAGTCTTTTACTAGGCTAACAACTAAAAGGGCCCTTTTAAGCTTAGCCATGCATCCCAAATCTCTGAGAAGTTGTGGTACCCTTGATAAGTGTAAGTGGGGGCTTAGGAGATGAACCATTTATAAGCAGGAGCCTGAGAGATGAGCTATTTACAGGGTTGCCTGTGTCCATTAGAGACATAAGTGCCAAACCAGGGATGAATTTCCCTATATAAAGAATACAATGGTGTTAAGGAAGGACATAATGCAGTTGTGTAAGATCTTTCTGTAATAGTAAATGTCCTATTTCTCACTGTTTCAGTATTCGGTCCCTCCCTCCTACCCTCTTTTCTTTTTCTGTTTTCCTTCTGGTGGCCAAGTGGTTTTCTTTTACAAACTGTTCTCCCTCTGTTTCCCTCCCTGGATAGGCATGTTGTTGTTACTATGGGGTTGCTTTGGTTCTCCTGGGGCACTTCACTTCTGATGATTAGGTGTCCGTACATCACATTATGTACGTTATGCCTTGCTTGTAGGACATTGTCTGATGTGCAAAGCTTGTAAAGTGTAAACGCTTTAGTGTACTGGCTGGATGTTAGGCTATCCCATGTATAAAGAATACTGAAACAGTGAGAAGTAGGACATCTACTATTATTATATATTATTATTATAAGATCTTACACAACTGTACTTTTTCATGGAAATAAACACTGATAAAGCTTCAACTCAAATAAAAATGATTTAATTATTGATAGATTGGTTGGCATTTATTTACCATGCAAGTCTAACTGAGCAGTGCCCTTTTTCAGTAGATGCCTGGGGAGAAAATCTCCATTAAGAAAACATTGTGGAAATCATTTGCATTGTTACATCATTTATAGTGAATTTCATTCATGAGTAGCAGTACCATTATTTAATCCTTCTTGACGGTGTTTACATCATTTACAAATCATTTCAATTAAAAATAACAGTTGCATGGGTTGTATATGAATACATTTTTTAAATACAGAGAGAGGTATGCAGTGCCGTATCATTGGTATGCTTAGATTGACAGGTTTTATGTAGTAATTTTGTTAATATGAAAACTTGGTAAAAGTCTTAGACATAGGAAGCCAAGATAAAGAGTTGGAACAGACCAGAGAAGGAAGGAGGGGAAGAGGCATGAGGAAGATAAAGGAGATGAGGTGACAGAGTAGAATATACAGTGGATATAAAAAGTTTGCACACCCCCTGTTAAAATGTCAGGTTTTTGTGGTATAACAAAATGAGACACAATAAATCATTTCAAAACCTTTCCCACCTTTATTGTGACCTATAACCTGTACAATTCAGTTGAAAAACAAACAAATCTGTTATGGGAAAAAATATAAACAATAAAAAAATGTACAATAAGCTGGTTTGCACCCTTTGATTTAATGACAGCATTCAGTCTTCTTGGGTAGGAGTCTATCAGCATGACACATATTGAAATGGCAGTATTTGCCCACTCTTCCTTGCAAAAGCACGCCAAATCTGTGACATTGTGAGGGCATCTCTTGTGCACAGCCCTCTTCAGGTCACCCCACAGATTTTCTATTGGATTTAGGTCTGGACTGTGGCTGGGCCATTCCAAAACTTTGTTTCGTCTGGTAAAGACATTCTTTTGTTGATTTGGATATATGCTTGGGTCATTGTCTTGTTGAAAGGTGAAATTCCTCTTCATCTTCAGCTTTCCAGCAGACGCCTGAAGGTTTTGGGCCAAAAGTGACTGGTGTCTGAAACTTTTCATAATTCCCTCCACCTTGACTAAAGGCCCAGTTCCAGCTGAAGAAAAGCAACCCCAAAGCATGATACTGCCACCACCATGCTTCTCCGTGGGGATGGTGTTCTTTTGGTGATGCAAAATGTTGTTTTTGCGCCAAACGTACCTTTTGGAATTGTGGCCAAAAAGTTCAACCTTGGTCTTATTAGACCACAACGCATCTTCCCACATGCTTTTGGGAGACTTGATGGATTGTTTTGTAACTTTTAGCCGGGCCTGGATGTTTTTCTGTGTAAGAAAAAACTTTCGTCTTGCAACCCTACCCCTTAGCCCAGACATGTGGAGAATACAGGAGATTGTTGTCACATGTAGTACATAACCAGTACTTGCCAGAAATTCCTGCAGCTCTTTCAGTGCTGCTGTAAGTCTCTTGGCAGCCTCCCTGACCAGTTTTAGTTTTGTCTTTTCATCAATTTTGGAGGGACGTCCAGTTCTATGCAACATCACTGTTCCATATTTTCTCCACTTTTTGATGACCGTCTTCACTGTGTTCCATGGTATATCCAGTGCTGTGGAAATTTTTTTTGTACCCTTCTCCTGACTGATGCCTTTCAACAATGAGATCCCTTTGATGCTTTGTGAGCTCTTTGAACCATGGCTTTTGCTGTAGCAGGCAACTGAGTAAATGTCAGGAAAATCCTACTAGGACAGCTGAACTTTATTTGGGGTTACTCGGAGTCTCTTTAATTGATGGGAGGTGTGTACCCAAGAAGACTGAATGCTGTAATTTAAATCAAAAGGTGCTTCAACAAATTTAGTATAAGGGTGTGCACACTTATGCAACCAGCTTATTGTATGTCTTTTATATTTGTCCCCTAACAGAATGGTTTGCTTTTGAATTAAATTGTACATGTTCTAGGTCACATTAAATGTGGGAAACGTTTTGAAATGATTTATTGCGGTCTCATTTTTTTTCTATCACAACAACCTGGCATTTTAACAGGGGTGTGTAAACTTTTTATATCCAATGTAACTGTAACAGAACATTAAGTTTTATAGACCAGAGAGGTACAGTATGAATTCATATAGCTATGTTAGTACCTGTTTAACCAGTGGAGTTGCAGGTGCAGTGCTATTTATCAGCTGTTGCTTCAGTTGGCATTTAAAGTCAGGTTGCAGAATGTTCTTAAGTGGATTAAGATGGTATTCCAGCTGGTAGCAATGCAATATGAATATAGGGAATATCCTGCATTGTTGTTGGGTTGAATTATGAAGATTAGTGGAGCATAGATATCTTAGTAGTGTAATGCTGAATGATGGAGTGAAGAGATGGGAATAATTCTGGGTTGTGCAGTAGTTTGAAGGTTGCAATTAATTGCGAGTACAATAGAGAATTATTTAGATAAAGCCAGTTTAGTTATTTTAGTGAGAGGCAGTGATGTGATCTATATCATTACTTGCTTGCAAATTTGGCTACTTTATTATAGCATTGTTCTAGATTTTGCTGATGGAAAGGAGTTGAGATTGGTTAGAAACAAGTGAAGTATGTAATACGGTGGGGAGTAGAAATTAAGTGGCTATGTTTTGTCTAGCAGAGTCAGTGAGATAGTATTTTATTGTATAGAGGCAGCCTAGCTTTTGGTCATAGGAGGAAGTTACTACACTATTGGCCCTGAGGCCCTTATAAGCCTAGCCAAGAGTTTAGCCCATGTTATAGACAAATCAGCACCCAGTGCCCCTGTTCAGCAGGGACACAGGTGGAATACCAAGGATGCATTTTCTATTTTCCATCCAGTTATCCAAGTTGCCCTTAAAAAGGGGTAAAGAGGTATTCTGCTTGATGTGGAGAGGGAGTCTGTTCCACAGATGAAGGAGCCTCTTGGACACAAATCTGTCCCGCCAACAAATCCTATTGATGTCACAGACCAGGTTGAGGCTGCATGTGTGGGTTACTCGAGTGGAGCTTGACTTGCAGTCCCATCAAGGCGGGGTCCGTGATCGCCTTGTATGCCAGACAGAGGTCACCTCTGGGGAGTCTGTATGAAACTGAGTAGAGGGATAGGGCTTTTAGCCTATCTGTATATGGAAGATTTTTGAGGCCCTGGATTCTCCTGGTGAGGAACCACTGTGGTCTGTCTAGCTGCTGCATGTGCTTTGCTAGGTACATGCTAAATGGGGCGTTGTACTCAATAATGGGCCATATAAGGGAAGAATACAGGGATGTTATGACCTCCTTGTCCCTGGATGAGATACCCTTACTTATGAGGTGGGCCATGTAGAAAGCTTTCCATACAGTGGAAACAACATGGTGGTCAAAAGTCAGGTTGCTATCAATTTTGGTGCCCAAATCCCTCACGACTGACTGCATGCGTAGGATGTTGTTATCAATGTGATAATTTGTGGGGAAATCACTTTCCCCAAAGGGGATGATGATGCATTTTTTTTGTATTCAGCTTGTGGCCATGTTTCTGGCACCAGTCTTTTGTTTGGGTGAGACCCTCTTGGAGGATGTCCACATCACTAAGGGAAGTGATAACGCCCAGCTTGCAGTAGTCTGCAAACTTGGTCAGCCATAGCCCACTGGTTTTGGCCTGCACCTCAGAAGAGTATATCCCAAATAACAGAGGCCAGAAGATCGAACCCTGGGGCACACCACTCTACTGCTTGAGGTGGCTTATCCTATTTTGACCAGGTGGGTTCTATCAGTGTGCCAGTTAGCTACGCGTCTAGTAACATATGGATTGATACCTAGTTGAGAGAGTTTATCTATTATGGCCAAGTGGGGAATAGTGTCAAAGACTTTGGCCAGGTCAAGGTAGGTGGTGTGCACCATTTTCCCCTCATCCATGGCTTTGGTGACCATCTCAAAAAAGTCAACCAAATTTAACAGACATGACCTCCTCTTGACGAAGCCAAACTGTGTGGAATTGAGTGTTTGGAGGTTGCCAATGTCCTTGTTAAATGAGGTCCATGATAATCCGTTCCATGGCATTGCACATCAGGCTAGTTAGGCTGATGGGTCTATAGTTTCCCGGATTGGTGGATACTCCACCTTTGTGTAAAGGGATGACAGTGGCTGTCCTCCACTCATCTGGGACAAAGCCAGTACTCGGGCTTTGGTTGAATAGGGCGCCTAATGGTGCTGCAAGTTCTTGCATGAGTTCATGTAGGATGCAGCCTGGGGTGTTATCTGGTCCCATGGAGGCTGTATTTTTTGCCTTTGAAAGAGCAGTGATGACCTGATCCCTAGATAAAAGGGGAAGGGAACCGGTACTGGGAATGTCCTGATTTACTGATGGCGGGATAGTGGGGTGAAATTTTCACTGAATCTGGCAGCCAGCAAGTTTGCTATATTTACAGCATTTGTATATGTGGTGTCCTTGACCACCAGTTCTGAACAGATCTGGGTGTTTCCTTTGAGATTACGGACATATGTGAAAAAGGCCTTATGATGGTCTGTAGTAGATGTGGTCAGTTTGGACTCAAGTTTGCTTTGGAGGATTTCACTAGTGCTTTTATTTGCTTGTTTAGGCTAAGGAGAGATTGCTTTCAGTTGTGCACTGCTCCTTCTTGGTCCTGGACAGCAATTTTTTTCTTTTGTTATAGAGTTTATTTATTGCAGATGTTCACTAGACAGTTTTACTCTTCCTTGCGGAGGATGAATTAGTTCTGTCAGATATTCCTGATACCATGCATCTATATAAATGTTTGAATGGTAATTTGGTATAGTTTTGGATACTGGTGCCAGTTTCTTGGGGGGAGGGGGGGTGTGAAGCTGTTTATACCATCCCGCAGGAGGCTGTAATCAGCTTTGGAGAAGTTTTTTTGTTTGACCCTAGCTAGAGGGGTGTCAATGGAGATGGTGACTTCGAATGTGATTGCTTTATGGTGAGATCTTACAAGGGAGGATGATACTGCAGGGATGCTGCAGTGGTTACTCATGTTGGTTAATACAAAGGCCAAGATATTATCACTTCTTGTAGTGGTATCTACTAGCTGTTCCAAAGCATTTGCATTGACAAAATTGAGGAATCTCTGGGCATTTGTGTTCTGGCATAAGTAGATCTTCCAGTCTATGTTTAGGTAGTTAGTCACCCAGGATCAGGGTAAAGGGTTGAATCTTGATAGATTCAAAGTGGTCTAGATAGGCAGTTTGGGCATCTTGAGTCAGATTTGGGGGGTCAGTAGCTAGCTATGATTTGTATACGGGTCTTGTCAATGGTTAACTGCACCTGGAGTGTCTCCTGTGCATCATACTGTTTGACAAGTCCGGAGGTGAGTATGTCTTTAATATATTTTGAAACTCCACATCCTTTGGCTTTACTACCCACAGTTTGGGGTCTGACTGTATGATAGGATGAGTAACCAGGTATGGCTGGGGTGCTCTCTGCAGCTTTGAACCCGGTTTCTGTGACTGCACAGATGTCGACATTTTCCAGGGATAAGAATGCTTGCAATGAGTGCAGTTTCGTGTTTAGCCATTTAGCAGCATGACCTTTAATTTGGATTTTGTTAAAATTTTCTAAAAAAGGCACTATGGGGAGGCAAGTGCCTTTGGCGGAAGCCTGAAGCCCAAGTGAGACAGATGCAGGCTATCTCAGGCAAAACATCGTGGTCTGTCAATCATATCTTCCCAGGCTGTCCGGTACTGGATCCCCTGGGAATGACACCAGAAACTAAGCCAATTGTTAGTCGATCATTTTCTGTTTGTATTGAGGCATCATTCTGGGTGACAGTAGAATGCTGCTTAAGGCTAGGGACATACCTGCCTGGGACACATATTTAGCGAGTTCAATCATGTCTCTCTTCATATAGTCCAGGGAGGTGTGTCTCAAGTCATTCACACCAACATGGCCTATGACATAGTCATAACTGGGTCTATATTAGATCACCGAACACTTAAAAAAGCGAACGTTGGTTAATCGACCCTATGTAAGCGAAAGCTTAAAATATCAAAGCAACAGAAATCCGAATTTTTTCCTAGAGAAAGAATTTGGTTGTCCATTTCTGTTGCTTCAGTATTTTCAGTGCTGTGGTGGAAAGTAACTGGTCGGGTTCAGGTAAGTGTGCGATTGTGTGGATGTGAGAGTTAGGGCAGGTTAGGTGAGTTAGGGTTAGGGAGCGGGTGAGGTGAGTGGGCGGGTTAGGTGAGTTAGGGTTAGGGCACGGGTTAGGTATGTGTGCGATTGTGTGGACCTGAGGGTTAGGGTGGGTTAGGTGAGTTAGGGTTAGGGAGCGGGTGTGGTGAGTGTGCGATAGTGACGGACCTTAGGGTTAGGGTTTGGGTTAAGGTAAGTGGATAGTTAGTGGTGTGTGTATAATTTAGTGTAGGGTTAGGTGTCAGATTTTAGGTGCATGTGTGTGGATTGCTGTTTGTTTGGTGTGCTTGTGTTGTGTGTATGTGTTCTGGAACAACAATTTTTTTCCCTAGGAAAACAGTCGCTGTTCTGATAGTCCGAGATTGTAAGCTTTCGCTTGCATAGGGTCGATTAATCACCATTCCCTTTTTTAAGCATTCGGTGATATAATATAGACCCTCATAACGGTACCTATTGTTGAGAGACTTGAGTGCGTGTGTGATATGGCAGATTCTGGCCTCTGACAGACAACTAACTGTGACTTTCTCCCTATCCAGGCTCGTGAGTGGCACATCTGTGTATCTCACAATGGAGTCTCCTATGATTAATATGTTGGGTTTATGGTTAAGCCTTAATGGTTGTGAGCTGCGTGTGTTGTGGAGGGCTGTGGAGATCATGCATGTTTTTGCCTACGAGGTCAACTTTGTTTGGGTATGTTTTTGTTGAGGACCTCCACATATGTGGGTGGGTGTTATGTGGGTGGTGTTTAAGGTGTACTGATTGTGTTGACAACCTTCTCAGCGCCAGATAATACTGGTTTGTGAGGGAGAGAGCATGGACGTTGGGTTCCTAATGTAATTGCATCTCTCGCAAATTGTGTTCCTAGGTGGTTGTCTGTCTACATAAGGTAGTTGCTACACTGTCTCAAGATGCCCATATCAACTAGACTGGCAGGAGAAACTGTAGGAAATTGTCCATCCATATCCTTCAGAATCTGAGAGAGAAGGCCAGGGTGAGCTAAGGGGTAAACCTAAAGCGTAAGTGCTCAACTCATTCACTCCAATAGAGCTCAGGAAGTTTGCAATGTAACTTCCAATGGGTGGACCCTAAGCCTTTTGACAGAATCTAATTACGTCCTCACATTTCAAACAGATTTTCATATCTGTGAACCATAGGGGTTATGAAAGAAGTACAAATGGAAATCTCTTCGGCACAAACCATTTTTATAGTAGTAGTATTCTTTACTTTCTAGGTCGTAAACCAAATTTTATAACTCACAGTAAACACAGTATTACATTTGTAATATTTTATAAAGAACTTAAAATATCTTAGCAACTGCTCAAGTTACACACATACCATCAGCTACATTTTATTCATCTAGCTGAGAGCTTTCATATAAGGCTAAGAAGTTCTGTCTGTATTACTTGGTTGTTGAGATATTTAGAAAAATGTGAAAATTGTATGTATAGAAATTAATATCATAAAAACAACAGTTAATATCGATTTACCTGCAGCGTTGTTACCTCACAGTAAAAGGTTCTCCTGATCGATTCTCGGCTGGAGTGCCTTCTTTGCGGAGTCTGGATGTCCTCCCTGCGGTTGAGTGGCCTCCAAAAGACATGTGTGAATGGGCATGCCTTCGCTGAAGGTTGGGCGTCGGGCTGGCAACTCGGCACCATAAAAATTGACTGCCATTCATTAGCAGACTGGAGTTCTGCTGTGGCGACCCCTAACCGGGAAAAGCTGAAAAGACAAATAACAACAACCTGCACTAGACAAGTCAAATATTAATGCAGTTGAGTGTGCTATTGTGTAAGCTTTAAGATGAAATCTTTTAAAACTTTGTGCATAGCATGGTTTTGGAATTATTGATACAAATATGAACAAACAATATTTGACTCCTAGAGGCATGGCTTCGGTAAGAGTTAACTGTAGATGCACCTGGAGGCATCGCTCGGATGTAATGAGTTAAACCTAAAATTAAGAGGCTTGGAATAACACAATTTAAAAAGGCTGTAAACAAGCAGTAACAATTGCAACTAGAAAAGATACAATTGAACACTTTAGAGAACAAGTCGCAGCACATGGCAGAAAAAGCAAGAGGAGGAAACACAAATGCAGTAAAAGAAGTTGAATCATGTTTTTTTTTTTTTTTTTCTTGTTAGTAAAGTGGAAAGGGAGAGAGGAGGAATAGAAGAAAATTCAAGGTAAAGGAACTAAAGGGTTTGACCTTCTCAAATGATCTCTGTATTAGGAATGTCCCTTATCAGATTTACAATAGGGCCGGGCAGCAGCAAAAGCCACAAACTATAAGAACACAACAGCAGTTGTGTGGGAGGGTGGAGGCGAAAAGAAAAATTCAGCCAGAGATCAGCAAATATATAATTGAAGACACAGAAAAGTAAATAATTAAGTCAAACAAATAAATAAAAACAGTGCAGTAAACTAGTGCAGAACTGTTACACAAAAATAAATAAAAAAACAATGCAGTACTGATAAGCAACCAGAGATCAGCAAATATATAAATGGAGACACAGAAAAGTAAATAATTCAGTCAAACAAATAAATAAAAACAGTACAGTAAACTAGTGCAAAACTGTTTTTATCTTCTTTATGGCTTGCTGAAGGTGGAGGTCAAATGTGGGGTTGTCTATAATCATACCTAGTAGTTTGGTGAGGGATACCAGTTCTTGGTCTTGTTAAATGACAGTATATTAAACTTAAGTGTTATTTTGGGGAGGAGAGTTGGAGATAAATAGTAATAATGTTTTTAATGCAAGAGATGTTGAGTAGTCAAGCCAAGCTTCTATGGAGGATTTCCGTGTGAGTGTTTGGAGCACAAGTAATGTCCTAGCAGCATATATTAGAGTGGAGTCATCTGAATATTTTACTGTGGTGGCTTGTTTGGCTGTTGTGTTTAGGTTGTTAAAGTTGTATAGCAGTGGTTGTAGGATGGAACTTTGTATGACTCTGACGGATGTAGGAGGAAAATAATTAATACCTGTTTGGACTACACCTTTTGGATTACTTGTCGGTGTTTTTTGTGACTCAAAGTGCGGTTACCTTGGTGCGCTTTTTCCTATTCTTTTTTTACAGGAAAATAATTAAAATCACCTTGCCTTTTCAGTGCTTGGGACCTATTAGATAACTAAGAAATCAGTTAAGTGTGGAGGGTGATAGCCCATAGTAAGAGAGTTTAGTTAGGGGCATTTGATGATTGACTGTCATATACGACTTGGGTAGATCCAGAAATAGGGCTGAGGTTAGAAGACTTTTAATTTCTATTGTGATTTTTATATCTTTGAACCTTAGAATGGGAGTGGTTGTACTATGATTGAGTCTGAAACCATGCTGTGATGGAGAGAGGAGTTTGAAAAGTAATATATGCAGTAAGTTGAGAGTGAATACATCTTTCCAAGATTTTGGCAATTGGTATATAGTTTGTGGAGGGGTGTTATATAGGATTTTTTTTCCATAAGGTAGAAACATTTTTTGTTCGGTAAGGCTATCTACAGCTAATTTGTGGTATTCAGATGGAAGTTTGTCTGTGGCAGTGTTTGTTGTCCAGAGGGTACATGGGTATTTTTAATTGTACATGTTAGCACTGGAGTGAGTGTGAAGGCCTGTTGTGGCTTTAATTATTTAGGTGGGATGGCTGGCTTTATAGTAGAGTGGTTTTGTAAGTAGGAGGATACTGTATCTATAAAATGTGAGTTAAACTGTGAAACAATGGTTTGGAAGTTATTGGTTGGAGATAGGCTGGGTTGGGTTGCTTCTCCAGGACTAAGCAATGTATTTATGAATTTCCAGAAGTTTTTTAATTGTTTGATGATGAATTTTGGTTGTTGCTATAATAAGCTTAATTTGTCATATTTTATGCATTGTTTGCTATGGTTACTTAGCTTCCTGTATTGTTTAAAGAGCCACTTATATTTGGGCTTGAGTATATAGAGGACTTGGATAAGGGTGTAGCATGTGCTGCTTGTATGCATTTCAGGGAGCTATTCCAGTTAATGTTGAGTAGGCTGGATAAGATGTTAGAGAAATGTATTGTGTTCTGATTTAAGCATTGTGTGGTAAGGTGTAGGTAAGTAACAGTGGTAGAGAGACATGATAGCTGGTTGAGAGTGCAAGTGTAGTGAGAAATGCTAGTGATAGAAGATGTAACATATTTGGGATTTAGAAGGATGTGTAGTTAGGCTAATGGTGTATAATAGAATGAGTGTGGAGGGATGCTGTTATAAGTAGCAGGGATTAATGGGAGGAGTGAAGTTGAGTAAGATGGATAGGTAAGATTGATAGATAAGAATAGGTTTTCTTACATTTACTAAATGCAGACTACAAGAAGCTGTGAATATGAAGTAACTGGCATGCACAGAGTAATCCGATGGTAAAAGTGATAGGATATTGTCCAATTTGGTAAATGGTCCTTAGAGTGCAATGACTACTCCTTTGAGTGGAATGTCACAGCCATTTTCCAGTGCAAGTCAGGCACGTATTTGGCTACGTAAAATTAATATATACAGTGGCAATATTCCAAATGAAAATTTACTCAGGGGTGTGTCTTTTGTGGCAGAGATCCTGCTATGTAAGGGACAGGGACTGATATGTCCACAGGTGACAGTTTTCTCAGTGAAACATTCACAGAGATGTGCCTTGAGGCAAAATTCCTGCTATTTCAGGGACAGGAACTAATGTAATGCCCACAGGGTTTGCCTTGTGGAAGAAGATGATGACAGTGGACGTGGAGACCTAAGTGAGTGACCAGTTTTATATTCACTGTCAGTTCAAATTAAAATATTTTAGTATATACCATCTGCTTTTCAAAATACAATAGAATGCTTTGTCAGAAAATCCAGAGTACTTACAAAGTGAAAGTCCCCACCATCTTTCCTACTTTGTGGTAGCAGCAGCAGCACCCCTAGTTGAGTGTAGAAAAACTTCAGACATCCTTCCTCAAGTCAGAGTACTCCTTTTAGCCTTTTCACTTGTACACATTATTCTTCCAGGTATGTTAGCTGAGACTCCTTTACTCATCTTCATTGGAGTTTAGAATTGCACCGTTAGGAACTCTTGAGTTCTTAACGGTCTTCCAGCATATTCTTTGTTTTCTCTAGTCCCTAGGCCTCATTGCAGTCTGTTGCTGTGGTGATAGTTTCAACTTCCATTCCATTCTCTCCCTTTTTGCACAGGAGGACGTGGTTTCTTCCACTCTAGGCATATGTGTGGACACCCATTGAGTCTCTTTTAAAGGTCCCAAAAACCTTTCTTACGAATAAGTAGATTAATTTTAGTATTGTCATGCTCCAATGAGCCTTTAAATGTAACAATTTTTCAGCTTGTAGATTCGTTTTAGAATGCCCTTATATAGTTTTGAATCATTTGAGTTATGCTGTCAAGAGTCCCAGAGAGATTTGCTTGCGAGACCGAGGGTGTTATTATGTAGCCTTATGTTCATGATGTCTGGCATATTATGTCAGAATGATGACTTGAAGTCTGGGGAAATGTATAAAAGAGCATGTATATATATATAAAAAGGAAAGATGCCAATAATGCTCTTTATAGGCATGTCTTGGTTTGTGGTAAATATAAAATGTTTTTCTTTTTGGTGTTAGAATTTGTTCCTAAGGATAGGAGAGGTGGTGATTTTAAAAATATAGTTGAGAAAAAAAGAGACTCCATGGCCGATTAGATTAAATGCATGCCAGGTCAATTTCTTTGTTTCAGTGATATGGTAAATATTAAATGTTATTTAAAAAAATAGGCCAGTTATAAATATCCAGTACTTTTAAGTGCCGAGTGAGGGTGTGACTTTAAGGGAATGTGATGTATAATAACTGAATAATCTGTTTCATTGGTTTTTGAGACTATTAAAAACTGCCTTGTCATTTGTAAAAGTTTGTTCTGAAGAAGTCTGTGCTGACACGAAAGTATTATAATAAGTTTTAAGAGCTGTTCAGGTATGTAGTCCAGTCCTTCCGCTGTTGGTGGTGTTTGTTGTTTTTAGTGATTCTGGAAGTAAACTCTTAATAACTACAATTACTAGTATAACAGAATTACATGTTTTTTGTACTAGTCATAGAGTACAATTTTTCTTTTAAATTGTTCTGCAACAATCAACAGCTTTAAAAAAAAAAAAAAAGACCCTTTGATCCAGCTTACTTAACTAAAATAAACTTTAAGAGCTTGCTTCATGCCCTTTTAGCTGCACCAGAGAATTATTTTGCACCAGAGATCTACAGTATACCCATTTCTAATATTTGAACTGGAGTCAGACTGAACAAACAGCATACATTTGAGTCACTGTGTCCTTGACATCTGTGTCAAATGCTGCACTTCTTTTGCAGGAGAAATTTTTAATTGTGTGTGTGCATATATATATGTATATATATATATATATATATATATATATATATATATATATATATATATATATATATATAATATAAATGTTTACGACAAGTGCTCATGTGGTAGTAGCTCACGACACTTGCTCACTGCCACTTTACTGAAAAAGCAAGTCTTCTAGCACCCAATCTCATGTAGCTACTTAGCCTTCCCAACACCAGAACCTATAAAACTGTATAGTTATACCAGAGCCCTCACAGTGTGAGAACAGAAACCCAGAAGAGAAATCCAGTGAATTTCAGTCACTGGCTAGTAAGTACACTGCCCAGATGACAGCAGAGAAGAAATTTAGCGAACCTGAAAGATAATGAACCACAAAAAGTGAGGAGAAAACACAAGTGGGGAAAAAAATCATGCAGCTATCCAGCAAAAAGCAGTTCAAGCTCCAGCTTTGATGTAAAACATGACTTCCAGTAATGTAAAGGAAAAATAAGTCAAATGTGCTCAGAGCTGATTAAAATAAATGAAATGCCAAATAAGTATATTAACTCAAATAACAAAAGGGTGGAAAAATGGACAAAGCTTTAAACAGATATTCAGATGAGCTGATAAAACTGCAAAAAAATTGGAGGTGGAAATGAAGAAAGGTTGTCTTGAGTATGAGACTGCTCAAGAAGAGATGCCTCAAAAATATTAGAATTAAAGGACAGAACATGTAGGGAAAACCTTAGATTTTTTTGCTATATTTGAGAAACTCTAAGAAACAGACTGTATTAATTTTATGAAAGCACAAATAAGCAACTGGACTAGTATTCTGCAGCAGGAGTTGTTAATTGAAAGGGCAAGTTGTCTGTATGTTCCATGCCTGGCCATGATAAAGCAGCCAAGATCTCTAATAGTAAAGATGCAATCTTACCAGGAGATAGTTGATTCTGACAAAGCTGTGGCAGAAGGACAAAGTGCTAAAAGTTGGAGACAGTAGAGTATTTGTGGAAAGTAATTACTCACTGAAAATCAAGTAGAAGATCGCTAAATTTATTTCAGCAATCGGGGAATGTCGAGAAGCAGATGTGAGATTCCAGCTGCTCTGTCACCCTATCTTCAGAATATATTTATATATACATGGAGGGCCTGAGTCATTTTTTGATGTAGGACATGCCTGCGGAGGAAATATAAATGTTTGTCCAACAAAAGTTGAGCCATCAAACAGAAGGGGACTGTGCTTCTTATTCTTGTGAATGATAATGCTTATAGAGAGACCATGCTAGTGAAACATTTTCCAGTGTTCCAAAGGAAGATGCTTGAGTGACTGAAAAAAGCACAGGATTTAACAATAAGAATCAGGAGTACATTAAAAATTGACTGGAGACTGGAGTTGGGACATGGAGATGAACAGGAAGAAAACTAACAACTTGGAAATTAATGAATAAATGTGGGATTGCAAAGCATCAGTCACACTTGTGAAGTATGACGGAAGAAGAAAACCTTATAGGGAATTCCAGTGCATATGCCCTACTTCATCATTTATGTTTGGAAGAACATTAAGGAGAGGGGAAGAGGAATGGATGTGGTAACTGTAGGCAAAACATTTTTTTTTACAGTGATTTTATAAAACGTGACATATACTGCATGTTGGGTCTATATTAGAACATTGACTTTTTACAACGTCGAATGTTCTAATATCGACCCCTATTCATTGAACGCTGACAACATAGAATATGCAAAACAGCAAATTTTTTCCAAGGGAAAAAATGTGCTGTTCCGACGCACATACACACAACAAAAACACACCAAACAGCAGTCCACACACATACACCTAAAATCCTACATCTAACCGTAGACTAAACTGTACACACACCACTAGCTATCCATTTACCTTAACCCAAACCCTAACCCTAATGTCCGTCACTATCGCACACTCACCTCAACCGCACTCTAACCCTACCTCACCTACCCCACCCTAACCCTCATGTCCACACAATTGCACACTTACCTGACCTGTGCCGTAACCCTAACTCACGTACCCCACACCCTAACCCTCACGTCCACACAATCGCACACTTACCTGATCCCGACCCGTAACTTTCCACCACAGTGCTGAACATAGTGAAGCCACAGGGAAGGCCAACTGAATTCCTTCCCTAGGAAGAAATTCAGTGTTCTGCAGTTTAGCTATTTTCAGTGTTCACTGAATATGGGGTCGATATTAGAACATTCAAAGTTGTGAAACTTCGATGTTCTAATATAGACCCCCTGCATGTTATGTAATAAAGCATTTTCAGTTATTTTTGTGTAATAGGGATGCTAAAGTAAAGAGATGCCCCTTTCCCATCTTTCTTTCATGTTTAGTTTTAAGAAATGTAGGCACTGCAATGTAAAAAGAGAAGAAAGCCTGGACAAATCATGTTTAAGGTAATAGGCTATAATCTTAGATTGTTGAGGTGAATGATGGAGTTGTAAAAGTATAAAGAACATGATAAAAGTAACATTGATATGCTTTTTCTTAATTTTGTTAGGAGAATGACTAGATTAAGGCCCTTGGCTTGAACTAACAACGTTTTAAGTGGAAGCAAGTCCATAAAGCAACACTGAATGTAATGAAAAGTTTCCCTTTAACAAATAAATGTTTTATAATGCAACATGAAAAGCTTGTAGCTGAAGGCAACTGGTTCTCATGTTTCTATGGAGACATAAGAGGGCAATGAAAACTGAATTTTATTTTCAGTGGCTAGAAGATGATGTTTTCTGAAAGCATTCATGTTGTTTTCTACACCTAGGAGAGGAATAAAAATAAGACAAAAACAGACAGCTGTTGGTGTCAGTAGAAGCACAGGCTGTACCATGCATTTTAGCATAGATAACCTTCATTATAGGTCAATTAATGTCTGAGAGTGTAGCTGTCAATCTGGGACAGTTGTACTTATTAAGAGGGTTAAACTCCATTATTTGAAGACTTGTATAGTTTTCTGTGTTAGTATTAAGTTAATAAGTTATGGGGTGTTCTGAGGATATGTTTGTATTTTTGTGTGAGTGATTTCACTAAAACAAAAAAAGTCTTCTAAGATGTCATATAGGTTGAAATGAATATGACAAGAAGCAACCGTATAAAAATCAAACTACCAAATATTAGTTTTTTGCCTGTAACACAAAAGCTGAAACTAGACATTTAAAAAAAGGTGTGTTGTACATGATAGGTGGGAAAAATAAATTCTTATCATAATAACACTTTCCATATTATCTTTGAATGTGAATGGTCTCACAGGTATATGCAAAAAAGAGTAGTGAACTATATTAAGAAATGCAGAGTGCAAATAGCTATGCTACAGGTGACACATTTGGAAAGAACTGAACATGTGAATTTGATAAATAAAGGATTTCAGGATGATTATTCAGCAGAATATCTAGGACCGAGGAAACTGGGAGTAATTACATTAATTGCTATAGGAGCTCGAATAGTGATAGAAGAGGAAAAATATATTGGAGATTGTCGTAGTAAGGGGCTACTGATAAGGGAGGAGGATTATGCTGGCATGTATTTATATTCCTCCTAAAACTACGATGAAGCTTAAGAAAATTCTTGGAGAAATAACCAGCTTTCAGCAGGGAATATTGCATATAGGCTGGACTAGAATTTGATTTGCAACAGTAAGGAGGTATCTGGGTGTCCAAAAGGTAAAATATAACAAAAGAGGGTAGGTTTTTGAAGAACTTTATGAAAGTTTTTGGTATGGAAGATGTGAATTTAGTAGTAGGAACGCGTAGAGAATTTACATATTATTCCCCAAGGTACAAAAACTTGGCTTGCTAGACAGAAGTTATATTTCACATAAACTTATGCATTTAACTGAACACTTTGATATGCATCCAGTAACTATGTAGATCATGTGCCAATACTAACTAAAATAAAAATGCAGGGCAGTACAATAAAAATGAGATACTGGCACTTCCCCGCCTAGCTGTTAGAGAGAGGAATTTAAGGAATGGGTAGTAGAAGTTATTTGGGAGTTATTAGAGAAGAAGCTAGGGAGTGGGATAAAATGAAAGCAGAACAGAGTAGAAAAAAAAAGATATGGTTACGAAGCAACGAGAATTATTTAGAGAGACTTACAAAGTTTAAAGTATTGCGGCATAGGAGGAATCTCACCGAACAAGAGGTGCAACTGCAGAAAAAAATAAGGGACTACCTCGATAATATGCATGAGTTTAGAAAGATTGCTGTTAAGCAAACTGTTTTTTTGATAACTCCAGAGCACAAACACTTTTAATAGCTCAGGCACCAGAAATAATAATAGGGTTGTTGCCAGGCTTAGGAAGCCTGTAACAAGTAAATTAACCAGCAATCCGGTAGAGGTATTAGAAAGATTTCTGAACTTTTATGAAGATCTGTATAAAGCTGAGAAATGTTGAAATTAAGAAAAAGTGCAAAAGGAAATGCTTATGGAAGAACTAAATGTGCCAAAGTTAGTGGTTGATGAAACTCTAGTTACTTTACAGTTAGGATAGGTGGTGATGAGAGAAAAATGGTGATGTATAACTGATCTACAGGAAAGTCTTCCGGAATAGATGGTATTCGTGTGGAAATTTGGAAACTAGGAGAGAAAAAAGATCTGGAAGGTTTTGTTTAACAGTTCTTTAAAAGGAAGAGAAGCACTAACATCCTGGAAGAAAGCTATGGTGTTCGTAATACCTAAAGGTGGTAAAAACCTATCAGATCCAGCTTCATGTAGCACATTTTGATTCTAAACCATGATTATAAGTTGTTTGTCTTTAATGGCAAATGTTATGCCAGATTTGATAGATATGGATCAGTAAGGATGTCCTTCCATATCACTGTTGCAGTATTTGTAACCTAAGGGATCTTCTACCAGGGATAGACCAATGTCCAGCCAGTATACCGAAGCCTTTAGTACTTGTAGGCATTGTACATCACATGTATGCTCCCCACACAAGGCATAGGGCATAAAGGTATCATATGGATGTACATACTCAGAATGTATTTGCCACCAGTCTGAATGCCATTGTTGAACGTTTATCTGAATGCCCATCTACTGTGCTGGTTACTAAGCTGTTTTTCAGAAAAGTGCCCCATTGGAGTTTCTTCATATCTTTCTTATTTATTTAGTGCTGTTGGTTCAGGTCATCAGAAATGGAAAATGGCAGTGGGCGAAGCAGATAACCCATAAAGACCGTCACAACCAGTGTCTCTTCTGTATGGGCATTTCCTACAACCATACACAGTGTTCTTTATGCCAGGCTTTTGTTCCCAAGGCCATAGATAGTTATATCTTCTCTTTATCTATTTACCTTGAAAACCAACGTCTTAAGCTGTTGGCTTAAGGTGCTGTGGCAATATCTTCCTATCCCAAGGGTCAGGGGTCTGCCAAGAAAAAAGGCCAAAAAACTTGTGTCTGATATGGCTGCTGTCCAGCTTCCCCCAGATGTCTCTCTTGAGGCTAGTGAAAGCTCAGAGGACTATCCAGTGATTGCCTTGGATTCCTCTGCCATGACCCCATCAGAGGCCAGCTTGGGTCCAATTTCTCACACATCCTCTGAGGCTTTACAAATATCTGCTTCTGATGTTGGGAGGGAACCTCTGCTGATTATATCTAAGGGACTGAAAGGGATTCTGCAGATCTTAGGGAGGTGTGATTGCTTCTCTTATTAAATGTCACCAGGGGCCTGGCCCTCTGAGGATG
The DNA here is from genome assembly GCF_019279795.1 of Protopterus annectens. Taxonomy (NCBI): domain Eukaryota; kingdom Metazoa; phylum Chordata; order Ceratodontiformes; family Protopteridae; genus Protopterus; species Protopterus annectens. The sequence continues at coordinate 997,421,196 of NC_056748.1, forward strand.
TTTCATTTGGATGTCAGCCAATAAAAGAAAGGAAAAACTAAGCATATTTCCTTTGTAGTTAAGGATCCCCAAAGGGAATGGCAGGATTTTACTCTTGTTATTTAATGCTGTAATGGCTTTAAAGCCATTTAATGCTTTAATGGCTTTAATGATTTTTAAAGCCTTCTCATGGGGTGTCTGTACCTGCCTCTCCCTGGCCTTCCAATCCTCTTAAAAGACCCAGAGTACTAGATTCTTCATCTGAGGATCTGGATACCGGGGAAGAGTCCCTGGCTTACTCTTAAATTCTTTCCCACTTGGACTATGGTTCAGAGGAGGAGGATTTTACTACTCCAGACTCTCCTTTGGAGGCACTCTCCTTTTGGAATACTGTTGCCTGCATGATGGAGTTTCTTTTTTTCTGTGGGATTGTTCTCAAGGCTCTGACATTCAGGAAAAGGTATTATGAGCTCCTCCAGATGGACTCTCATTGCCATCAGCTGTTACCCCTGTTCAGGCTGCCCTCCTTTTCAGCAGCTTCTATGGCCCCTGATTCTCACCCGTGTGCACCTAAGAAGCCTGATAGATTTTACAAGGGGCCTGATGAATGTAAATGCCTTTATAAATGCCCATCTGCTGACCCTTCTGTAGTAACTGACTTTTCAGACAAGTGTTCCAAGCTGCTACCCTCTACCATGTTGCTGCCTTCAGATAATGGTAGTAGAGCTATGAAGAGACTGTGCAAAAAAAAAGGTTTACAGTGTTGCCACTTTATCTTTTTGGGCCATTAGCTACCAGACTGTTATGACCAGGTATGTTTTGTCCCTCTTTTCACAGTTTTTCAAAGTTGTTTCTGACCTTCCTGACTCTGAAGGGACGGTTTCTGCCCTTTCTCTGTTGGGCTGTATCTCTCAAGTTACCACTCTTATGAAGTGTTGCTTTGATGGAGGTGATGCCTCCTCCAGGGCTGCTGCCTTTGGTTCTGTTAAACTGTTGGATGCTCCTTTGGATAATGGAAAGTTCAGCAGCAGAACCAAAATGATTTTTAAGTATGTCCAGGATAAAGATAAAGCTTTGCAGGAGTAGAAGCATATTTTTGTTTCTCCTATTCCTAAATTTCATAATAATTTTCCCTCCAAATCTGCCTTTGTTCACAGCCAGCCTTGCCCTCCACCTAAGTGGAAAAAGGGTTCTAGATGTGTGCCTCCTGCTAAGGCTACTCAAACCCCTTCCTCCCAGAAACCTGGTTTTCAGCATAAGCTGGGTTCCGTTTGACAACTTGTTTTCCCCTTTCCCTCGGCCAGGTTCCCTTATCCCTCCATCTTTCCCTGTATCTTCCAGATTGGTTAAAGATCACAGCAAACTCTTGGGTTGTGTCCATTATCCACCAGAGATATTTTATGGTTTGGAAATCCCTTCCTCCAGTTTTGGGCATCTGTCAGCTTCTTCAGGAACAACTTCCTCTTTTCCCAGAGGTGATCCATTCTGTATTGGTCAAGGGCACCATTGAAGCTGTCCTCCTTTTTGAATGTGGTCTCTTCCAACTCTATTTCTTCTACTCCAGGCCTGTCTGTTATATCTGGATCTCAGAAGTGCCTACCTTCATATCCCCATCCACCCCTTATTCAGGAAATATTTGTTTGCTTCTTCCTTGCATTTACAGCCCACTGCTTTGCGTTTGGCCTCTGTACTGCCCCAAGAGTATTCATCAAATACCTTTCTCCTGCCATTGCGTTTTGCAGGGTGAGAGGAATTCAGATCTTTCCCTATCTGGACGATCTGCTCATTCAAGCTTCTTCCCCCAACTCTCTGCTTTAGGATCTCCAATTTACTATTTTCCTGTTAGAGTCTGGGGTTCACCTTAAATGCCCAGAAATAAGCTCTGATACCTTCTTAGGATCATTTTCCTTCTTTGCAAGCTTCAGATCATCCCAATGCTGACTTCTCTGCCTGCACCCATGGCCCTGTCTCGTACTGCCTTTTTCTAGTCTCTTCTACCTCTGGCATCAGGGAATTTCTCAGGAGCCTTAAGTTCATGGCTCCCACCATTCCCATGCTCCCTCTAGCCAGGCTCCATGTGAGAAAGCTTCATTGGTACTGCAAGTCGGTGTGGCTCCAACATTGCCACCCCCTGGACTTCCTGCTATCATTCATTCCCTGTGTTAAGCTCGAGCTTTTGTGGTGGATTCATCAACTTTCTCTCAACCCAGAGCTTCATTTTCAGGCTCCAGTCCCAACTCGAGCTCTTTATAGATAACTCAGGCAGGGGATGGAGGGGGCCTCCTTCGTCTCTTTCAAGGTTAATTGTTTCTAGCCTCTTCATCAGAGGTTGGACCACATCAGTGTAAAAATGATGAAGGCTCTGCCTTTAACTCTTCAGGCTTTTCATTCCCTCTTTCATCTCGGGGCCCTAAAAATCTTCACATAATACCATAGTGATGTGATATATCAACAAACAAGGGAGTACAAGGTCCTATCTTCTTTGCAGACTAGCTATTCAGATTTGGGATCTAGCTATCCTGTATCGAGTAACTCTTCAAGCAGTTTACATTCCCTTGGAGCTCAGTCTAGTGGCAGACTGTTTGAGGAGGTCCAGCACACAAGCTCATCAGTGAATGCTTCACAGAGATGTGTTCCTAGATATTGCCCATTTGTAGAATATTCCTGAGGTAGATATTTTTGCCTTCCCTCTAAAAAGACAACTTTGAGTCCCAAGTCCTTTGGCTTGGAAAGTGAATGCCTTGTCTTCTCCTTGGGAAAGGATATTTCTGTATGCCTTCCCTCCCATTCCTCTGTTAACATTACATGAGTCTTGCACAAGATCAGACAAGACTCTCCCAAAAATCTTACTAGTGGCTCGTTTTTGGCCTAAACAGCATTGGTTCCCCCCATCTTTCTCATTTGGCCATGGGCAATCACAACACGTTACCTCACCAGGTATATATTCTCACACAAGACAGGTGGTTTTTTATCCATCCTCACTTGTCCACTCCTCAACTGAAGCTGTGAGTGACAGGATTTTGATCCCTTTTAGGCACCTCTTTTCTGAGGACATACTTTGGGATTTGCAGAGACCAGGAAACCCACTTCCAGGAAATCACATATATCCAAATGAAAGAGATTTTTCGGTCTGGTGCCTCTCTTGCCATTGGGATCCCCCTGTTTCTGGTTCTCTGATGTTCTTCATGTTTCACTGTTGCAGTCATTACATTTGGGTTATCTGCTTGCAGTAGCCCTCAGTCGGCCTGATTAACAAAGTCTTGGGTCTTCCGTCAGTTGCTGTCCCTTCTTCCATGACATCAGGTCATCAGGGATATAAAACATGTAGCTGATGCCATTGCATCAGTCTTTCTTGTCATGCGGTGCCCGAAGCAGAAGCAGTTCACAAGTGCCGGTCGGCCAACTCCTGAAATTTTCATTTTCGAGTTTCAGAACCGAAGTCTTCAACTAAAGCTAAGTACCCCATTGGGGAAACATTTTCTTGCTCCTTACCGATGTCAGTAAAAGTTAATAATTGAATTACTTGTGGAAAGCAAATACCTCATAAAGATTTTCATTCGTACTGTATTCCTTGCCTAGGCCCTGACCACGACGTACCTTGCTGTCGGTTTTGTGCTTTATTTAATCAATGCACTATCCATCGTCAGTATATTTTTGCTTCTAAATATTTTGGTTCTCGGCGTAATTATCCAGAAATGTCATCTGTTAGCCATCCGATTACTGGGATTTTGCAAAAAACGCAAAGATAAAGACAGAGACAAGCCGCTGAGGTCCAAAACTGCCAACGACGCTTCTCCTAAGCCAGTTCGCCAGTACTCAGTGAGGCACTTTCGCAGCCCCTGATACGTGCTACTTCTGATTCGCAGGCCTCTACTGAGACCCGTTTGGAGTCCGGTATGCCGCTAGATGCTTCAACTATGGAACCCGCGGATGTCTCTGCCTTGAATGGGTCTGAAGTTGCTGTGTAGGCACCGGCTTCTGAGGGTATATTCAGGCATACAGACTTGCATATTAAACCGATGCCTCCTTCTTCATTTAGGTCTAAATCTCGAACCATGCCTAAAAAATTGACAGCCAGGCCACATACTCAGGCCTCTATGCCTAAAAAACAAATGAAAGAATGGCTGAAGATCTTATAACTCTAATCCGGGGAAGCCAACCTCCCCCTTCTAAGAGACCTAGGACTGAAGTTGTTTATGAATCTTCTGACCAGTATTCTGATTTTTCTGATTATTCTGATGATCTGGATTTGCCCTTATCTACTTATGAGGATTCAGATGCAGAGGACTCTATTCCCTCTGCTTCCCCTCCAGAGGATTTTTCTTTTGGCGAAACCTTGCATACTCTAAGGGAGCATTTCCACTGAGAAAGCTAGGATTTTTCTGATTCAAGAAAGAGGCTTAGGGTTTCTTACTCCTGTCTCAGCATAGGCCTTTAGCTATTCCTCTTGTACTAGACATTGTTGATGATGCTTTTTCAGAATCTAGTTTGGCCCCTGATTATTTGCTTCCTGCTCCCAGAAAAACTGACAGATATTACAGGGTTCCTGATTCACACAAGTTCCTTTTTAAAAATCCTATTGGAGATCTAGAGACAGTTTCACAGGGACCCAAGGGCATTAAGGCCTGTACTGCTAAAAATCCTACCCCTTCTGATAGAGACTCCAGGGCGCTGGATAGATAGGGCAAGAAGGTTTACTCTTCTGCAGCCTTGGCCATTAGGGCTTTAAACTGCCAGTTTCATATGTTAAAGTATCAGCAACATGTTATTGGATTGCTTAAACAAAATATGATGTTGATTCCTGACTGTGCAGAAAATAAAGAATTACAGGATTTAATGCATTCTGCTGAACAGGTTGGAAAACATAATTTGCAATGTGGATTTGATTCATTAGAGGCCTCTTGCAAGGCTGCTGTTACTGGGTCTGTGCTCAGAAGGCATGCTTGGCTTAAGGAGCAATCTTTGCCTGATCACGTTGAAGCTAAATTGTTGGATGCTCCCTTAAATCAGGACCACCTGTTTGGCAACAAGGCTGAGGAAGTTCTTAAAAAGATGGAAGATAAAGCTAAATCTATGCAAACTGTTAAAGATTTCTTACAAGTTCAGCCTCCTAGATTTAGTAGGCAATGGCCCGCTAAGAATTGGTCCTTTCCAGCCCCTTCCAGGTCTTAACAAGCCAAACCCAGACACAGCAGAAACCCCAGGTTTCAGTCCCAGGGGACACACAAGACTAAGCAGTGGGGGGTTTCCACAACCAAATCAGGGAGTAGTAAGACTCCCCACTATGGAAAACTGTCTCAATGACTTGCTTTTAAAACTTCCAAACTCTTCCCAACTGAATGCTCCTTTAGGCGGAAAGATTGGTCTGCAGGCCAAAGACTGGGAACTCATTACCTAGGACAAATGGGTTTTAAATGTAGTGTCCCAAGGATACAGATTTCACTTCCACACCTTACCAACACCAAGCAGGTGGCCAGATCTACCCCCAAATCAGTGGGCAGTGGCCCAAAGTCAAGTATTCTCTCTCTTAAGCCTGGGGGCTATTCAGTTGGTACCAGAAGAGGAAAAGGGCCAAGGTTTCTACTCTAGACATTTTCTGGTACCCAGAAAAGGCAATATATGGCATCCTGTCCTGGACCTTTCTACTCTAAATACCTTCCTAGTGATTCCAAAATTCAAGATGCTGACTCTTCACCAGCTGCTTCCTATGGTTGGCAACACTAGACTTAAAAGAAGCATACCTGCACATCCCTATCAGGGAGTCTTGCAGAAGATGCCTACACTTCAAAGCAGGCTACATGCACTATCAGCTCTCTGCACTGCCCTTTGGCTTATCTTCTGCGCCCAGGGTATTCACAAAGTGCCTAGCTCCAGTCATTGCATTCTGCAGGCAAAAAAATATTCAAATATAGCCATATCTGGACGATTGTCTAATTCGGGCAGAAAGCTAGGACATATGTTTGAATCATCTGGCCTTTGTTCAAAGGGTACTGACTTGTCTGGGGTACACCATAAACGAAAAGAAATCACCCCTGGTACCCTGTTAACAATCTATATTCCTGCCAGCAAGCTTGAATACAACTTCCCAGATGGCTTTCCTCATGCCAGAGAAATGGACTCATTTGACAACCTACTTCAAACAAGTGGCCACAAAACCCCATTTATCTGCAAGGCAAATACTGCAAGCCTTGGGGTTCATGGCCTCCTGCATTCTTCTAATTCTATATGCAAGGCTGCATATGAGGAGACTGCAGTGGTATCTCAAAAGCCTATGGTGTCGACATTCACAGGATCTAGAAGCTATGATTCCTATCATACCTTGCCTATGCCTAGAGTTTCTTTGGTGGGCAGAGGCCTGCCACCAAAACAAGGGACTACCATTCACACTATCCTCTGCCACCCAAACCTTAACAACAGACGCATCAGACTGTGCATGGGGGGCTCACCTAGCAAAGAAGTGTTGTCAGGGCAAATGGAACCCAAGTCAAATGCACCTACACATAAATCAAAAGGAAATGTTAGCTGTACAGAATGCTCTGACAGCCTTCAAGGACCACATTCTTCCAGGACAACTAATGGTAAAGACGGACAACACCACGGTCATGTGGTACATAAACAAGCAGGAGGGTACACACTCTTACCCCCCTTGCAGACTAGCCATGGCATTGTGGAACACAGCCTTGAGCTAACAAGTGAATCTACAAGCTCAGTTCCTGCCAGGAAAACTAAATACACTGGCAGATGGACTAAGCAGAAACCTCATGGACCCACACGAGTGGAAACTGGAACCAAGGATTTTCAACATGTTGACAAGCAAATGGGGGAGCCCAGATATAGACCTGTCTGCCTCCCCCAAGAACCATCAACTGGACAAATTTTGCACAAGGATTCCCCACAAACTAGCTTGGGAAGTGGATGCTCTATTCTTCAGCTGGAAAAACCCATCAGTTTATGCCTTTCCTCTTCTGCCTCTGCTCTCCAAGGTACTACTAAAGATCAAGCAGGACAAGCCAAGGACGATTTTAATTGCACCAGACTGGCCACGCCAACACTGGTACCCGTCCTGCGCAGTGTGTGTCACTTGGCCCCATGGCACCTGCCTCAGACTCCTTCCCTGTTGTCTCAGCAGTAGAACCAGATTCTGCACCCACAGCTGCAAACACTGAACCTAGCAGCCTGGCTAATTACCTAATCTCTCCTTTCCCACCCCTCAGTAAATCAGTGATGGATATCATTTTAGAAGCTAGGAGGCCTAGTATTAGAAAACTGGTAAAGGACCCAAGGTATTGGGAGCAAACATAATAGAATGGGAAGATGCCGAGAACACATTTGGACTGCAGGTTAGAGATTGCCTTCTGTATCAAAGATTGATTTCAGAATATGGGCAAAGAGAGGGAACTAGGGGGATCCTAAGAGAAGGACCAGCGCTAGCAGAGTTTTTAGTAGACTGTACAACAGTAGTTGCTGTTAAAAAGGAATAATTAGTAGGGCACATAAAATATTGTATGATAACTACAGGAATCAATCAGAGGAGATTGGAAAGGATTGGGAATAGAGATTGGATATGCAATTCACAAAGAAACAGTGGGAGGATATGTGTGAAGCTCCCAAATAATACAAAAATGTCTAGAAGATTTAGGATTTTTGCTAGGAAGTGTTTGCATAGGTATTTTTGTACCGCAGGCAGACTCCAAAGAGGGCAGCCATGGTGGTGCAGCAGTTAGCGTTGTCGCCTCACAGCAAGAGGTTCTCCAGTTCGATCCTCAGCTGGGGTGCCTTCTGTGTGGAGTCTGCATGTCCTCCCTGTGGTTGTGTGGGTTTCCTCTGGCTGCTCCGGTTTCCTTCCACATCCCAAAGACATGCTGTAGGTGGATTGGACACTCTAAATTTGCCCTAGGCGCGAGTGTGTGCCTTCCGTTGAAGGTTGGACGCTGGCAACTCGACACCGTAAAACTCTACTGCCAATCATGAGCGGACAGGTGATCTGCAGTGGCGACCCGTAACCGGGAAAAGCCGAAAGAAGAAGAAAAAGGCAGACTCCAAAGACTTTTTTGGTAGGTATATTGCAAATGTTGGAGGTGTGATGGGGAAGAAAATGGTAACTGGGAACATATTTTTTGGTGTGCAATGAGTTGGCAAACTCTAATAATTCCCTGGAGATTACTCTGAAATACTGATTGAGCAAATTGGTGTAACTAAGGACATTTTTTTTTTGAACTGTGATCTAGAATTGGGATTGCCTAGACCTGGTAAGGCCTTGCTAAGTTGAGGTCTGGTGGATGCCCGGAAAGCAATTACTGGAAAATGGAAATCAGAATCTAAACTAACCATACTAGAAGTAGTGAATATAGTAACAGAACTAAAAGAAATGGAAGTGGGATTTTTAGGAAAAAGTAGGAGCATATTACAAAGAAAAATGGAAATTGTGTGAATAATGCATGCAGAAAAATGTTTTGAAGGAGGACTAGGAGAAATGAGGTTTAAGGAATGTCAGGAATTGAATCAGCTATGTAAAGTTCAGTTGTCAGTGACTGTATACAAGATTATATATGATGTATAATGTCTGCAACTGAAAATGTCAGTATGGATTGTTTTCATTTACATAAGTGTGTAATTGCCTATGTCATAAGTGATATTTCAATAAAGATGTTGCCTGTTTAAATAAAAAAGTTCCTGTAGCATATATTAGTTAGCTATAGAACTTTTTCTATGACCCAAGAAAGCTACAACACTTGTCTACAGGAATGAATAGTATTAAACCCAGTACCATTTTTCTAGGTGATCTAACTATCCAACTATAGACCTGGAAATCTGCACCACTGCTACCACACAAGCACAGAGATTCCTGGAAATACTTAGCACAAATGTCTTGCAACAATTATCCAGAGTATCCACTACGGTGAACAGTATGTTGGATCTTGCTCTTACTAATATAGGCGCACCTTGCATCATACCTTGCGTAGCTTCACAACTTGTTAGGTCTGACCGTAAAGCAGTCTCCTTTGACATAAAATTGAAACCAGAGATCATTTCCTCCCACGGTACATTGGCAAGCTTCAGATCCCCCACCAAACTATTCAGCTCTAGTGAGTGTGCAGAGAGATGTACACCATCACACTATACCAACATGTAAACAGCTGCATTTATGCTGGTGCACCCTGTATGAACAAGCACAAGGCAAACCGGAGAAACAAACCAAAATAGTCGAACCATAATGTCATCCTGTCTTAGAATAAAATGAAAAGAATTTTGAACAAAAGTAAGAAGAATAGTTCCTAGAATGCTAGAGCCCTCTTCACTGAATTAAACAAACAACTCAGGAGCTTAATAAAATTTACAGAAGCCAAGTTTGAGGCTAAAATAGATAACTAAGCCTAAAGCCATCAGCTAGGCGTCTTTTAGTTATGTTCATAATCTCAAAAGCACAATGCAGCAATGTACTGAGCTGATTATAAACAATGTTACCTACACTGAGGCTGAAGATATAGCTAAATGATAAATTCATCTGTATTATTACCCCTATCTCTGTCCCTCAAAATATACCTGAATCTGGCTCACCTCCAGCTGTCACACAAGACCCAGTCCTAAACGCACTATCTAAAGCTAAAATTACTGCATGGATGGGTCCTGACAATGTATCTGGATGCATCTTAAATAGCATGAAGCATGATTTAGCTACCCCACCAACTTGACTCTTCAACCTCAGCCTCCATACAGGTTTTGTACCAAGAGAATGGAGAACTGCTACAGTCATTCCCCTGCATAAGGGGATACATAATTGTAGGTCTGATCCACCTCATATTGAAAGCCATGGAAAGATTTCTCATGGAACTAATCAATAAGGACAAAGGGAACCTCTGTACAGTGGACTTATCTAATTTGTCAAGGGCAGGTCAACCTGGTGGACATTTTTGAAAAGGTCACTAAAGCAATGGATGAAGGTAAAACTGGCCAAACTCAGGTATAGAAGAAAGTTAAATAATCTGTGAGTAACCTTCTGTGTCACTCAGTGGATTGAGAACTGTCTCACATTATAGGGCACAGGAAATCAAAATATGGGAAGTTAACTCCACACCAGTGGAGTCACCCAGGGTTCTGTGCTGGAACCTCTCCTGTTTGACAGCTACCTCTGTGAATTAAAAGCCAATACCAGAGGGGTGTGGCTAAGTTTGCAGATGACTGCAAGCAAGGAGCGATCATTGAGTCCCCAAATAACATAGCTGTCTTGCAGGAAGGTTTGTCCTAAATAAATAACTGGTGCCAAAGGTGTGGACTGAATCTAAGTACCAAAAAATACATCACTGCATCCTTTGGGAAGTCACCTACTCCAAGGAAATGCATTGAAAATTTGCCCCTAAAAGTTGACCTAGTTTGGGATTTGAGAATTTGTATGGACAGTGATCTAATTTTCGACTAACATGTTGGCCATTTTCGTAAGAAAGTCCTTCTATATTGCACAGCTTATAAACGTAGGAATTGTGAATAGATGAGTTAAAAAGTGGTAAAAGTGCCCCAAAATCAACCAATAAACGAAAAATAGGCACCGGAGGTCCAGCCACTTCCAACACAAGTTTCTTTATTAACGAGAACCACAAAAACACGCAAACATTATTCACACACTCCTTTAAAGTTTTCGTCATAAAAACTGCATCAGATGAGTGTACTAACCCTGGAACCGTATTTAAAAACCTTTTCATCACCCTAATTAACCAATACAGTACTATAATAAATTTAAATATGTTAATAGATCATGAATATTAAAATGTTAGCATACCAAGTAAAATCAAAATCATTGTGAACGTTTGTATGAACCTTCTAAAAAAAAATCATACTCCTTCCTTTTTCTGAAACTGTGGACGAATGAATAAAATATAATATATAAATATAAATAAAAAGTAATAAATTAGGTTTAAAACCACAGTAAAATACACTTGTATATAAAACGAAATAATATAGTATAATTTCACCATCTACTGGGCAAACATGAAATTACGTATAAATCTAAAAAGAAACAGTAAAAAATCCTAACCATATAAACAGATAACCAAATATAGTCTTTAAGACTTTGAAATATATAATTAAGTTAAAAATGTGTAAATATGAATGTAAATATAAATATATTTACAGTTGTTACAACCTTTATAAAGTAATTGTTTCATAAATACTTATTACAGTTTAGCTGATCTAAGCTTTAATACAGGTAACAGTGAAACGGTGTCATTCAACCATGGGTAGTTGCTGGCTTCCATGACTAATTGCCAATACAACTCCCTGTACTCTAACCTGGTTTTCCAGGGGCCTCCTCTCGTATCTATAGGTATAACTTCATTTACAAAGAAACACAATTCAGCCCTATTGCATACTTGTATATGTTTAATCAAAGCATTATTTTCATTCATTTTTTAATACCGTATCTATGTTTGTACATTCTTTGCTTTAATTTTCTTTCCATTTTTCCAACATAAAATGAATCACATGCATTACATAGGGCTAAATACATCATCCCTTTGTTATTACAGTTTGCATACCCTATAGTATTAATATACCTATTCCTACATATTAAATGTACTGTGCCTCCAGGCTGCATGTATGAACACTGATTACAGTTACCACATTTGTATGTACATTGCTTCTTATTTGAATGTCCACTCCCATTGTTATAATGTGCGTTCCTCTCTAATATGTTTTTTATATTATGTATAAATACTGGTTTGAAATGGTTTGAAGAATCCTTAGTAGGTTTTAGAGACATTTCTTATAATGAATTTTGCACATGTTTAACTTTAATGGATCTAGTTTTAAAGAATACTTTTATATTCTTTGAAGTATTATAGACAATTTAGAGGAGTGGCAATGGATGCACATTGTGCCCCCACTTATGCCAAAATTATTCTTTCATACTGGGAAGGTAAATATATGTTTGACTCACAGTACAGGCAATATTGGAGTTTTTCTGAGCGTTTTTCATAGGTTCATAGGTAGGTACTAGGCTATCGGCCCAAGGGCCTACGTAAGCCTAGTCAGCAAGATTCCATAGCTTACGCCACCCAAGAAAGTTATTTTCCTGTGCCACTGTCCAGCAGAGACACAGAATTGATTCCCGGGGTGTATTTCCTATTTCCCATCCACTCATCAAGATTTTTCTTGAGTGCTAATGAAGAACTTTGCTTGACATAGATGGGTAGCTTGTTCCAGAGTATAGGAAGCCTCTGGGACAGGAATCTATCCCTCCAGCGTGTCCTGTTTATTGTGGTGACAAGGTTTAGGTCCCTAGAGCATGTAGCTCGGAGGGATTGGGATTTCGTAAGGTGTAGCATGTCCAACAGCTCTGGGTTTGACATAGCTTTATATGTTAGGCAGAGATCACCTCAGAATAGGTGATATGCTACAGAGTAAAGCTGGAGTTTTTTGAGGCGGTCAGTGTAGGGCATTTGTTTGAGGCCAGTAATCCTCTTTGTGAGGTACTTCTGTGGCCTTTCCAGGTGCTGCAGATGTCTTTTGAGGTACATTCCAAAAGGGGCATTGTACTCTATAGTGGGCTAATGAGTGACGAGTAGAGGGGAACAATGACCTCTTTTCTTCTCGGATGAGAACCCTTTTATGATGAGGTGTGCCACATAGAAGGACTTCCTGACTACTGTGGTGATGTGATTATCAAAGGAGAGACTACTGTCCACCTGGGTCCCAAGGTCTCTTATCACGCATTCGGTGTTAAGTAGATTGCTGCCTATGTGGTAGTTCATGGGTACAGAGTTTTTACCAAAGGGGATGACACTGCACTTTTTGGCATTGAGCTTGAGGCCATGGCTGTGGCACCAGGCATCTGTCTCAATGAGGCCCTTCTGTAGAATGTCCACATCAGTTGACATGTGTTTGTTTTGGGTTAATACAGAGAATAAATTCAAATACTTTTTTAATTATTTGAGTACCACCAATTTTTTAAAATTTACTTATGAATTTAACGCTAACGAATTAAATTATTTGGATGTTAACATACAAAAGGTTAATAACAGTTTTAGATCTAAAATGTACAGGAAAAAGACCTTCTCAAATTCATACTTACAGTATACCAGTGTCCACCCCCCATTTCAGAAAAGAGGGGGGTAGTAAAAGGGCAACTGGTTCATGCAAGCAGAATGACCCTGGATGATGGTGATTTTGAGACTGAGTGTGAATTTTTAATGGCTAGAGGTTATCCCAGCGAAATGTTGAAGGATATATATATATATATATATATATATATATATATATATATATATATACGGTGAAATATTAGAGGCAAGGAAAACAAGGTTTGCTTCCATTTTAGGCATAGAAAATAATAGTTTAGACACCATTAATCCGGGTAAAAGCACTGAAAATGAAGATGTTAGGTAGTCCAATATCACCTTCATTTTTACACATCGGCTCCGACTCGGACGATTTTCAAGCTCGAAGACTTCTGGTTGGCTCGTGGCTAAGTAGGTATCCCATGGTGCACCAGTGCAATCCCCAGATCTCGTTTGCCACGTCGACGAGTTCGGATGTGCTTCTCTTGGCTCTGGCTAAGTCTTTTGCAGCTCTTTCATTCCTCAGTGTTTTTTTGCATATTTACTGTTATTTAGTGGTAATATATATAGGTCTTTACCTAAATTGTCCTGTGGACTTGTTTGACCTTAGTAGTTAGTATCCTGTGTACCAGTAGTTAGGCGCCATTATGCTTTTTTGCCTAGAGCATTAGTTTTGGCGGTTTTTCATCACTCTTAATCACCTGGGGCTCCTGTTGATCTATTGTACTGTTAACTTGTTGATTGTTTACTTGTTGTCTTTGGCGGGGATCCACTAAAATCGTAATTTAGGATTGCTGTTGCAAAGTTTTTCCTGTGTTATTGAACGTGTGTGTGTGTCTGTGTTATATACTTGGTCTGTTTGAGTTAGAAGACCTAGTTTCTATTACACCGGGCTAGGCCTGTTTAACTTAGAGGACCTAGTCCTCGTGTAACTCTACTATTTGTATTTTTTCCCATCTAAAAATGTTCCTGTGTGACTAAGTCTCTGTGTGTATGTATTAAAATAACTTGGTCTGTTTTAGTTGAAAGACCTAGATGTCCTTCAAGGATGCATCTGCAGTCATCACATATGGGTTGTCCTGCCTCAGGCAGACCTTCGGTCGGCCGGATTCCAAAGTCTGGGTCTGGCCTCGGCTGATGTCGCACTTTCCCCGACGTCAGAGCGTCTGGGGTATAAAAGCATCAGCCGACGCCATCTTCCTCAGTCTTTCTTGCTGCGTGGTGCCCGAAGCAGAAGCAGTTCGCAAGTGCCGGTTGGCCAGCTCCTGTGATTCAGCTACCGAAGACTTCGAAAAAGCTAAGTACCCCATTGGGGACTCTTTCTTGCCTCAGCCGATGTCAGATCAAGTTAATAATTGTTTAACCTGTGGGAAACAAATACCTCATAAGGATTTTCACTCTTACTGCCTCCCCTGCCTAGGCCCAGACCACGACGTCTTGGCCTGTTCAGCCTGTGCTTCCTTCAACCGACGAACTCTTAGACGTCGGTCAGAGTTTGCAGAGGAGTTTTTTGGGGCTAGTTTTGCTTATAAGATGCCGTCGGAGACTCCGACTTCGCATTTAGTTAAAAAATGGAAGGACAAGGACCGACACACGTGGGCTACGGTTTCGGCTGAAACCTCGGTCAGGCCTACCGCGAGTGTCTCAGTCTCGGCTGAAACCGAGTCCTTGGTACTTCCTACTACCGAAACCACACAACCGACTACCTCGGCCCTGGAGGCCCCGGCCGAGTCGGTCATTGAATTACCTACTGGAACCGGTGTCCAGGAACCTTCCGACACCATTCCTTTAGATAAGTCTACTCCTGCACGTGGTGCAGCCAGACCCCCTGCTTCCATGTCCATTAAGGCTTTCTCTAGGGCTAGGGCTGCTAAACTTACTAAGGCTTTGCCTCCCAAGGTTTCCTCTCAGAGACCTTCTTCTAGCTCTCAGATTCTTACCCTAGCAGAGGATCTGATCTCATTAATTAGAGGTTCCCAACCTCATCCGGACAGGGGCTCTCAACCACCTCCAGACAAAAGGCCCAGGGTTGAGCCCTCTGATCCCCAGTCCTCAGATGAGTCCACGGATGGCTCTGCTCTGTCAGACCACCAGGAGGAGGCTTATTCGGCCTACGAGGATTCTGATGCTGAAGAATCTATTCCCTCGGCCTCCCCTCCTGAAGAGTTTTCATTTGGAGAGACATTACACTCTGAGAGAACATTTTCAATGGCAGGGTCAGGAATTCTCTGATTCCAGAAAGAGATTAAGGACCTTTTTACATTTACCTCAGCATAGGCCCTTAGCTATACCTCCTGTTTTGAATGTCATTGATGATGTCTACTCTGATGCTAGTACTGCCCCTGACCCTCTCCCTCCGGCTCCTGCCAAACCTGATAGGTACTACAGGGTCCCGGACTCACATTTACACCTGTACAAGACCCACTCTGCTGATCCAGAAACTATTTCCCAGGGCCCTAAAGGGGTTGCAGCTGCCACTGCTAAAAATCCTCTACCCTCTGAGAGGGAGTCCCGAGCATTAGAGAGATGGGGTAAGAAAGTGTATACTTCTGCAACTCTTTCCATGAGGGCATTAAATTGTCGATTTCATATGATACAGTACCAAGAGTATTTACTAGATGAATTGCATAAGAAACTGTCCTCTTCTGAACCCCTTGATCGCAAATCCCTTCAGGATCTGGTGCATAACTCCCAGCAGGTTAGTAACCATTTCTTGCAGTGTGGTTATGATGCATTGGAAGCTTCATATAGATCAGCTATGACATATGCAGTTATACGTAGGCATGCCTGGCTGAAGGAACAATCTCTGCCAGACCATGTTAAAGCTAAGCTTTTGGATGCTCCTATGGAAAAGCAAAAATTATTTGGTTCCACGGCTCAAGAGGTTTTAAAGAAATTTGAAGAAAAGGCAAAATCTGTGCAAACAGTTAAAGACTTTCTGCAAGTCCAACCACCGAGATTCAGCAGAAATTGGCCTACTAAGAATTGGTCCTTTCCGGACTCAGACAGATCTCAAAGAGGCAGGAATAGGCGTGCCAGAGGTAGAGGGCAAGCTAGAGGCTCCTACAGAGGCCGTAAGTGGCAGCCTCCCAACCAGAGAGGTAGTGCAGGAACTACAACTGCTACACCAGGACAGACTCAATGACTTTATTTTGACTCCGCTGACCAGGGCTCAATTAGAATCACCTTTGGGCGGAAAGCTTTCTTTATTCTCAAAAAATTGGCACAGCATTACAAGGGACACATGGACACTGCAAATAATAGACGAAGGATACAGGTTCCATTTCCACTCATTGCCGAAAAGAAAAGGCATGCCAGACCTGCCACCAAATCAGAGGGCAGAGGCTTTGAAGCAAATTACCAACTTAATGCAAATGAAAGCCATAGAAAAGGTACCTCTTTCAGAACAAGGCCAGGGATTTTACTCCAGATTATTCCTTGTTCCAAGAAAAGAAAATCAATGGAGGCCTATTCTCGACTTGTCCGCACTGAATACATGCCTCATTGTGCCAAAATTCAAAATGCTGACTCTACAGAAACTCCTTCCCATGCTGGGCAAGGGGTCTTGGCTGGTGACTCTAGACCTCAAGGAGGCATACCTGCATGTCCCTATTTGACAAAGCTGCAGAAGACACCTCAGATTTCTTGCAGGGTCAGAGCATTATTAATTCTCAGCATTGCCCTTTGGCTTATCTACTGCGCCCAGAGTATTCACGAAATGCCTGGCATCAGTAATTGCACACTGCAGACTTCAGGGGATTCAAATCTACCCATATCTGGACGACTGCCCAATACAAGCGGACATCAAGCAAACTTTGTTAAAGGACTTGGACTATGCCATCCACCTGTTACAGGCCTTGGGATATACAGTCAACATCCACAAATCAAGACTGGTTCCATCCCAAAGAATAACTTTTCTGGGTGCGGATCTAGACACAACCACCCAGATGGCCTTTCTCACAGAAGAAAAACAAAAACAACTACCAGTTTACTTCCAGAATCTCACAAGACAAACTCAGCTGACTGCAAGGAAAATCCTGCAGGCCCTGGGTTACATGGCATCTTGCATTCTTCTGATTCCACAAGCAAGGCTGCATATGAGAAAATTACAATGGTACCTAAGAAGTTTATGGACACAGCACAGTCACAGCTTAGAAGCTCTGATCCCACTCATTCCTTGCCTTCAAAAGGAATTCCTGTGGTGGGCTCAAGCCTGCCAGTCGAACAGCGGGTTGCCCTTCAGCAAGCCAAGAGCCAACCAAGCCATCACCACGGACGCTTCAGACCAAGGTTGGGGAGCACACATGGAGGGCAGATGTATCCAAGGACTATGGTCACAAAGAGCTGCATGCACATAAACCAAAAGGAAATGCTGGCAGTGATGCACGCAATCGAGGCCTTCAAACCTTTCCTTCAGCAAGGCCACCTGCTCATAAGGACAGACAACACCACAGTTATGTGGTACATAAACAAGCAAGGAGGCACCCATTCCTACCCTCTTTACAGACTGACAATGAATCTATGGGAACTTGCTTTGAAACTCAACATACAGCTACAGCCCCAGTTCGTGCCAGGGAAAGACAATACACTGGCAGACAGCTTAAGCAGAACTACCATGGATGCACACGAATGGTTGCTGCACCCAGACATCTTCTTACTCATCACACAATCATGGGGAAGGCCGGAAATAGATCTGTTCGCTTCCCCCCCTCAATCATCAACTGAAGAAATTCTGCTCAAGGACATACCACCCACAAGCATGGAAAGTGGACGCTCTCTCTCGTTCAGCTGGAAAGCTCTAACAGTGTATGCTTTCCCACCTCTCCCATTAATGGCCAAGGTCCTACTGAAGATCAGGACAGAGCAGCCCAGAGTAATCCTGATAGCCCCAAACTGGCCAAGACAGCACTGGTACCCACTGTTAAAGAGCATGTCACAGACAAAACCATGGCCTCTCCCCCTATGGCCACTCCTACTGACACAGCACAATTTCAGGACTCTGCACTCCAACCTGAAAACATTGCAGCTAACTGCCTGGAGAATACCATGACTCCTCCTCAGGATAACCTATCCCAGAGAGTGAAGGATATTATTCTGGAAGCTTGCCGCCCTTCCACAAGGAAGGCATATTCAGCAAAATGGAAAAGATTTCACACCTGGAGCACAGCAAAGGGCCTAGATGTGACTGTGGTGAACATGGCACATATACTGGAATATTTGGCAGAATTGTCCCACAGTGGCCTGTCTTACTCTTCCATCACGATACATGCCTCAGCAATCTCAGCAGAATACAATGCAAATCCACCTGTCTTCTCTCATCCTGTCCTAAGACAGTTTCTAAGAGGAATCAAAAACATTAATCCTCCAAGGAAACCACCTCTACCTACTTGGGACCTGAATTTCGTGTTGGAAAAACTAACACTTCCTCCCTTTGAACCAGCAGTATCGGCAGATGTACAGTTTTTGTCTTGAAAAACTGCCTTCCTTCTGGCCATAACCTCAGCAAGAAGAGTATCTGAGCTACAAGCTTTAATGGCAGTGCAGCCATTTCTTATCTTTCATCAGGACAGAGTTTCTTTGAGGACTAGTCCTACATTCATGCCAAAGGTGGTATCCATGGTATCTTTGAACCAAGCTATTCACTTGCCTACATTCTTCCCACAACCACAAAATAATGGGGAGAGACTTCTGCACACCCTGGACATACACAGACAACTGCGCTACTACTTGGACAGAACTAAAAGTTACAGAAAGACTGACCAGTTGTTTGTAGCATATTTTGCTGGGGTACAAGGAAAAGCAGTTTCCAAACAGACAATTTCGAAATGGATAGGAAATTGCATTCGTTTTTGTTACTCCTTTCATGGAAAAACTGTGCCAGCTAACATTAGACCTCATTCCACGAGAGCCACAGCCACCACCACAGCCTTCCTAAGAGGGGTGGCTACCAAAGACATTTTAGAAGCTGCTACATGGAGCTCTATGCATACTTTTGCCAAGCATTACAATTTACCTTTATACTCCAGATCCAGAGCAGGTTTTGCTACGGCAGTCCTGCAGGGTATCTTAACTACACCATCCTTCACTTAGTACCTCCACCCCCAGATTGGCTATGGTATTCTACCCATATGTGATGACTGCAGATGCATCCTTGAAGGACATAGTACAGTTTTGTACCTACCATAAATGTAGATGTCCGATAGGTATGCATCTGCAGTCAGGTTTACCCTCCTCCTTCCCTCTGTGGTATTCCTAGGGTGCTTACCCCTCTATTAGCTAGCTGGGGGAATCTATTATGGTGTATTTGTTTGTATATACATGTATATATATATATATTTTTGCAAATGTTTGGAATTTTATTGCATTTCTCCAAATTTAGCCTTCCTAGAGGGCACCTGGCATCTGGGGCAAGAAAAACTGAGGAAGATGGCATCGGCTGATGCTTTTATACCCCAGTCGCTCTGACGTCGGGGAAAGTGCGACATCAGCCGAGGCCAGACCCAGACTTTGGAATCCGGCCGACCGAAGGGCTGCCTGAGGCAGGACAACCCATATGTGATGACTGCAGATGCATACCTATCGGACATCTACATTTATGGTAGGTACAAAACTGTACTTTTTCTCTTACACTGGGCTAGGCCTGTTTAACTTAGGGGACCTAGTCCTCGTTTAATTCTTCTACAGGGCTAGGCCCGTTTTAGAGGACCTAGGCTCAGTTATTCTGTCTTTCTCTATTTCTCCTCTGGTGTTGCATGTGTGTCTGCAATATTTAAGGATAGCAAGGAGCATAAACCCTCTGGGTTAAAAAAAATGCATGAAATGCTCCCAGAAAATGTCATGAACGGATGGCCACAGTAGCTGTGTCTATTGCTTGGGAGCCATCCATTTGCAGGAATCATGCTTGTTCTGTCATGCTTTCTCTCCTAGAGTGTTGCAGGAGAACAAGCTGATACTCTGGGGTCTTCTGAAGCCAACCTTTGAGGAAGCCTTATCTGGTTCTTCGGCTTCTTCTAAGTCTTCATAATCCAGATCTTATTCCAAATCTAAAGCTTCAAAAAGGCCTTCTCCAGCACTGGCTGGTGTCTCAGAGCCGCCTACCAAATTAACAAAATCTGTCTCCTCGACTCCTCAGTCTTTGGAGCTGAAGGAGAGCACCATGGTATCAGAGTCGGTCACAGGTGCTTCGGTACCGACTTCTGAACCTTTGGAAATAGTTGACTCTACTGCTCTGAGCTGGTCTGTAGAATCCCTACCGGTCTCCTTGCAAATCAAGTCTCCAGTGCCTGTTAGTTCGAGTTATCTTCCAGATCTTCCAGGAGCCTTTCGGAAGAAGATGTGGAGAGGGTAGTACTGAGACTCCTGAAGTCGTCTGCTCTGCCTAAATTTTTTTGGCTCCAACCCAGTCGGATCCGGAGCCACTCAAGTCAGTTTTGCCCTCGTCTGTGATTCCTCCTCTGAACCATGTTGGCCTTTCGGAGCTGGAGTGCTTGTTACCAACTGAGGAACCCTCTGTTCCAGCTCTCCTTGCTGCAGCATTGGAGCCGAGTTTGGCTCCGACAAACTTGGCTCCGTCCGTCGTGTCCAGGGACCGAAGCTCTTCTGTTGGCGCCGATGGGGAGGGTTTGAATCTATCTTCGGTTCTGAGCCTTCCTCTTGGTGCTTCCGCCAAGGTGAGCTCAGACCCTGCATCTATCTCGGAGCCGATGGCTCTGGCTCCGGCACCATCCTTTGTCTCTTCGGAGCCAGAGAGGTCGGCTTTTGAGGTGATGAGCAGCATGCTGTCTCAATCTACCCTGCCAGTGGTACAAGCACTCTTCCCCCCAGGGCTCCCACTTAGGTCTCAGTACCTACTCTCTCCGGAGACAGCAGACCCGCAGCCTCAGGAGCCACGGGCTGGTGGTCCTCACTCTTCCGAGGCCTCCCCAGAAGGTCCCTTCGAGGAGCTTCCTCTGAAGGGGGTATGCAAGAGGAAGCATATTGACTCCCAGGATGAGTCTCTGACATTGGACACTGACTTTGAGGAGTTGGAGGGGTCCCCCAAGTAGACTTCTGATGATGTCTCCTTTGTGGACATCCTAGAGATCCTTAAACAGAGGTGTGACTGGCCCACTGTCAACCCTTCTGATGAGGAGTCGGTGTACCTGAAGGCTTTCAAGTCTCAACCCTCTGCCTCTTCGGTGTCTCCACCTTTCGACGAACTAATGGATCTGGTTAGTCGGAAGGTGTGGGATACTCCCGATGCCGTGGAGCCAGTTCCAAGAAGACCAAATAAGTTCCTGTCTGCCCCTCCTGGAAAAGAGTTCTTGTCTAAGGGCATTCCCATAGATGCCATGGTGCTGGTGGCGGCCACAAAGGAGGAGTTGGCGGAGACTTCTTCCTCTGTTCATCTGCCAAACAAGGAGTCTCGACAGATGGACAGATTTGGGAAGCGTGTATTTAGTTCAGCGGCATTTACACTCCGATCTCTGAATTATCTTACCCACTTCACGAGATTGCAGAGGGATCTCCTCAAGGAGTTAGGAGATTCCATACAGGGTGCTTGTCCTGAGGGAGTCCCTGATAGGATCTCTGCTCAGTTGTCCACCCTAAATTCGGTAGTTAACTCCTCCATGTGGCTGATCTCCCATGCGGCTGATGGAGCGAGCAGAGCAGCAGGTTCAGGAGTTGCCCTTAGGCGCCACTCCTGGATGCACTCGTGTAAGTTTGCGGAGCCATTTAAGTCCACCTTCACCAATGCCCCATTTGATGGTTCCTCCTTGTTTGGTCCCAGGGTGAAAGAAACACTCAGTGTGAGCAGGAAGAAAAGACTCTCTCTGCCGTAGGAGTCTGTTTTACCATTCCCTCTCGACCATACCCCAAAGGTCAAAGGGGAGGTAAAATGTGGTTCAAAAAGTCCCAGAGGGTCTTTCCAGATGCAGAGTGAATCCTCCTTCAGAGGCAGAGGAGGAGGAAATGGTAGATGTCACCCTAGAGGCAGGGGTGATCCGCAATACCAGCAAGGCCATGATTCCTTTCGAGGTCAGTCTTATCAGCGCTCCTGATGTGGGGCCCAACTGTGTTTTTCTGGGGCCAGTCAGGTGTCGCATCTCTTTGTATTTAGAAGCCTGGCAAAATATCACCCAAGACAAGTGGGTACAAAGAGTTGTTATCAGTGGCTATATCCTATCCTTTTCCCTTCCACAGTTTGTTCTCAAAAGGATCCCAGATGTTCCACCCAATCACAGGGATCAGGCAACTGTGGAGATCAGCAAGTTGCTCTTAAAGAGAGTCATCCAGCCTGCCCCAGCAGACCAGACAGGATCCAGAACTTACTCCAGGTTCTTTTTAGTCCCAAAACGAACCGGAGACTGGAGGCCAATTTTGGACCTCAGCAGATTAAACGACTCCATGAAGGACACATTTCGGATGGTCACACTGCAGTCGATACTCCCGTTGTTAGGGAAAGACTATTGGATGTGCTCTCTGGATCTCCAAGATGCCTACTACCATATAAAAATGGACAAGATGTCAAGGAGATATCTGCACTTCCGGCTGGGAGCCAGTCATTATCAGTTTTGTGTGCTGCCCTTTGGTCTCATCACAGCCCCCAGGGTGTTCACCAAATGCATGGCAGTAGTAACAGCTCACCTGAGATGTCAGGGATTCCAGGTGTTTCCGTATTTGGACGACTGGCTCCTCACTGCTCCCACCAGGCATCTACTCCTCCAAAACAGGGACGCCACCATTCAATTTTGTGCTCAACTAGGGATCTCCATAAACTGGGAAAAATCTGCATTACTGCCCTCGCAATCTGTGATTTTTTTTATAGGCGCAGAGGTAGACACAGTGAATATGACAGTTCGTCTCCCCACCAAAAGAGCACAAAACCTCATCTCACAAGTTCAGCATCTTCTTCCGCTTCGGAAGGTCAAAGCAAAATGGATTCTTTAACTTCTCGGAATGATGGCCTCAACAATTCCGTTAATACCTTTAGCCAGGTTGCACATGAGAATTCTCCATTGGCTCCTGTTTTCCCAGTGGTCATTCCAATATCTACCGCTGAGTCACCCTAGCGTGCTGACGGAATCATGCAAAAAGGACCTTCATTGGTGGATAGCTCCCAACAACTTGATCACGGGAGCTCCCTTTGTGCCTGCCCAACCCATTGCCACTGTGACCATGGATGCCTCCCAGGTCGGGTGGAGGGGGGGCATTATCTTGGCAGGACTGTCCACGGCACATGGCAAGAACACAAGGCTCATCTGCATATCAATGTTCTGGAGATGAGGGCAGTGCTTCTGGTGTTGTAAGCACTTCAGGACCTTCTTCCTCCAGGGACGATTGCGATACAATCGGACAACATGTCACTTGTGTGGTATATCAACAAACAGGGCGGTACCAGATCTTACCCACTCTGTTGAGAGGCCATGCGAGTTTGGGAATGGGCGATTTCTTCCCAGCACTTTCTGGTGGCAATGCACATTCCGGGGGCAACCATCGTGATAGCCAACAAGCTAAGCCGGGCAATCTTACTGCCTCACGAGTGGTCTCTGAAGCGGGAAATAGTGGAACAGATTTTACAGAGATGGGGACAGCCTTGCTGCGACCTTTTTGCCAGCTCAATCAATGCCAAGTGCCGAAGTTATTTTTCCCTAATTCCCCCTCCAGGGGAAATACTCAGAGACGCTCTGGTCCATGATTGGCCTACAGGACTTCTATATGCCTTTCCTCCATTCCCTCTTATCCCCAAAGTGATTCAGAAAGCCAATCGGCTGGGAAGCAAGTTGATCCTTATTGCTCCTTACTGGCCTCGTCAGGTCTGGTTCCCCTTCCTCGAGCCTCTTCTGGATGATCCTTGGATTCTGGACCCAGTTCCAGATCTATTGACCCACATGTTGGGTTCTCTACACCCTGCTCTCCACACCCTCAAATTGACAGCTTGGCTGCTCCAGTTCCATCTCTAGTCAGGCTTCATGATGTTTCTTCATCAGTGTCCCATATTCTCTTATCCTCGCATAAACCCTCAACCAGAAGGCTGTATGACAGTAAATGGAAAAGGTTTTCTATTTGGGCACAGAAAATGAACGTGGGTCCTTACACCATTCCCATTCCGTGATTCTGGAATTCCTTTTGGAGCTTTTTCAGCAGGGATCTGCCACGGCCACCATCAAAGTACAATTGGTGGCAATCTCTCATTTTTGTTTAGGGTCTCCAAATGTCAACCTTATGTCTCATAAGCTATGCAAGACTTTCTTGTGAGGAGCCACTTTACTGAGACCACCATTACAAGAACCTGTGGCTACCTGGGACTTCAATTTTGTGTTGTCCAAATTGACATCCCCTGCCTTTGAACTGTCTCACTCATCCTCTTTAAAATATTTGTCTTGGAAGACTGCGTTTTTAGTAGCTATTACGTCAGCCAGATGTGTATCTGAGCTACAAGCCCTGTCTATTAAGCCACCTTATTTAATCTTTCATAAAGACAGGGTATCTTTACGTACCACTCCTTAGTTTATTCCCAAAGTTTGTTCTGTTACCACCTTAAATCAGTCCATTGAGCTCCCACTTTTCTTTCCCAATCACTGTAATGCAGCTGAATATAGTTTCCACCAGCTGGAAATTCATAGACAGCTACGTTTGTATTTGCAACGGACCAAAGAATTTTGGAAGTCAGACCAGTTATTCATTTCTTTTTCCGACTCCAGATTGGGCTTACCAGTTTCTAAGGTGACATTGTCTAATTGGATTTCTAGTTGCATAGCCTTCATCTACAGTTCGGAGGGCAGACCTTTATCCCACAGGATCAAGGCTCACTCTACCAGGTCTCTGTCTACCTCTGCAGCCTTTCAAGCCAGGGTACCACTTGGTCATATCTGTGCAGCAGCTACATGGGCTACCCCTCACACCTTTATTACTCATTATAATTTGGATTTGCCATCCAGGGGGTAGAGCATCCTTTGGCTTCACGGTGCTCAGGAGTATTTTCCACTGTGCCACCCAAGAATAAGCCTCTAGGGACACTGTCCCATATGTAAAAATGAAGGTGAGATTGGACTACCTAACATAAAGAAGTTATGTATTCACCATAATGTTCCATGTTGGTAGTCCATCTCACCCTTCATTTTTACCAGCCCACCCTCCTGCCCCCATCCTGGAAGATCTGGAGGTAATAATTTAATTCTCTTGGTTGGTGACCCTTTATTGTTGGTTTGTTGGTTAGGGTTTTTATTCTGTTTCTAGCGAGCAACAAACAAGATCTGGGGATTGCACTGGTGCACCATGGGATACCTGCTTAGCCACGAGCCAACCAGAAGTCTTCCGAGCTTGAAAATCGTCTGAGTTGGAGCCGAGGAACGGCTCCGAACCCATATGTAAAAATGAAAGGTGAGGTGGACTACCAACATGGAATGTTATGGTGAGTACATAACTTCTTTTTTATCAGTCTGTTTTAACTATTACTTTTGATGGGGAACCGGATTGGTAAGAACCATTGAAAATGAGTGGAATAAATTCACAAAGATATCAGACCTGAACATTATATGTTATGTAGTCCTATCTCGCCTACATTCTTACCCGTGGGGTTCGGAGCCGAATATCGGCTCCGATTCGGCCGATTTTTACTAGCTCAAAGTCTCTCATTGGCTGGGCTAAGAGGGTATCCCATGGTGCACTACTCCCTATCCCCAGATCTCGTTTGCCGCTTGTATAGTTAGGACGTGGTCTCGCTTGGCTGTGGCTAAGTACCTTCTTTTTTACTATTTCTCTTTGAGAAAGTTGTTTATTCAAACCCAAAAGCTATTTTAATAGCTATTTTTGCTCATCGCTAATTTGTGTGTGTGTTTCAGTGCTTGTGTGTTAGTTGTATGGTATCCCTCCTGTTCCAGCAGGATAGGCCTGTTTTAGTTAGAGGACCTAGTCCTCCCCTCTGTCATTGAATTAACCTTTGGTCTTTGTGTTTCCTGAAGAACCGTTTCAATTAGAGGTTCTTTTGTGTGTGGCTAGTACTGCTTTTCCTGGTGTGTCTTTTTGTGTGAACCATTTCGGTTAGAGGTTCTCAGTGTGCCTGTTGGTTTTTGTATCTGGTGTTCAAAATTGTGTGGTGTTTCCCGCCATTTTTTGCGAGTTGCATCTAGGCTTCCTTTACCGTTCATTGTAAAATGTCCAAAGATCAGAAGGAACATAAGCATTCTGGCTTCAAGAAATGTTCTAAATGTGGATATAAAATGTCCATCACGGATGGACATTCTGTGCGTGTCTACTGCCTCGGAGCCATCCATTTACAGGAGTTGTGTAGCTTTTGCCATGCGTTCAGTCCTAGGGTGCTCCAGGAGAGAAAAAACAAGTTAATATTAAAGGGACTCTTAAAACCATCTTTTGAGGAACCTATTGATTCGGCTTCTAGTACTAAGTCTAAAGCTTCCAAGTCCAAGAAAAGGTCTCCGGCTCCATCTGCCACTTCAGAGCCTCCGGAGAAGATTACGGTTTTGGACTCTACCTCCTCGGCTCCACTGTCTTCGGGGCTGCAGGAGGTATCTGTATTAACCTAATCGGCGTTGGCTCCAATTTTCCTTGAGCCTATTCGGAGCCGATCGCCCAGTGTCAGACTTGGTTCACTGGACAAGAGATCCCAATCTCCATCTATCTCCTCCATATCCTCCAGGCTTTCTGATTTGGATGTTGACAGGGTAGTGCGGAGGCTCCTGCAGTCGCCGGTGTTAGCCAAATTGTTTTCGGCTCCGACCCACTCGGATCCGGAGCCAGTTACCATGACCGTTTCAATGATTCCTCCTCCGAGCACATCCTTGTTGTCAGTGCCGGTGTGCTCCGCTCCGAGTGATGTTCCTGCGCCGGCTCTGATACCCCCTTTGGATTTATCGGTGCCGACTTCGGCTCTGACCATGTCTGTTCCGTCCACAGGGTTCGAGACTCTGGTCTCTTCGGTCGGGCCCGAGGGGGATACTTCGGGACAGCTGTTGGTTCCGAGTCTCCCACTCGGTGCATCAACTCAGGGATCCCCGGTCCCAGTCGTGGCCTCGGAGGCCGGTTGGTTCTCCGATCCGGGAGGACCTGCCTTCGAGGCCATGCGGAGCACGCTGGCAAGATCGTCAGCTACATAACCCGGGTCGGTCATTCCGTCCCTCAACACCCTGGCGAGAGCCTCTGACACTCACCTGTCCTTTGACAGCAGAGCGCCTGGCCCTAAGGACACCCCCATGAGTGGTCCCCAACCTTCTGAGGGTCTCCCAGATTCTTTGCCTGAGGAGCCCCCTAGAAAGAAATTGTGCAAGAGGAAGCACATAGACTCCCAAGATGAGTCTCTCGCCTTCGATACTGACCTCGAGGAATCTGAAGGGTCCCCCAAGTCTTCCTCTGATGATGTTTCCTTCTCCGATATCCTGGAGATACTGAAACAAAGAGGAGGCTGGTCTTCCAAAACTCCTTCCGAGGAGGAGTCAATATTCCTTAAGGCTTTTGGCGCTCAACCTTCTGCCTCCTGGGTGTCTCCACCCTTCGATGAACTGCTTGACCTCATTTGCCGAAGAGTGTGGGAAAATCCTGATTATGTTGAGCCCGTGCCCAGGCGTCCCAACAAATTCCTGTCTGCACCCCAGGGAAAATGAGTTTCTATCAAAAGGAGTCCCGGTAGATGCCATGGTGGTGGCAGCATCCACCCAGAAGGAAGATGCAGAATCTTCCTCATCGGTCCACCCTCCTAACAAGGAGTCTAGGACCATGGACCAGTATGGGAAGCGTACCCTATCTTCAGCAACCTTCACCTTACAGTCGCTGAATTATTTATCTCACTTCACTCGGCTCCAGAGAGATCTCCTGAAAGAATTGGGAGATACTCTTGCGGGTAACATACCTGAGACGGTAGCTCAGACGGTTAACGCACAGGTTTCTACCCTCATTCCATCACTAACTCGTCCATGTGGCTCATCTCATATGCGGCCAAGGGAGCTAGTAGGGCAGCGAGCTCTGGGATCGCCCTTAGAAGGCAAGCCTGGCTATGCCTATGTCACGTCGCTGAGGCCTTCAATTCTTCCTTCACTGACGCGCCCCATTTGACAGTTCCTCCTTGTTTGGGACCAAAGTGAAAGACACGCTCACCAGGTGCGAGCAAGAGGGAAAGACCCTGTCTGCCATCGGGGCCCATTTTTCCCTTCCTTTTAGGCCTTATCCCAAGGCCCAGTGGGGGGGGGGGTGGTTCAAGAAATCACAGAGGTTTTTTCCTGCCATACAAGGTGAACCCCCCTTCAGAGGCAGGGGAGAGGGGGGTTACTCAAGGAGATGTCACCCCAGAGGCAGAGGGGGCCCCCGCAGTTCGGGAGACTGCAACTCCTTTCGTGGCTCTCCATACTCTCATTCCTGAGGGTGTGCCCAACTGCGCTTATCCGGAGCCAGTCGGGGGTGGCTGAGCATCACCCAGGACCAATGGGTACTAAGGATAGTTTCCGGAGGTTACGTCATCCCATTCTCTTCAATACCCCCACCAATAAGAAAAATCCCAGACGTTCCACCCAGTCAAAGGGATCAAGCAGCCTCAGAGGTGTCTCAGCTGCTGGAAAAAGGAGCCATCCAACCAGTCCCCTCAGACCAAATCGGATTAGGGACTTACTCAAGATTCTTTTTGGTGCTGAAAAGAACAGGGGACCTGAGACCCATACTAGATCTCAGTCAACTCAACAATTACGTACACAAGTCCAAGTTCCGTATGGTCAGTCTACAGTCAATTCTCCCATTGTTGGGAGGGAGAGGACATTTGGATGTGCTCCATCGATCCCAAGGACGTTTATTACCATATCAAAATGGACAAAGCATCCAGGAGTCACCTACGCTTCCGGCTGGGAGCCAGTCACTTCCAGTTTCGAGCCCTGCCCTTTGGTCTCACCACAGCCCCCAGGGTGTTCACCAAATGTATGGCAGTGGTGATGGCTCACTTGAGACGTCAAGGATTCCAGGTGTTTCCGTACCCGGATGACTGGCTCCTTACCGCCCCCACCAGGCATCAACTAGTTCAGACAAGGGATGCTACCATCAGTCTGTGTTACCAATTGGGCATAACGATAAACTGGGAAAAATCTGCCTTATTGTCCACACAGCATGTCACCTTTATAGGAGCAGAGCTGGACACCATTCAAATGCGAGCATTCCTACCACAAGAAAGGATCACGGTATTGCAACGACAAATTCATATACTAATGCCTCTCAGACATGCGCAGGCAAGATTGGTTCTACAACTCCTAGGGACCATGGCGGCGACTATCATGCTAGTCCCTTTAGAGAGATTACACATGAGACTTCTTCAGTGGCTCCTCTTTGTCCAATGGTCTCTACAAAGACTCCCACTATCTCATCCCATCTTAATCACAGACAGGTGCAAGCAGGACCTCCGTTGGTGGCTGTGTACCTACAATTTCAATGGGGGAAAGCCCTTCGTTCCTCCCGTGCCTGTTGCCACGGTGACCACGGACGCCTCCCAGATGGGGTGGGTGGCATTATCTCGGCAGGTCAGTCCAAGGCACGTGGCAAGAACACGAGATGCATTCGCATATAAATGTCCTAGAGATGAGAGCAGTGCTTCTTGTGTTGCAGGCACTTCAGGAAGTTCTTCCTCTAGGGACTGTTGTGATACACTCAGACAACATGTCAGTAGTATGGTATCTCTACAAGCAAGGGGGGGGCACGATCATACCCCCTATGCAGAGAGGCCATGCGGGTGTGGAATTGGGCAATAGCTTCCCAACAGTTTCTGGTGGCGACGCACATTCTGGGGAAGTCCAACGTAATAGCGGACAGGCTAAGCAGAGCAATACTTACGCCTTACGAGTGGTCTCTGAATCGCCTGGTTACAGAGCGAATCTTCAGCAGGTGGGGTCAGCCTTGCTGCAACCTATTTGCCAGTCCTCTCAATGCAAAATGCAGCAACTACTTCACGCTGATCCCCCCACAGGGGGAATCACCCAGGGACGCTCTGGTTCACGATTGGCCCTCCGGTCTGCTTTATGCTTTCCCTCCATTTCCCCTTCTCTCAAGTGTGATTCAGAAAGCTCAGTCCTTGGGAAGCAGAAAGATTCTGATTGCCCCACATTGGCCTCATCATGTATGGTTTCCCTTTCTTCAACCATACGTTGTGGACACCCCTTGGATTCTGGACCCTCTACCAAATTTACTGACACACATGTCAGGACAGTTCCACCCCTCTCTGAGGACACTCCGGTTGACAGCCTGGTTACTCCACTTCCATCGCTAGTCAGACGTCATAATTTTTCACCGGAGGTGGTCCATATTCTATCGTCCTCCCATAAGCCATCCACTAGAAAGATTTACTCTAGCAAATGGAAAAGGTTTTCCATCTGGGCTCATACTAGAGGTATCGATCCTTATACAGTCCCGATAGATTCAGTTCTGGAATTCTTGTCAATGCTTTTCTATCAGGGATCCGCATCATCCACCATCAAAGTTCAACTGACGGCAATATCTAATTTCCACGTAGCTAATGAACCTAGTCTTATGGCCCACAGACTATGCAAATTATTCCTCAAAGGTACCGTGTTACTTCGTCCCCCAGTGTCCAAACCCATCATGCCCTGGGACCTTAATTTTGTTCTCCAAGCCCTCACACTGCCACCTTTTGAAACTGCAGCTACCTGTGAGTTAAAATTCTTAACATGGAAAACAGCATTTTTAATAGCAATCACTTCAGCACGGCGGGTTTCGGAAATTCAAGCCCTCTCCATCAAACCCCAGTATTTAATCTTTCACAAAGACTCTTAGACCAAACCCATCGTTTCTTTCTAAAGTGGCTTCTGTGTCTAACATTCATCAGTCCATTGAGCTGCCAGTATTCTTTCCCCACTTCTCTAACAAGGCAGAATTTAAATTTCACCAATTGGATGTGCATAGACAGTTACGCTTCTATCTACACCGGACAAAGGATATCTGGAAGTCTGACCAACTCTGTTTCCTTTTCGGGAAAACCGATTGGGTTCTCCGATATCCAAGGTTACGCTGTCTAGAT
This sequence comes from Protopterus annectens, assembly GCF_019279795.1. Lineage (NCBI taxonomy): Eukaryota > Metazoa > Chordata > Ceratodontiformes > Protopteridae > Protopterus > Protopterus annectens. The sequence continues at coordinate 997,452,225 of NC_056748.1, forward strand.
GGATAGCCAGTTGCATCTCTTTCATCTATCAGGCAGGAGATAAAAATTTGCCATTTCCAGTCAAGGCACATTCTACGTGGGCTGTTTCCACATCCACAGCCTGTCAAGCTAGATTGTCAATGGATGATATATGTGCTGCAGCTACTTGGGCTTCTCCCCACACCTTTGTTTCTCATTACAAATTGGACGTGGTCTCCAGGGGCAGATCTTCCTTTGGTTCCACAGTTCTCAGGAGTATTTTCCTATGAGCCACCCAGGATGTAGGTGCTAGGGACGCTGTCCCACGGGTAAGAATGTAGGCGAGATAGGACTACATAACATTAAGAAGTTATGTACTCACTATGACGTTCGATGTATTGTAGTCCATCTCGCCTCACATTCTTACGTACCCTCCCACCTTCCCCCTACCTGGAGGATTTGGAGCATAAGAGTTGGAGTATAGGTTGTCACCTGCTGAGTCCCTTTCTTTAGTGACTGTTTATATGCATGTGAAGTGTGTATGAAGTACATGTATTGTTTCGCAGCAAACTAGATCTGGGGATAGGGAGCAGTGCACCATGGGATACCCTCTTAGCCCAGCCAATGAGAGACTTTGAGCTAGTAAAAATCGGCCGAGTTGGAGCCGATATTGACTCGAACCCTGGTAAGAATGTGAGGCGAGATGGACTACATACATCGAACGTTATGGTGAGCACATAACTTCTTGTTTTGAAAAACCACTCAAATATACTTATAGGAAGGGACGTAATATAAAAAAACATATTGGAGAGGAACACACATTATAACAATGGGGGTGGACATTTGAATAATAAGAAAGGAACATACAAATGTGGTAACTGTAATCAGTGTTCATACATACAGCCTGGAGGCACAGTACATTTAAAATGTAGGAATAGGTATATTAATACTATAGGGTATGCAAACTGTAATAACAAAGGGGTGATGTATTTAGCCGTATGTAATGCATGTGATTCATTCTATGTTGGAAAAACAGAAAGAAAATTAAAACAAAGAATGTACAAACATAGATACGGTATTAAAAAATGAATGAAAATAATGTTTTGTTTAAACATGTACAAGTATGCAACAGGGCTGAATTTTGTCTCTTTGTAATTGAAGTTATACCTATAGATCCGAGAGGAGGCCCCTGGGAAATCAGGTTAGAGTACAGGGAGTTTATTGGCAATTAGTCTTAGAAGCCAGCAACCACCCAGGGTTGAATGACGCAGTTTCACTGTTACCTGTATTAAAGCTTAGATCAGCTAAACTGTAATATGTATTTATGAAACAATTATTTTATAAAGGATATAACAATTGTAAATATATTTTTATATTCATATTTACACTACATTTTTAACTTAATTATATATTTCAAAGTCTTAAAGACTATATTTGGTTATCTGTTTATATGGTTTGAATTTTTTACTGTTCATTTTAGATTTATACGCAATTTCATGTTTGCCCAGTAGATAGTGCTTTTATACTATATTTCATTTTATATACAAGTGTATTTTATTGTGGTTTTAAACCTTATTTATTAATTTATTACTTTTTTATATATTTATATATTTTATTCATTCATCCACAGTTTCAGAAAAAGGAAGGAGTATGATGTTTTACAGAAGGTTCGTACAAACGTTCACAATGATTTTGATTTTACTTGGTATGATAACATTTTAATATTCATGATCTATTAACATATTTAATTTATTATAGTTTTGTATTGGTTAATTAGGGTGACAAAAAGGTTTTTAAATAAGTTTCAAGGGTTAGTACGCTCATCTGATGAAGGTTTTATGACGAAAACGTTAAGGAGTGTGTGAACAACGCTTTGTGTGTTTTTGTGGCTCCCGATAATAAAGAAACTTGTGTTGGAACTGGTTGGACCTCCGCTGCCTATTTTTCGTTTTATGAATTGTGAATAGATATAGGGATGTTATTGTTCCTCTTTACTGAGCCCTCAATAGGCCAGTTATTGAGTATAATGCCCCCTTTGGCGCATGTATCTGTCCAGACACATGCAACAACTGGAATGATCACAGATATACTTTGAGAGGATACAAGGCCTAAGCAGTATGTCCAAGATGAACCAAATCAAAGCCCTGCCACTATACTCTGTATCCTACAGACTGCAAAGAGGTGACCTGCATCTAGTATATAAGGCATCTTCTGACGTAATACTAACTGATTTACTGCACATCAGTAAGTCATTGCCATCAGAAATACACTGTCTAGTATCTAAACCTGTTCTGCAACATCAATAGAATGGTGTATCTCAGAGGATTCTGCTGCTCTGAAACATCCACATAAAACAAAGGTTACCCGTGTCCATATTCAAGTGCAACTTGGATCTATGGATGGGTAACTTAAACTTTACACTAGTATTGCCCCCTCAACTAAATGGACAGAGGCAGCTCCTAAATGCTTTGTCTGATCCATGGGTACTCTGAAATTATATATGGTATGATCCCAATTATTCTTACAGGAGGTGATGTGTAATTATTGACCATGGGATGGCTAAGGTCAGTGTAACAGCAAATGGGATAGGTTAATTTGAAACAACAGAAGGGAATTTGTCTAGACTTAAAATGGCCTGCATGGTCAGCTAGCCCAGTACTTACATATGAACCTGTGAAACCACTTTTGATGAACCTCAGAGGTATTTTTTGGAGGGGGCAAGCCCCCCCTGTATCTCTCATGTTTGGGGAACACCCCCAACTCCCCCAAACTTTGAAATGCCTACTCAGAGTTTGCACAATAGTGGAGGAAATGTTTTCTTCATTCATTCAGCACTCTAACAGTGTTGCTGTTCAAATGACAGCCAGTAATACATATCTTGGAGAAAGGCAAGTTTAGAGCGCTTGCTTAATAGAGCAGCAGAAACGTAAGGACTCAGTTCATGCTCTCATTCTTCAAGTATTGGGACTTCTCCAACTGCATAGTACCTGTTTAACACGGCTGCGTTTCAGCCTTAAAAAAACGCTCCTTGCCCTGGGTATTTGTACAGAGCTTTGAACATCTTTTATTGTAATCTTTAATTTGTTTCTGTGAGTGATTCCATTGCAGTATACCTCCTTTGTGTTGCATTCTTTGTACCTATAATATGTTTGATGTAAACATGGAAAGTGAAATTCCTATATGCTAAAATTGCATTTTGCAGTAGCCATTTTATTTCACAAGGCAATTCGATTGTTTATATATGCATGTTTTTTGTATCTCTCATAGAATTAAATCATGAGCTGCTCTTGTAAAATATGATAAGCATTTTCCATTACAATATGTTTGAAAGTAAAACGCTCTTCCTTTGAAAACAAGGGTACTGAAATGACTGGGGCCAATTTCAAGATAAATTACAGAGTAAGAGGCACTGGATAGCTCAGGGCTTTCTTTCAATACTTGCCATCTAAAAATATTCTCCACTAGGGCCTTAATACCTATATAGTGTTCAAACCAAGTGTTGTGAGTAGTAGAAACCATCTGAAAGTAGAAAAACTAAGAATGCAAGAAAATCTTATGCAGAGTACGGAAAGCATGCCAACCCACTATAGAACTGTTTCTTCCCACTCTAATACAGCATCAGAAGGCGGGGCTGGTGACACGGAATCAGGAAGTAATTGGACAGTTGCTTAGCATACAGTAAACAAACACCAGTTTATTAAACTCGATAAGTATAGCTGCACTGAAGTAACTAAAGTAAAAATGACCCATTGTAAAGCAAGAAGGTCCACCATACAAGTTGAAAATATAATTATAACAAAATGAAATGGTAACAAATAGTTTGCTTTTAATCTTTAAGTAGACATTGAGGAGTTTGTGCTTTCACTGAAACCCAGCTATGTGAGCATTTTTCTGGGTGGGTCCTAACCTTGTCCTGGATAGGAGGTATGGGCTATCCAGACTGCCAGCTGACACTGGCATTGCCCTGCCCCTGCTAATGCACACTTATTTGCACTTATTAATGAAGGCTGACAGTAGGCAGGGTTGAGAGAGCTGTAATCTCATCCCAGGATGTCAATTACACTGCTTGTCCTCCTCCAAGGGATTGTAGAAGTGCATATCCTGCTCTGCCCTGCTAATCCTCCTCTACCAGTGCCATCAAGCCCCTGAACCACTAATTAAACTTTGGTCACCTAGGGCATAGTCAGGGCTTTTTTCTCTGTGCCCTCTGCTAGTGGCTGAACTTGTTGGTTTGGTGCTATTTATTCAAAGGAAAATGAGGAGTGAATGTAGAACTGGTTGGGTGACAGAGAGGGATAAAGCCCTAACTGCTGCCTAGGTGAATAGAGTTCAAGTAGGTTTGGGTGTTAAGAGCCAGGTGAGAACGATGGCAAATGAGTGGCATATGGGTCACTCATCTATTGGAAGGCATGTGGGTTTCCAGTGGCTTCTCTGACTCTCTCGCAAGAAGATGCATGATAGGGCACTGTTATGGAAGGACTTGTGCTTGGAGCTTCCAAGCCAGTAAGGGTAGCCCTTGGGTTATATGGGTGGAAGAGCGCTTACATCCTAAAGAAGTAAGAAGCCCTTGCATTGACTTGGATGGCGGTGTCAACCATGAAGAGAGGGATTAGGAACTAACAGAAAAACACCTCCACAGCTCATACTTTAAGTGATGGAGGCCTATGGGGGAAACCGGTGCTTTTTGTTTCCCTGACCTGAACACATTTGTGGTCCATCCTGAAATACCCAAGACTGTGATCTTGGGGGACAATGTCATACCCTCAAGCCATTAGAAAGAGGATACCTTCCCATGGCAGCATTAGCTTTGGCAAAAGCTACTTTGTGGCTCTCTGGATCACAGCTGCCTCCACTTAACTCTCACTCAGGTGTAGTAAGGCTGTCTGTTTCCAAGAACTAACAGGCTTGAGGCCTGTGGAAAGAGACCTTGGTGGGCAGGACATGGAGGGAAAAAAATGCATTTAGACCAAAAAGGGTGATTATGGAATTATGTACTGTAATACAAACCATGTAAATAAACAAACCACTGCATAAAATACTGGAGATTTCATTACTTTGCTGTACTGAAATACTAATCAGTTGCAGAATGATGTAGTGGTTTACTGCAGTCCCAGATATAGTTTTGAATGTTTATGGTTGACTACGTTTGAGTTCAGAGACAGACAAAAAGGAGTGTCTGATCTGGCATACTAAGACAAAGACATAGCCAACCTTTTAGACTAGTCAGGTAGTGCAATCAATTAGATGGCTGTTGGTGACAGCGAGACTGACATCTTTAGTACTCTTAAAACAAAGCTACGTTTCCTCAGTTAAATTTGAGGCACTTTTTCCAAAATGTGATGAAATATGAACATTTCATTGTCTCTAAGTAGAAGTGACCATGGAGTTAATTTTAGGCTGCAGCTGGATTGGGGGTGAATGGTGCAGACTCCTGTCTAGAAAATCTACTCTGCATTTACATTGTAGGGTTCCCTGGATTAAAGCTTTTGAGCACAGGATACCAGTTTTTAAGTCAGTCTTTGTTCAGCCATAATAGTATTGTCATGCATGGACATTGGTATTACAATGGTCAATTTACATCCTTGTTGAGCGCTGCTATAGTGCGAGACCCGACTTTAATGTTTAGAGTGGTGCTTAACAGCTTTGCTCTCATGGTGAATATTTTGTCATCTGTGTTTTGAACGTACAAGTTAGTTGCAGTGGGCGACCTGATCATAATCTTATAAATCCAGCACAACCTAGAAGGGAATGCCTCTGCAAACCATGTGTAAAGCTGCAGAGAGGAACAAAAGGGAAAAGGTACAGGGAGGGTGGATCACTTTTCTTTTAGAGACCCATAGCATGCTAATGCATCACTGTGTTTTTGCTGTCTTCTTCACTGACGTAACTCTTTGTAGAATATGCGTCATACTGAATTTTTTTCCTGGCTCGGCACTCACCCATCCTTTTTTGCTGCCAAAGGTAGCCACGTGGATCAATAACAAATCTCCTTCCTGATTCCTAAGGTAGTTTGTGCTGCTTTTTGTTACAGCATTCGTTCCTTGCAGCTGCATCATCTCTTCTTCTGCACAGTCCTCTTCCTTACTTGCCTCTGTGTTCTGTTTTTTCTTTAACTTGTGTGATTTATTGGCTTTTTCTTTTTATGTTGTACTACTGTAATTGTTTCACTTTGCCTGTGTTTTGTCATCCTTCTCTGCATCTGAAGACATGGTTTATGGTAGCATTCTTCCCCATCTGCATGTTGGACTGCTGCTACAGACCATCTGCTATTCTGTTATCGGAGTATTTTCTGTCAAAGCCATGTCTCTGTTTTTTGTTTCTGGTTTCATATGTAAGCCTTCTCACTGCTATCTGTGTTATGCTGGACATTCTTCAGACACTTCAAATCTAGTGTTTGCTTGCATGGTTCAGTGCTGTGGCTGAATGCTGTACAGAAGTGGCTCTGAAAACTTTTTAAGTGCTAGTCCCATTGAATTGGTTGAAGTAGACACAGCTGCTGGTTTTTGGAATTCATTATGGTTACAGAAAATATTCTGGCATTTAGAGATTTGACACACTATGTTGACTTTCCTTCTCTTCTGCAGACTTCCCCAGTGGTACATATAGATAAATGCATTATGTATAAAGATGTGCTGGAAGACCAGCAGTTAGGCAAAGCATACTCCTTTCATTTTGTCCTGTATGACTGTTATAATTTTTTTCTGGAAGTAATTGTGTTTAATGTAATAGATTTTTATATTTGTATGACAGAAATGAAGGTAACGGACCAATAACATGTTTTTCATTTTATCCTGTATGTGTTTTTCCACTTACCTGCTATAAATGCAGTTGTGTTAATGTAAAATCATTTTTGCTTGTTTGTCAGGCATGAAAAAATTAAAAAGAAGGATGCAAAATCTATTTTTGCTACTGAAGACATGACTGGGGAAATTCATTTTAGTTCTCACATACCATGGCCCAACAACTTGTCTGTGTGAGTATTTTTTCATTTAATTATATTTCTTCTGGTTGTAGAATATTATTAGGCGGAAATTACTGTATCCCAGCAGCTGGGCATATGATGACTTTCTATCTGCCATTTGTACACCTAGCTATTTTTTGAATGTATATTTTCTTTCTGTTTCCAAATTATGGTGAATTCTGTTATGATATTATTGTGCTGAATTATTTATTGTACTTTGTTCCTTATTTGTACTTAAATTCCAGTTGGCTGAACCCATTTTTAGTGTGGGCCCTGGTAGAAGTGCTCCAATAATATGACAAAACAATAGATACTGTGTATGTAACCATATGTAAACTGTATTTCATATTTTTGCAGCATAATGTATTCTAGTAGGACTCTTCTTATGTATGTGTAGTGTATTAGAAGTTTATAGAAGTCATCCTTGGACATGAATAAAGGGGAAGGAGAGAGTTGAGAAAAGTAAAGATACACAGTGAGAGATGTTAGGTGTAGCAGTAACACTGTGTTGATGAGTAGCTCACTTGTAGGGAGGATCAGTATAAATAAGTAAATTACAAGAATCACAGTATTTTTGCAAGCATTTTAACCCAAAATAAACAAGCTTATCAGGACAACCTTTTTCTTAATCAGGTTTTAAGTTTTGCAACAGATTTTTTTCTTAATGATTATTAGTGATTTTTGTTTTGCAGGCTGCAGCAAAAAGCCTACAAAATTACTGTGACTGTTGTAAGTCCGGATGCTGTCTATACAGACAGAATTAAGTTTGGTCATAAGTTTATTTCCTGTTAAGATTTAAATAGCACTGTCTGAAATGTAAACTACACATTTACGTCCATTGCCCTATTTATGGACATGCTATAATTATTTTAACATCTCCCTTGCCCAGATTTATAGAGCAAGCAGCTAAGTCCTTAGTTCACTGCCTTGTTGCTGAGGATTAGGAATTAGGAATGCAGCAGGATTTTAATATAAGCAATGTCTTTTGGCTTTTCCCAGTTAGTGGTCGCCACAGCGGATCACCACTCTGCAGATTGATTGGCAGTGATGTTTTTACGGTGTCTAGTTTCCAGCCTGACACCCAACCTTCACAGAAGGCACACACATACACAAACGCGCACCTACCTGCATGTCTTTAAAACTCACTCGATCGCAGGGAAGGCATGCAGACTCTGCACAGAAGGCACTCCACCCGAGAATCGAACTGGAGAACTTCTTGCTGTGAGATGACACCACTAACCGCAGCAGGTCCGTGGCCGCAGCAGGGTTTTAATTTTAATATGTAGTTGCAAATTTTTTTTTCATCCATGGATACTGAAGCGAATCCTTTCAGCTTCTTCTATTAGTTGGGATAAAAATTTACCCTTACCCAGACTAATAGAACAAGCAGATATTGCCTTTAAAAATCATGTTTGAAAGCATGAAGCAACATTTTGTTTTTATATAAAAAAGGCATACAAACAGTTTACAAAAACAAAAGGTTATTTCACACTTATTTATAAATAAAATGATCTGACGTCATTTTTATACACTCCTCAATGAATGGGTTCAGAAAATCCTCTGATCTGACTCTTTTCTTTAGATTCTAGGATCCTACTCTCAAGCTCCTTCCTTGCCCATAATGTTCCTTGACCACTGAATTACCCCAGATCTTGTTTGCCTCTCCAAGATTGGAGGGGATTGCAATTTTTTGAGCTGCTGTTTAGGTTTTGTAAGTGAATAGAGTAATATTTCTTTTCCTTTCTTTTTTCCTTAGATAATAATCTTAACTATCCTTTTTGATATCGCTTTTCCTCTTTTACTTTGATTTAAGGTAATTCTTCACATACCATTGTTTGTATTGAGGCCTTTCCCCTTCCTGTTCTCTCTTAAAAAAAAAAAAAAAAAAGAGAGAGAGAAACACTTTTCTTTTTGTGTGGACACTTTGTTTTTTCTTTTTGCAGTATGGTTGGTAAACCTACTAGGTTCAAAAAGTGTACTTCCTGAGGGCATAAGATCCCCAACTCTGATGCCCACATGGGAGTGCATGTATTGTCTGTGCCCGGCACACTTGGAGACCTCCTGCTCTATTTGTGCTGCCTTTAATGCTAGGGCCATTAGCGACAGAAGAAACAAATTAATTCTGAAAGGCCTGCTACTTGCATTTGCTTCTTTTGCTGATACTTCTTCAGGGTCTCAAACTCCCTCAAAAATCTAAGGAACCAAGGGAGAACCAAAAACGCTCCTATATGTGGTCTCCTCAATCCACACTGTCTAAACCTCCCAGGAAGGTTTCTAAGAGCTCGGATCTGAAGTCTTCTGATCTGGTGTCTATCTTTGCCAAATCTCCTGAGCTCCATACTCCGAGATTTTCACCAGAGCCAGTAATCATCCCTGAGGTTGAGGTCTCCTTTTCTCTAGGAGACAGTGAAAATGTTGCCCAGGCCACCATCCATTTCTACCTGCATTAGGTCCTCTCGAAGTCTTTCCAAGTTGGAGGTAGATAGGATAACGAGGAAACTCCTCAGAACACCGATCCAGTTGGGGGTCCTTTCAGCTCCATCTCCCATCAGATCCGTGAGCCTTAAACCTTCTTTCCAGCCTAGGGTGCTCCTTCTCTAATCTGACCTGGCATTTCAAAGCCCTCAGATTCAAGATCCCAGAGAGTCAAACTGTCTAATCTGAAGATTCTTTTATCTTCTACTCTGGTGACTTCCCTGATCTGATAGGCTCCTACTTCTTTGGAACATGATGGTTCTCGGAGCTGAAGTGTCCGTGTTGAGTCCGAGGGTTTGACCTATACTCCGAACCTTTCAGTGCCATCACTTCAAACAGTTTCTATCAGCCAGCCAGCCTGGATGAGCTTCCAAGCAGTTCCTGTCGGGGAACTCCACACTTCTGACACCTCCCCAGAGCACCCTACTGAGGACGTTCCTCAGAAGAGGTCATGCAAGAGGAGGCACTTAAGATTCCCCACAGGAATCCCTCACAGAAGACACTGATTTTGATGAAGAGTATGGGTCCCCAAGATCTCCGCCTGCAGATGTCTCATTTAGAGACCTCTTAGAGATCCTCCATCAGCAGTGTGGTTGGTCTTCCAGCCATCTACATCTTTGGTTATGCCATCTGTGAATGAACTTGTAGACCTGGTCTTCCGCAGAGCATGGAAGGAACCGGATTCTGTAGAACCAATCCTTAAATGTCTGGACAAGATTTTGAGTGCTCCCCCAAAAGACAACACTGGACCAAGGGAATCCATGTAAATGGCATAGTGGTTGTGGCTGTGGCAGCCACTAAAAGGAAATTGGCTGAACAGAACTTCTCTGTCCATCTCCCTAATAGGGAGTCTAGGGCATTGGACAGGTTTGGAAAGCAAGTGTATGTGTCGGTGACCTTTGCCTTGCAGTTGCTGAATTATCTGGCACATTTCACTAGGTTACAGAAGGATTTAGTGAAGGAACTCTCTAACTCTACCCCTGAGTCCATGTCAGCAGAGGAATAGAAGTCCTTTTCATCTCGACTGGCCACCCTGCAATCCATTACTAATGTGTCCATGAGGTTAATATCACATACATCTAAAGGTTTCTCAGAGGCTGACTGTTCAGGCATAGCCATTAGGAGACATGCCTAGGTGTGGTTGTGTGATTTTGCAGAATTCTTCAAGGCGTCATTCATCAATGCTCCTTTTGATGGATCTTTTTTGTTTGGGCCAACAGTTAGAGACACTCTTCTGCAGTGAGAAGGATGGAAAGACCTTGTTTGGCATGGAAATCTACTACCTTGCAGAGACCGTTTTGTAGGAATCAACATAGTGGTAAGAAGTTGTGGTTCCACAAATCTCAAGAACCTTTCCAAGAGTCACATGGAGACTTCCCCCAGAGGCAGAAGGGAAATAGCTACAGCGGACAACAACACCCATGTGGCAGAGGGGGCCGCAGAATCAAGGGTCTCGAGATTCCTTTGTGGATAGATCCTTTCAGTGCTCCTGAAAGGTTGCCTGGCTGTTTCTGGAGGTAGTCAGGGGTGCTTGACCTTGCACCTAAAAGCCTGGATAGCCATGACAAAAGATTCATGGATACAGAGGATTATATCCAGAGAATATTTCATTCACTTTTTGCAAGTTTTCCAAAGAAGAAGAAAATGTTTTCCTGATGTTCCACCCAATCAGAGGGAGTTAACAGCCATAGGCCTTCAAATATTCTGGATAAAAGAGTCATCCAAGAGGTCCCCCAGACCAAAGAAGATCCGTAATTTACTGAAAGTTCTTTTTAATGCCAAAAAAACAGGGAACCTGAGACCCATTTTGGACCTCCGTTATCTGAACTAGTTTGTAAAGAATTCCAAATTCTGGATGGTCACGGTTCAGCCCATTCTGCCTTTCCTACAGAAGGATGATGGGATGTGCTGTATCAATCTTCAAGACTAGTACTATCGCATCAAAATGAACAGGTGGTCTCAAAGATATCTGTGCTTCTGGCTGGGAGCCAGTCATCATCAGTTCAGAGCTCTGCCCTTTGGTCTCACCACAGCCCCCATGGTGTTGACCAAATGCATGGCAATGGTAGCAGCTCATCTAAGACTTCTCAGATTCAGAGTGTTTCCTTACTTAGATGACTGGCTCCTTACCACATCGACCAGGCATCTTCTGGAAAGAGCCAGGAATTACTTACTTCAGTTATCTTACTCTCTGGAAATTATGATTGCTCTGCCTAAGTCACAACTTCAACCAGTTCAAGCCTTTGAGTTGATAGGGGCTAGTCTAGATGCAGTCAATTGTCTAGATCTTTTACCTTCAAAAGAGAGTTCTTACTTTGAAATCACATGTCAGACAGGTTCTTTCTCATGCTTCTTCCCCAGCAAAAATGGTACTCAAAGCCCTAGGGTCAGTGACTACTGCAGTAACTCTTAATACTCACGGCTGGCCTTCGTATGAGTATTCTTCCATGGACTCTAGCAGTGCAATGTTCCTTTCATTGACATCCCTGATGGCATCCGATAAAATTATCTCTGGTGTGCAGAAAATCCTTGCTGTGGTGGATACACTCCAAAGAAATTTGTCGAGTGTCCTTTTATTCTTCCTCTCCCGAAAGCCGCATTGGCCATGGATGCCTCCCAGTTGGGGTGAGGGGGCGCATTACTTGGGATGGACCATTCAAGGCACATGATCCGCAGAAGAGACAAATTTAAATATAAATGTCCTAGAGATGAGAGCGGTGCTTCTAGAATTGCAGGCTAATAAGAGCCCTCTTCCACTAGGAACGATTGCTATTAAAATGAACAACATGTCAGTAGTTTGGTACATCAACAAACTGGGAGAACCAGATCCTATCCCTTATGCTAAGAAGCAATAAGAGTTTGGCAGTGGGCGATCTCCTCCAACTGCTTTCTTGTAGCAATGCACACACTAGGGAAGTCCAGCATCTTAGTGGACAAACTCAGCAGGACAATTCTGATTCCTCACAAGTGATTTCTCAATCAATCAGTGGCAGGTATTTTCTTCCACAAGTGGGGTCAACTGTTCTTTAATGTATTCACCTCTCCCCTCAACAACAAATGCAGCAGGTCCTTTGCCCTAATTCCCCTGTGGGGACATTCACCGAGAGATGCTCTAGTCCACGTTTGGCCCTCCGGTCTTCTTTATGCATACCCTCCCCTGCCTTTAATCCCCATGTTTCTTTAGAAAGCGCTGTGGTTGAAGAGCAAAGTGATCCTCATTGCCCCTCACTGGCCTCGGCAAGTGTGGTTTCCTTTGCTATGGTCTCATTTACTATATGGCTGCCTTGGACACTGGATCCCAATCCAGATCTCCTGTCCCTCCCATCAGGGGTGATTCATCTGGAAATTGCAAGACTTAAGTTGACCACATGGTATCTCCAATCCCAATGATGTCTAGACATTCCAGGATGTCCTCCCCAGATATTCCTAGATTGTTACTTGGCTGACAACTCAAGGGGCCTTTCTAAACCTAGCCAAGTTTTCCCTAAAGAATAATAATGTCCTGCATCCAAATAGGAGATTGAGGGCCAGGCATTTATAAGCTGCCTCTGTCCATAGGGACATGGGTGCCAACCCCAGTGTAAATTTCCTATTCCCTATCCACTTGTCTAGGTTGTGCTTAAACTGGGTAATAAACAAACTTAGTTTCACATGGATGGGAAGCCTTTTCCATAGGAAGGGCAGTCTCTGGGACATATCTCTCTCTCCAGCATGTTCTTTTTATGTCACAGACAAAAATCATGTCTCTAGACCTTGTATTTCTGGTACTTCTGGTACTCTTTGACCTACAAATATGTAGGATATTCATAAATGTGGGGTTTCCAGATACCTTGTAAGCCAGGAGTAGATCACCCCTCAGCATTTTGTAAGAGACTGAATAGAGGGAAAGGGCTTTAAGACAGTCTGCATAAGGCAGGTTTGTTACGCTTTGTATTCTTTTTGTAAGGAAACTTTGAGGTTGCTGTAGTTGCTGCATGTGTCTGGTCAGATGCATACCAAAGGGGGCATTACACTCTGGACTGATAAGGGCAGCGTACAGTGGGGTAATAACCTCTTTGGACCTAGATGCCATGACCTTACTTATAAGTTGTGCAACATAAAAGGATTTCCTCACCACTGTGGCCATGTGGTGGTCGAAGGTAAGGCTACTGTCTATGTGCATACCCACATCCCTGACCACTGGTCGACTGTTAGGGGTGTAATAGCTGGGAATGGTTGATTTCCCGAAGGTTACAATTATGCATTTCTCAGTATTGAGTTTAAGACCATGGCTTTGGCACCATTTATTGGTCAGAGATAGACCTTCTTTCAGAATGCTAGTGTCTGCAGGGGAGTTGATGATAATCCCCGCTTGCAGTCTTTTGCAAACTTAGTCAGCCATAATCCTTCAGCATTTGCTTCCATTTCAGAGAAATAGATGCCAAAAAGAAGTGGGCTTAGAACCGAGCCCTGGGGGGCTCTGCTAGTGACTGTCCTCTTGGTGGAAGTGGCCTCACATATTTTGACCACCCGAGTTCTATCAGTGAGACAGCTGGCTGTCCAGTGGGTGATAAAATAGTTTATACCTAAATTAGTGCACTTGTCTAGAATACCCCAGTGGGATATTGTATCAAAAGCCTTTGCCAGGTCAAGGTAAGCTGTGTGCACAGTCTTACCTTCATCCAGTGCTTTGGTGACCCTCTCAAAAAAGTCCTACAGATTGAATAGGCATGACTTTCCTTTAACAAAGCCAAATAGTGATGGGTTCAGTGTTTGCAGGTTACCTATGTCTTTTGCCAGATTCTTTTTTCATCCCACAAACCTTCGACTAGGAAAATTTGTAAGAGTAAATAGAAGAGTTTTTCCTTGTGGGCTTATCAGAGACTTAGATCCTTTCACTGCTCCACTTCAGGCTGATGTCCTTCAAGAATGCAACTGCAGTCATAACATGTGGGTTGTCCTGCCTCAGGCAGCCCTCGGTCGGCCGGATTCCAAAGTCTGGGTCCGACGTCGGCTGATGTCGCATTTCTCTCCGACGTCAGAGCGGCTGGAGTACATAAGCATCAGCCGACGCCATTTTCTTCAGTCTTTCTTGCCGCGCGGTGCCCGAAGCAGAAGCAGTTCGCAAGTGCCAGTCGGTCAGCTCCTGTATTCTACGATACCGAAGTCATCAAAAAAGCTAAGTACCCCGTTGGGGACCTTTTATTGCCTCAGCCGATGTCAGAAATTACTGAAAAAGTTAACAATTGTCTTTCTTGTGGTAAACAAATACCTCATAAGGATTTCCACTCTTACTGCCTCCCTTGCCTGGGCCCAGACCACGACGTCTCAGCCTGTGTAGCCTGTGCTCGCTTCAACAAGCGCACTCTCAGGCGCCGGGCGGAGTTCGCTGAAGATTATTTTGGCGAGAATTTTGCTTACACCATGCCGTCGGATCTTCCGACATCGCAAACTCCCAAAAAGCGAAAAGACTGGGACCGACATCCTCGGCCCGCGTCTACCACCGACTCCATGCCAAAACCTAGCGAAAAGTGCTCGGTTCCCTCTGAGACGGTCTCTCCACCGCTCCGAACCGAAGACACCGCATTACCGACGACTCCGATTCCAGACATTACTCCGACGCCAGTTATAGATTTTCCTCCGGATACCGAAACCGAGGAAATGCCCGAGACCATTGCTGTAGACAAGGTCACTCCTGCACGTGGAGCTGCCAGGCCCCTATGGCCATGTCTATTAAGGCCTACACTAGGGCTAAGGCAGCCAGCAAAACAAAGCATATTACTTCTAAATCCTTACCTCAGCCGACTCCAGAGACACAAATTATGTCCATGGCTGCTGATTTGATTTCCATGATTAGAGGTTCACAGGCCCATCCTGAGAGAGGATCCCAGCCTCCTCCTGATAAAGGCCCCGGGTTGAACCCTCTGACCCTACTCCTTCAGATGAAGATTCTGAGGGCTCTGTCCACTCAGATAGCCAGGAAGAGCTCTTCCAGACCTATGAGGACTCGGATGCAGAAGATTCCATCCCCTCGGCCTCCCCTCCTGAGGATATTTCTTTTGGGGAAGTTCTGCACACCATGAGGGAACATTTCAAGTGGCAAGGTCAGGAATATTCTGATTCTAGGAAACGCCTTAGGACTTTCCTTAAGAAGCCTCAGCACAGGCCCTTAGCTATTCCTCCTGTACTTGATGTTCTGGATGATTTGTATTCTGACTCTAGTGCTACCCCTGATTCTCTTCCTCCTGCTCCAGCCAAGCCAGACAGGTATTACAGGGTCCCAGAAACTCATTCCCATTTATTCAGGGCCCATACAGCTGATTTGGAAACTATTTCACAGGGGTCTAAAGGAGTTTCAGCCTCCACCTCAAAAATCCTTTGCCCTTCAACAGGGAAGCTAGGTCATTAGAGAGATGGGGCAAAAAGGTTTACACATCAACTACCTTATCTATGAGAGCTTTAAATTGCCTTTTTCATATGTTACAATATCAGGATTATCTGTTAGAAGATTTACAAAAAACATTAGCCACTCCTGATCCTTTAGACAGGAAGACTTTGCAGGAAGCTGTACATAACACTCGGCAAATAAGCAATCACTTCCTGCAGTGTGGATATGATGCACTGGAAGCTTCATGTAGGGCAGCTATGACAGGGGCAGTCATCCGTAGACATGCTTGGTTAAAAGATCAACCTCTACCAGATCATGTTAAAGCAAAACTTCTGGATGCACCTTTGGAAAAGAACAAGCTTTTTGGTGCAAATGCTAAGGATGTGTTAAAGACCATCGAAGAAAAAGCAAAATCAGTTCAGACTGTGAAAGATTTCCTCCAGGTTCAACCCCAGATTCAGTAGGAATTGGCCTTCAAAAACTGGTCCTTTCCTAATCCAGAAAAATTTCAAAGGGTAAGAACAGGCGTGGCGAGGAAGAGGCCAATACAGAGGCCCTTACAGGGGCGACAATGGCAGCCAGGAAACCAAAGAAGTGACGAGGGGTTTCACCTGCCCCACAACCACAATCTCAATGACTTTGCTACTACCGCCTACCAGGGAACAACTAGAAGCTCCCTTGGGCGGGAAATTATCTCTGTTTGCAGAAAACTGGCACAGATTGACAAAGGACAAATGGATTTTGGACATTATAGACCGAGGGTACAGGTTTCATTTTCATACCTTACCAAGAAAACAAGGCATGCCAAACCTACCACAAAATCAGAGGGCAGAGGCTATCAAGCAAATCACTCTGCTGACTCGAATGAAAGCAATAGAAAGAGTTCCACAACAAGAACAAGACCAGGGGTTTTACTCAAGACTGTTCCTTGTTCCAAGAAAAGAATCTCAATGGAGACCAATACTGGACTTGTCCGCATTAAACACCTTTCTCATAGTACCAAAGTTCAAAATGCTGACTCTACAGCAACTCCTTCCCATGCTGGGCAAGGGGTCGTGGCTGATTACTCTGGACCTCAAGGAGGCATACCTGCATGTCCCTATCAGAGACAGCTGCAGAAGATACCTCGGATTTCTTGCAGGGCCAGAGCATTATCAGTTCTCAGCATTGCCATTTGGCTTATCTACTGCGCCCAGAGTATTTACAAAATGCCTGGCTTCAGTAATTGCTCATTGCAGGCTCCAGGGTATACAAATTTACCCGTACCTGGACGACTGCCTCATACAAGCGGACGACAAATTGATGTTAACAAAAAACCTGGATTATGTCATACGATTACTTCAAGCTCTGGGATACACAGTCAACTTCCAAAAGTCAAGACTGCAGCCATCCCAGCAAATAATCTTCTTAGGAGCCAAACTAGACACAGCCTCTCAGATGGCTTACCTGACAGAAGACAAGCAAGAGAAGTTAACTCATTACTTCAAAGGTTTAGCAAAACTCACCCAGATGACTGCAAGGAGATTCCTGCAGGCCCTGGGCTACATGGCATCCTGCATTCTCCTGGTTCCATTAGCAAGACTACACATGAGAAAGCTTCAATGGTACCTAAAAAGCATTTGGTCTCAACACAGCAACAACTTGGAGACAATCATACCACTCATTCCATGTCTACAAAAGGAATTCCTATGGTGGGCCTCGGTGAGCCAGGCAAACACAGGTATGTCATTCAAAAAACCACAGATAACACAGACCATGACTACAGACGCCTCAGACCTTGGATGGGGGGCGCACATGGAAGGCAGGTGTATACAAGGACAATGGTCTCCAAAGGAAACACATCTGCATATAAACCAAAAGGAAATGCTGGCAGTAATGCATGCCGTCGAGGCTTTTCAACACCAACTCCAGCAAGGCCATTTAATGATACGGACAGACAACACCACTGTGATGTGGTACATAAACAAGCAGGGGGGCACCCACTCTTACCCCCTTTGCAGACTGACAATGCAGCTTTGGGAGAAATCACTGAATCTGAACATCCAGTTACAATCCCAGTTTGTTCCAGGAAAAGACAATGTGTTGGCAGATAACCTAAGCAGGAATTTCACAGATCCACACGAGTGGAGGTTGCATCCGAAGGCCTTCAGACAACTCACTTCGACATGGGGCAAGCCAGAAGTGGACCTATTTGCCTCTCACCTCAGCCATCTTCTACCAAAATTTTGCACAAGGACATACCATCCAAAAGCTTGGAAAATAGATGCCCTCTCATTCAACTGGAACTCCCTAGCAATCTATGCATTCCCACCTCTGCCACTGATGACCTCAGTATTACTAAAGATCAAAGCAGAGAAGCCCAAGGGAATCATAATAGCTCCGGACTGGCCAAGACAGCACTGGTACCCACTACTACGGAGCATATGCCACACCAGGAGGTGGGCCCTCCCCCAGTGGCCTCTACTTTTGACTCAACACAATTTCGAAACACTGCATCCAAATCTTCTGACACTGCAGCTAACAGCCTGGGAGATCCCATAAATAACTTCAGCTTATCTCTCTCCAAGGAAGTTCAGCAGATACTAACACAGGCTCGAAGACCATCCACCAGAAAGGTTTACTTAGCAAAGTGGAAAAGATTCAGCAATTGAAATACCAGCAAGGGACATGATGCATCATTGTTGAACATCCCACTCATCTTGGAATATTTGGCAGATATGTTAAAGAACGGCCTCTCATATTCTTCCATAAAGATACATGCATCTGCTATTTCAGCTAGATACAACACTGATCCTCCTGTTTTTTCTCACCCCTTACTAAGACAATTCCTCAGGGGAATCAAGAACATTAAGCCAAGAAAGGCCCCAGTGCCAGCCTGGGACCTCAATTTTGTCTTAGAAAAACTGACTCTACCTCCATTTGAGCCAGCAGCTTCAGCTGACTTGCAATTTCTCTCATGGAAGACAGCTTTCCTGTTGGCAATTACCTCAGCAAGAAGGGTTTCGGAGCTTCAGGCCCTAATGGCAATACCACCCTTTATCATTTTCATAGAGACAGGGTTTCATTAAGGACCAACCCTACTTTTATGCCAAAGGTGGTTTCTAGGGTTTCTTTAAATCAAGCCATTCATCTGCCTGCTTTCTTCCCCAAACCTGAGAATAAGGGGGAAAGACTGTTGCATACCTTGGACATTCACAGACAACTTCGATACTACCTGGACAGAACAAAGGCCAGTAGGAAGTCTGAACAACTTTTTGTAGCTTACGCCCCGGCAGTCCAAGGAAAAGCAATTTCAAAACAGACTATGTCTAAATGGATTGGACATTGCATCAGATTCTGTTATTCTTTTCATGGAAAGACTGTTCCAGCTAATGTCAGACCACATTCCACCAGAGCTACAGCCACCTCTACAGCATTCTTAAGAGGGGTGCCTACCAAGGACATTCTAGAAGCTGCTACATGGAGCTCCGTGCATACATTCTCCAAACACTACAATCTCCCTCTATACTCCAGATCCAGAGCAGGCTTTGCTTCAGCAGTCCTGCAGGGTTTGATTGCCACTCCATCTCTTTCCTAGAGCATACCTCCTCCCCTAGCTAAGCTATGGTATTCTACCCACATGTTATGACTGCAGTTGCATTCTTGAAGGACATAGTACAGTTTTGTACCTACCATAAATGTAGATGTCCGATAGACATGCAACTGCAGTCGGATTTTCCCTCCCTCCTTACCCCTTTATGCCTAGGGTCCACTCCTATCCCTGTTACTCTTAGCTGGGGATATCTGTTATGGTGTATTTGTTTTATTGCTCATTTATTTGTTTGGAATCCTGTTTTTGTCTTCCAATTTGATTACAGCCTTCCTTGGAGGGCACCTGGCATCTGGGGCAAGAAACACTGAAGAAAATGGCGTCGGCTGATGCTTATGTACTCCAGCCGCTCTGACGTCAGAGAGAAATGCGACATCAGCCGACGTCGGACCCAGACTTTGGAATCCGGCCGACCGAGGGCTGCCTGAAGCAGGACAACCCACATGTTATGACTGCAGTTGCATGTCTATCGGACATCTACATTTATGGTAGGTACAAAACTGTACTTTTTAGATTTCCTTGCCTCCATCTTTCAAAGCAGGCAAGTTGCTCCATGATCAAAATTCAGTTATCAGCCATCTCCAACTGTCAGGTTAGAGGTAATGCTTCTCCTTTAGCTTCGCCTAACTTATGTAAGGCCTTTCTAAAAGGTATATTTTTACTTAGGCCTCCAATTCGAGATTCCATTCCACCCATCCCTAGCAATGGATTGTTGCCTGCGTGATCAGGTAGTTGAGCCTTTGGAGTGTTCCTCTTTTGGGTCCTTAATTAGGTTCCTGGAGTTGTTAGGCATGTCCTAGGAGCAGTGTCAGGGGCAAACTCTATCTGAGCTGGATCGGGAGAGCAGTGTGTTATGGATAGAAGAGGCAGAGCTCTGGAATCAAGGTCTCTGAAAGAAAGACGGCATCAGTTCCAGTAACGCACAGGCTGAAACGGGCAGAAATGGACAACATGGATCTGTCATTATGGTTAAGTACGCAATTTTCATTTTCATTGCTTATATCTGAGTGCCTTTGTAAACAGCTTACAGTTTCTCAGTTTTTGTATTAACATATGCTTAGTCTAATCCCACATGTCCTTAGTTGCCATAACAGAAGCATTTTTAATCCATATTCCTAAATAGTTAATTGTATTGTGTTCCCACAAATGGGGGTATTGCCAAACAAATTTGTATCTGGGCACATAATTTAAGGTTATAGCCTTTAATTTATCTTCATTAATTTTATATCCTGAAAAGACTTGAAACTGTCTCAAAATGCTGCACAACAGCAACAGAATGTCCTTTTCTGGATTTTTCAAGTACTAAATGTCATCTTCAAATAAAGCCAACTTTTCTTGATTACCATACCAACTGTGTCCTTGAATTTCTGAGTTCTTATTTTCTTTGCCAGTGGTTCTAAATTTAAGGCAGATAAAGGGGAAAGAGGACACCCCTGTCTGGTTTCTCTGTTCAAACACAACTTATCTGAGAGGAACCCTTCCACTTTAATTCTTGCCTCTGATCCTTTATATTCTCTTAATTAACCTTTTGCAAATGCCTCCATTGCTCTACTCATAAAATCACAGGTTACTGTGTCAGATGCTTTCTCTGCATCAAGGCCCATCAAGAACAGTGGCATTTTCTTACAATCTGCTTCCCTCTAGATCATAATTATTCTGTTAATGTTGTGAAATGTTTGCCTTCCCTCCACAAAACCACACTGATCCATACATATCAAGTTTGGCAACACCTTTTCGATTCTTTTACATAGCAGAGACATAAACACTTTATAATTATGATTCAAAATTGAAATGGGTCTGTATGAAACTGGGTCTGATAGGTCTCCCTCTGCCATTCTTGCTCAGAATGATCCCTTTACATCTCCCTGAGAAGACTGTGTATAAATATCATTTCCCCGAGGTCTCTGCTGGTCTCAAGTGAGAAAAACTCTAGCTTCTGCAGCCTTTGGGCATATTCCTCCTATTCCACCCCACACATCTTTCTTGTAGCTTTCCTGTGACTGCTTTCAACAAACTAATGTTGTTTTCTTTATATGGCATGCAGACCTGCACATGGTACCTAAGGTGTGATTTGACCAAGGCTCTGTAGATTCATAGGTATTTATTAGGCATGCAGTAAAAATGAGAGTTGAGCAGCCTAAACAAAGCAACCCAAGAGATTTGTAAGTGTATTAGTAGCCTAATAAAGTAGTCTGTGTATTAGATACCCTGTTCAAGGACAGCTACATTATCTTGAGTGTGAATTTGCAATTACCCATCCATTTGTCAAGACTAGATTTAAAGGTGGCTCAGGTGCTACATTGTTTGACGTGCAAAGACTGTTTGAGGCCCTTACATGTCAGTGTTGCAGTATTATTTACAAACAGGATGCCCTGCCCAAGGGCAGCCCCGACATCTGGCCAGTATACCAAAGCCTTAGATTTTATAATCATACATCACATGTATGCTCCCCGCTCAAGGTCTAGGGCTTAAAGGTGAGGCACGGACATACATACCTCAGAACTTTCTTGCAGCCAGTCTGAACACCATCATTGGTCATCGGTCTGAACACTCCTTCTGTGCTGGTTACCGAGCCATGTTAGGATAAATGCCATGTTGGGGTTCTTATCTTTTTTTACATTTATTTTTGTAACTTTACATGTCATCCAGAAAGGGAAAATGTCAGTCTAGGAGGCAGATTCCCCATAAAGATCATCACACGCAATGTCTTTTTTTTTATTTGCCTGCTTCTCACAATACTATGCAGTGTTGTAGCTGCTAAGCTTTTGTCCCTAAGACCCTACATAGTTGTCTGTCCTCCTCCTTGTCATTTATCTGGAAAACCAGTGACTTAAATTGTTGGCAGAAGGTGCTTTGGTTGAATCTTCCTGTCCCGAAGGTGAGCTGCCTGCCAAGAAAAAGGACTAAAATTTCAGGTCTGATTCAGCTGCTGTCCAACCTCCCTTGGACGTCTCTCTCAAGGGTGATGAAAGTCCAGAGGATTACCTGGTTGTTGTTTTGGATTTACTGCCCCAACCCTTTTGGAGGCTGTCATGGATCCTACTTTTCGCATGTCCTCAGAGGCTGTACAGACATCCACTGCGGATGTTGAGGTGGAACCTCAGCTGATTATTTTTGAAGGACCGAGGGGAATACCACAAATCTTAGTTCGGGAGGAGATTACGGTTGAGTGTAGGCAAGAGTCAAGACCTCATAGGCTTTTTAAGGCAGACGTCCCTCAAAAGAAAAAACAGAAAACTAGGCAGATTTCCCCTACTTCTAAAGATCCCCAGTGTGAATGGCAGGATTTTACCCAGGGGTTGTTTAATGCCTTAATGACCTTAAAGTCTACCCAAGGAGTTTGTGCCTGCTCCTCCTTGGTCATTAACTCCCTTAAGAGGCCCAGAGAGCATGAATCCTCTGAAGAGAATTTGAATTCTGGGGAAAAGTCTTTGGCATATTCTTCTCAAATCTGTTCTCCCTTGGATTATGGATGTGAGGAGGAAGATTCTATTAGTCCATAGTCTCCCCTGAAAGACCCCTCCTTTGGGGACTTTCTCTCTTGCAGGATGAAATATTTGAAATGGGACTGTTCTCAGGTTTCTGATATTCAGAAAAGGTGTTAAGAGCTCCTCCAGATGGAGTCCCCTAATCCCTTTACTGTACCTCCAGTCTTGGCTGCCCTTCTGGATACCTTTTCAGCAGCTTCTGTGGACCCAGATTCTCAAACCTCAGCCCCTAAGAAACCTGATAGATTTTACAAGCTACCTGATGATTGTAAGTTCTTGTACAGATGTCCTTCTGCCGATCCTTCTGTAGTATCTGTTTCATCTGACAAACTTTGTAAATGTCTGCTTTTTACTGAACTACTTTCTTCAGACAAGGACAGTAGAGCTATGGAATGGTAGGGCAAAAAGGTATGTACTGCTGCCACCCTGGCTTTTCTGATTATTAATTATCAGACCCATATGACTTGGTATGTTTTAGCCCTTTTTTCTTAAGCTTCTCAGGTTGTCTCTGACCTCTCTGTTTCAGAAGAGAATGTTTCTGCCCTTTTTCTATTGAGTTCTACCTCTCAAGTGGCACTCCACTTTATTAAATGTAATTATGATGCAGCTGATGCCTCCTCTAGGGCTGCTTCTTTTGGTTCTGATGTCCTTCAAGGATGCATCTGCAGTCCTAACATATGGGTTGTCCTGCCTCAGGCAGCCCTTCGGTCGGCCGGATTCCAAAGGCTGGGTCTGGCCTTGGCTGATGTCGCACTTCACCCGACGTCATAGCTGCTGTGTATCGGGTATAAAGGCATCAGCCGACGCCATTTTCCTCAGTCTTTCTTGCCGCGTGGTGCCCAAAGCAGAAGCGTTTTGCAAGTGCCGGTCGGTCAGATCCAGAGATTTCTACTACCGAAGACTTCTAAAAAGCTAAGTACCCCGTTGGGGACTCTTTCTTGCCTCAGCCGATGTCAGAAAAAGTAAATAATTGTTTAACTTGTGGGAAACAAATACCTCATAAGGATTTCCACTCGTACTGCCTTCCTTGCTTAGGCCCAGACCACGACGTATCAGCTTGTTTAGCCTGTGCTTCCTTCAACCGACGGACACTTAGACGTCGGTCGGAGTTTGCAGAGGAGTTTTTTGGTCCCGCTTTTGCATACAAAATGCCGTCGGAGACTCCGACTTCACATTTAGCTAAAAAGCGTAAGGAAAAGGACCGACACTCGCGGTCCGCGGTTTCGGCTGAAACCACGGTTAAGCCAACCGCGAGTGTCTCGGTTTCGGCTGAAACCGAGTCCTCGGTTCTTCCTTCGGCCGAAAGCATGCCTCCAATAGCCGAGGCCTCACAGAGCATGGCTGAATCTGCTACTGAAATTACCCCTGCTGTAGCAGGCACCCAGGACTTATCAGATACTATTCCCTTAGACATATCTACCCCTGCATGTGGAGCTGCTAGGCCCCCTGCATCTATGTCTATCAAGGCTTTTTCCAGGGCTAAAGCAGCTAAATCTTCTAAGGCCTTGCCTGCTAAAACCCCCTCACACAGGCCTACCTCCAGTTCCCAAATGCTCAGCCTGGCTGAGGATCTCATTTCTTTGATCAGGGGATCTCAACCTCACCCAGACAGGGCCTCTCAACCCCCTCCAGACAAGAGGCCTAGAACTGAGCCCCCGGATCCTGTTTCTACAGGCTATTCCTCGGATGACTCAGATAACTCAGACCCTCCGGAAGGCCCATATTCTCCTTATGAGGATTCTGATGCAGAAGACTCCATTCCTTCTGCCTCTCCTCCTGAAGAATTTTCTTTTGGGGAAACCTTACATGCTATGAGAGAACATTTTCAATGGCAGGGCCAGGATTTTTCAGATTCAAGGAAAAGGCTAAGGACCTTTTTACATTTACCACAGCATAGGCCTTTAGCCATTCCTCCAGTACTAACAGTTGTTGATGATGCATATAATGATGCCTGTACTGCCCCTGATTCTCTCCCTCCGGCCCCTGCCAAGCCCGACAGATATTACAGGGTCCCGGACTCGCACTTCCATTTGTATAAGGCTCCTATCGCAGATCCTGAAACCATTTCACAGGGCCCCAAAGCTGTAGCAGCTACCTCTGCCAAAAACCCCCTCCCCTCTGAAAGAGAATCTAGAGCTTTAGAGAGATGGGGTAAAAAAGTTTATACTTCTGCTACTCTTTCAGCCAGGGCCTTAAACTGTCAATTTCACATGATTCAGTACCAGGAATTTTTGTTGGATCAGCTAAATAAAAAACTGTCCTCTCCTGAACCTATAGACCGTAAGTCCCTTCAGGATTTGGTACATAACACTCAGCAGGTCAGTAACCATTCCTTAAAATGTGGCTATGATGCACTGGAGGCTTCCTCTAGATCAGCTATGACTGGAACAGTGATTAGAAGGCATGCCTGGTTAAAAGAGCAATCCTTACCAGACCATGTTAAGTCAAAGCTCCTAGATGCTCCTATGGAGAAACAAAGTTTGTTTGGCTCCCCTGCACAGCAGGTGCTAAAGAAGGTGGAAGAAAAAGCAAAATCTGTCCAAACAGTCAAGGATTTCTTACAGGTCCAACCTCCGAGGTTTAGTAGAAATTGGCCTTCGAAGAATTGGTCCTTTCCAGACACCTCCAGAGCACAGAGAGGCAGAAATAGGCGCCCAAGAGGCAGAGGTCAATCCAGGGGTACCTACAGGGGACGTCAGTGGCAGCCTAACAACTAGAGAAGTACTGCCACAGATTCAGCTACAGCCACTTCCACAGGACAGACACAATGACTTGGCTCTGATGCCGCCTACCAGGGAACAACTGGAAGCACCCTTGGGCGGAAAGCTAGCCTTATTTTCCGTAAACTGGCATTACATTACAGGAGACAAATGGATTTTACAGACAATAGACAAAGGCTACAGGTTTCACTTCCACACTCTACCAAAAAAGAGAGGAATGCCAAACCTACCACCAAGCCAAAAAACAAATGCTCTAAGACAAATCAACCACCTACTAAGGATGAGAGCTATAGAAAAGGTACCGCCTATGGAACAAGGACAAGGATTTTACTCCAGACTTTTCCTTGTACCAAGAAAAGAAAATCAATGGAGGCCTATTCTCGACCTGTCCGCTCTGAACACATATCTCATTGTTCCAAAATTCAAAATGCTGACCCTACAGCAACTTCTTCCCATGCTGGGCAAGGAGTCTTGGCTGGTGATTCTAGGTCTCAAGGAGGCATACCTGCACGTCCCTATACGACCAGATTGCAGAAGGCACCTCAGATTTCTTGCAGGATCAGAGCATTATCAATTCTCAGCATTGCCCTTTGGCTTATCTACTGCGCCTAGAGTATTCACGAAATGCCTGGCATCAGTAATTGCTCATTGCAGGCTTCAGGGAATTCAGATTTACCCATACCTGGACGACTGCCTAATACAAGCGGACAACAAGACAAAATTAACAAAATATTTGGAAAAGGTTATGCAACTGCTGCAAGCCTTGGGATACACAGTTAACATGAAAAAGTCAAGGCTGGTACCATCCCAAAGGATAACATTCTTGGGGGCAGAACTGGACACATTAAATCAAATGGCATTTCTCACAGAAGAAAAACAAAAGCAACTACCTCTCTATTTCATGGCATTAACAACACAGAATCAGCTTACCGCAAGGAAAGTCCTGCAAGCCCTGGGTTACATGGCATCCTGCATAATATTGATTCCGCATACCAGGCTGCATATGAGAAAGTTGCAATGGTACCTAAGGAATGTATGGTCTCAACACAAGCACAGTTTAGAAGCCCAGATTCCAATAATTCCATGCCTGAAGCAAGAATTCTTGTGGTGGGCTCAGGCCTGTCAGTTAAACAGAGGATCGCCTTTCCACAAACCTCATCCAAACCAGACCATCACCACGGACGCCTCAGACCTAGGCTGGGGGGCGCACATGGTGGACAAGTGCATACAAGGCCTATGGACACAAGACCATCTGAATCTACACATAAATCAAAAGGAGATGCTGGCAGTGAAACATGCAATCCAGACATTCAGACCATTTCTTCAACAAGGTCACTTGCTGATAAGGACGGACAACACTACAGTCATGTGGTACATCAACAAGCAGGGAGGTACACACTCATGTCCTCTATGCCGGTTGGCAATGGACCTGTGGAACGTGGCTCTGAACCTCAACATTCAACTCCAGACCGAATTTGTGCCAGGAAAAGAAAATTCACTAGCAGACACCTTAAGCAGAACAACCACGGATGCTCACGAATGGATGCTGCATCCAGATATCTTCAAAACCATTACAAAGAAATGGGGACTACCAGAAATAGACCTGTTCGCATCCCCACACAACCACCAATTGAAGAAATTCTGCACAAGAACATACCACCCACTTGCTTGGAAGGTGGACTCCCTATCCTTCAGTTGGGAAAACCTGACAGCATATGCATTCCCACCTCTTCCTTTGATGTACAAAGTCCTACTGAAGATCAAACAAGATCACCCAAGGATAATCCTGATAGCTCCAGACTGGCCGAGGCAGCATTGGTACCCACTACTGAGGAGCATGTCTCGGACACACGCATGGCCTCTACCTCTATGTCCTTTACTTCTAACACAGAACAACTACAAGATCCTACATCCAAACTTGAAAACACTACAGCTAGCTGCTTGGAATATTACATAAAACAAAATAACCCAGATTTATCTCAGAGGGTTAAAGACATTATCCTGGAGGCTCGCAGACCCTCCACAAGGAAGACTTATTCAGCCAAATGGAAAAGATACCTCATTTGGAGTGCAGCAAAAGGAGAAAATGTATCATTAGCAAACATAGCTAACATCCTGGAATACTTAGCAGAACTTTTCTACAATGGCCTGTCTTACTCCTCCATTAAGATTCATGCATCAGCAATTTCAGCAGAATACAACATGGATCCTCCAGTCTTCTCTCATCCTCTACTCAGGCAGTTTCTGAGAGGAATTAAAAATGTAAAGCCTCCAAGGAAGCCACCTTTGCCTACATGGGACCTTAACTTTGTGCTGGAAAAGTTAACACTTCCCCCTTTTGAACCAGCAGCAACAGCAGAATTACAGTTCTTATCTTGGAAAACTGCTTTCCTGCTTGCAATCACTTCAGCAAGAAGGGTTTCTGAGTTACAGGCATTAATGGCAGTACAGCCCTTCCTTATCTTCCATCAGGATAGAGTGTCTTTGAGAACTAACCCTACTTTTATGCCAAAAGTGGTCTCCAGAGTATCATTGAACCAAGCAATTCACTTACCAACATTCTTCCCCAACCCACAGAACAGGGGGGAAAGACTATTACATACTTTGGATGTGCACAGGCAATTACGCTACTATCTGGACAGAACTAAGACCAACAGAAAAACTGACCAGCTTCTGGTAGCATATGCAACAGGAATGCAAGGAAAAGCAATTTCAAAACAGACAGTCTCAAAATGGATAGGGAATTGCATTAGATTTTGCTACTCTTTTCATGGAAAGACAACTCCAGAAAATATCAGGCCTCACTCCACAAGGGCTACAGCCACCACTACAGCTTTCCTACGAGGAGTGGCTACCAAAGACATTTTAGAAGCTGCTACTTGGAGCTCCGTGCATACATTTGCCAAGCATTATAATCTTCCTTTATACTCCAGATCCTGAGCAGGTTTCGCAACTGCTGTTTTGCAAGGGATCTTAACTACACCATCTTTATCTTAGTGCCTCCTCCCCCAGTTTGGCTATGGTATTCTACCCATATGTTAGGACTGCAGATGCATCCTTGAAGGACATCGTACAGTTTTGTACCTACCATAAATGTAGATGTCCGAGAGGTATGCATCTGCAGTCAGGATTACCCACCCTCCTTCCCCTCTCTGGTACTCCTAGGGTATTTACCCATCTTGTAGCTAGCTGGGGGAATCTATTATGGTGTATTTGTTTGTATATATGTATATACATATATATATATATATATATATATATATATATATATATATATATATATTGTTTGCTCTCTACTGTTTGGAATCATTTGCATTTATCCAAATTTAGCCTTCCTAGAGGGCACCTGGCATCTGGGGTAAGAAACACTGAGGAAAATGGCGTCGGCTGATGCCTTTATACCCGATACACAGCAGCTATGACGTCGGGTGAAGTGCGACATCAGCCGAGGCCAGACCCAGACTTTGGAATCTGGCCGACCGAAGGGCTGCCTGAGGCAGGACAACCCATATGTTAGGACTGCAGATGCATACCTCTCGGACATCTACATTTATGGTAGGTACAAAACTGTACTTTTTGACATGTTATTCTTGGCTTCATCTCCAGCCCTTATATGATGATATTAAGGCTAAATTGCTGGATGCTCCTCTTGATAACAAGGACCTTTTTGATTCTGCTACTGATGAAGGTTTTAAGTCCCTCCAGGATAAAGGCAAGGCCCTACAGGATTTTTGTCTCTCCTGTCCCCAAGGTCCAGAGGAATTATCCCTGTAAATCTACTTTTGTGAGAAGACTGCATTGCCTTCCTCATGAAGGTAAGAAGGGTAACAGGCACGTACCTCTTGCTAAGTCTTCTCCGATTCCTACTTCTCAGAAGCCTCCTTTTCAAGACGAGCAAGATTCTATCTGATAGTTTGCTTCCCCTTTAGGTCAGGTTCCCATATCCCTTCGTCTTTCACTGTTCCTTCCTAATTGGTTAAGGTTCCCTCAAGACTCTTGGGTTCTCTCCATCATCCACCAAGGGATAATTCACGGTGTGGAAGTCTTTTCCTCCTTTTCTGGACATCCTTCAACCTCCTCAGGAGCAGCTTCCTTTCTTTCTGGAATTGCTTCAGGACCTTTTCAGAGGGTACTATTCAAGTTATGCCTCCTACCCTGGAAGGGAAGGGGTTTTATTCCAGGATGTTTCTGGTCTCCAGGAAGGAAGGCATCTTGGGGACTCATTCTGGATCTTTCTCATCTCAACACCTTTCTGAAGCCCCCTTCTTTTCAGATATTATCTGTTCTTTCCATGTTCCTCCTTTTCTTCTGCAGGCTTTCTTAGTTTCCTTGGACCTCGAGGATACATATCTTCACGTTACAATTCTTCCCTTTTTTAGGAAGTATTTATGTTTCTCTATTTCTTTCTTGCATTTTAATTTCTCTTCTCTGCTTTGCCTTTGGCCTCTCTACTGCCCCAAGGGTATTCACCAAATGCCACGCTCCTGTCATTGGCTTTTGCAGAAAGAGAGGAGTTAAAATCTTTCCTCATCTGGACAACCTGCTTATTCAGGCTTCCTCTCCTGAGGTCTTGCTTCAGCACCTCCAGTTTACAGTTTGTCTCTTACAATACTTGGGGTTTACCATAGACTTTCTCATAGGTTCTTTCTCAAGATAATGATTTTCTCGGTTGCAAGATCTAGACCAATCCAGTCTGGCATCCCTGCCTCCAACCAACGCTATCTCTGTCTCTGTCTCTCTCTCTCTCTCTCTCTCTCTCATTACCTTTCTTCTATCTCCTCTTCCTCTGGC
The DNA here is from genome assembly GCF_019279795.1 of Protopterus annectens. NCBI lineage: Eukaryota > Metazoa > Chordata > Ceratodontiformes > Protopteridae > Protopterus > Protopterus annectens. Next base: position 997,482,574 of record NC_056748.1, read on the forward strand.
ATCAGTCATGGCCAGGGATTTTTTCAGGGTTCTAAAATTTATGGCCTCTCCCTTTCCTATGCTGCCCCTGGCCAGACTCCATGTGAGAAACCTTCATTGGTTCCAAATCTCAGTGTGGCTTCAACACTGTCTGTCACAAAAGGAAATATTGTCAGCCTAGCTGTCTGGAATTTTGTAAATAATTGTATGTCATTTGTCAATATTAATATGATTTTTGTAGAAGTTTGACAGAAGGGGATACTGCCAGCACAACTAGCTGGAATTTTGTAAGTGCTTGTGTGTCATTTGTAAATATCAACGTGATTCATGTGCCTGTGTTACAAAAGTATTAGAACTGTATGTCATATTGTATAGATGTGTGCTGAAGAGATATTTTTATACACTGTTGTAACTGTTTAACAGGGAAGACTGAAACACAAGAGATTAACTTGCAAAATGTCAGAAGAATGGTTGAGGTTAAGTTAATTTATAGCTGTGCCATAAACAAAAGATGCGATCTCTCAGTTTCATTGCAGTAATAGATGCAATGTCTAGAACTAGAAGTTTTTTTTTGTATTGTCTTTACATGTGGAGGAATGTAAATATTTTGCAACTTCCATCATTTGCCAAAAGGTCTAAGGGCTATGTATTTTTCACAGGGAGTTGCTAAATGCTGGCATTTTCTAGCAATGATGGTTTTCACCTGGGATAGTCAGATGACAAAAGTGATGTCATCCTGCAAGTATCCCATCAGTAATATTTGAGATATTAATTTAAGAACTCAGAGAGACAGAGCATTTTGTATTTCGTCTTTGACCTGGCAGCATCAGCTGGGAGATTCCACTCACCACATTTTTCTTGCCTGGCTCTGTAAGTAAGTTAACTATATTACAGTAATTTCTTATAGATACAGTCAGGAATATAGCTGAGCTTAATTTAGATGGTTTTCTTTATTTATTTGAGACTGTCCTGCATTGTTGTTTTAAATATTTCCTGTGATTTTGAACTCTGAAGTAACTGCGATTGTTTACTGAGTATTTTCTTGTTCTTTTATTATTTATTATTAAATATATTTAAACCTTTCAATTGTGGCTGGTCTGTGTAGAGATATTTAAGCTCTTAGAGTACTTGCATATCTATTTGGTGACACTATGCAGGCCACTCCTAATAGCCTTGCTCTTGGTCAAACTACTGTTTGAATTAATAGTAACATTACACAGTAGGATTGGACACCCCTTTGTTAAGGGCCTTTAATTAGCTGATAAGGAGTGACTGGTGGCAGACTAAACTACCTTATAGTCTGGGCAGAAGGGGGCATAGCTAGTAAACCTGTGCTAGCCTTTCCTGTGTGTGTGTGTGTGTGTGTGTGTGTGTGTGTGTGTGTGTGTGTGTGTGTGTGTGTGTGTGTGTGTGTGTGTAAATCAAACCTCAGAGTGAGTGTGTCAGCTACTTGGGCAGGGACACTGAGCACTGGTTGGACATAGAGGGTGCTGGAGGCCTTGACTTGGTCACTCAGCTGAGGTCTCAACTCTTTAGTTGTGCCAGTGAGGAGTCTTATTGGGGATATGGAAAGGAGAGAGATCCAGCCCCAGACTGACTGTGATCTTTGTGTCCTCTTAAGGGAAATTGAACTTTACTGTGTGTGTACTTCTCTTCCTCCCAGTGTGTACATCCCCCACTGTTGCCAGTGGTGAAGATTGAGGCTTCTTGATTACTGGGCCGGTGCTGAGCCGTCACACTTTCATTCATGGATTTTTGGTTCCTCTCTCCTTCCATGTCTCATACTCAAGTTTCACCGGTGGATTCATCTATTTTCGCTCAAATTTGAGACTTCCCTTTCAATCCCCCCAGTCCCTTCTCCTTAACTTTTTTCAGATGCCTTAGACAGGGGTTGATGAACTTCCTTTTGTTCCCTTCTTTAGAGTTCAGATCACATCAGCATAAATGAGATGAGAGTTCTCCCTTTAGCTCTTCAGACATTCCATTCCTCTCGCTTCTAGGGCCTCTCAAAATCTTAACAGAAATTACCACAGTGATGTGGTATATCGACAAGCAAGGGGGGAAACGGTCCTACCTTCTTTGCAGACTGGCTCTTCAGGTCTGGGATCCAGCTGTCCAGTGTAGAGTGACTCTTCAGGCTGTATACATTCCTTCAGAGCAAAATATTGTGGCAGACTGTTTGAGCAGGTTTAGTACACAGGCTCACAAATGGATGCTTCACAGAGATGTGTTTCTGGATTTTGCCGATTGGTGGAGTACTTCACAGGTAGATCTTTTTGCTTCTATTTTGAACAGACAACTTCTATTTTTTTGTACTGGAGTCCTAATGGACATCCTGTCTCTTTTCATTGGAAGGAGATTTTTCTCTGTGCCTTTCCTGATCCATCCCCACTTGTCCAGTCTTCAACTGACATTATGGGTGATAGGGTTTTGACCCCTTTTAGGCACACTTTTCTGAGGACATGCTTAGGATTCAGCAGGAGGCCAGAAAACCCACTACCAGGAAATTATATTTATCCAAATGAGGAGATTTTCTGTCTGATGCCTTTTTCGTAATCAGGATCCATTTTCTCTAGGGATCCCTCTGGTTCTCTGTCTGTGTGAATTGCTCCATGCTGGGTTAGCATATTCTTCAATTAAAGTTCACCTTTCAGCTATTTCTGCTTGTCTGCCCTCAACTCCTCTCGCCTCTAGGTTCAAGGTCAAACAATTTCTTAAATACATCCTTCATATTAGGCCTCCCAGGAAGCCTATTCCACCTTCCTGGGATCTCAGTTTTGTACTTGGAAAAATTGACTCTGGCTCCTTTTGAGCCTGCTGCTTCAGCTTGCATGCAACATTGTACTTGGAAGACTGTTCTTCTTTTGGCCTTTACTTCAGCTAAGAAAGTATCTAAACTCCAGGCCCTTTTGGCTGTTCCTCCTTTTTCATAGTATATTCATATTAATCCTTCTTTTTTGCTCAAGGTGGTTAATGAGTTATCTCTTAATTAGTTTATTAATTTGCCCTCCTTTTTTCCTTGTCAGTAGTCTGTGCTAGTGAGAAGGTTCATAACACTTTGGATTTGCATAAACAGCTCGGATATAGATAAGACTGAGGCCATTCTCAAATCTGAGCAACTTTTTTTCTTTTCATCCCAGATATGTAGAGTTTGCTGCTTCTAAGCAAACCATGTCCTCCTGGATCTCTAAGGCCATTTCTTTTTGTTATGCCTTTCATAGCAAATGTTATTCTACTTCACTAAAGGCTCATTCTACTAGAGATGTTGCTTCCTCTGGTACTTTTTTTTTCAAAGAACTGGATACCAGTTCCATCACTGAGGCTGCTTCTTGGAGTTCTGCCCATACTTACACTAAACATTATAAATTGTTTGTTGTTTCTAGAGCAAGAACTGGCTTTACCACAGCAATCCTGCATGGGTTTCTAGAGGGCTCCTCTGTGCCTTCCTCCTCCCAGGTTTTCTCTTCAGCTTTTAAACTCTACTGTTTGTAAAGAATACTGCAACAGTGTTATGGAATGACATAGTACAGTTTTGTATAATGTTACCGTAACGTCCTCTTCTGTTGCATTATTCACTCCCTTCATCCTCCCCATTTTGCTCTTTGCTCTTCTTTTTTTCTTTCCATCTTTTTGGCATGGAATTATTTTCTTTTTCTCTTTCTGGATGCCCCTGTTCCTGGTAGTTGTCTTCTGGATGTGCATGTTCTTCCTAGTTAATAGGAATGATTGCTCCTCCTGGGACATTTCACTTCTAAGGTATGTTCATCCGTTCATAGGTTCATAGGTTCGTACTAGGCTATCTGCCCTAAGGCATTTATAAGCCTAGCCAGAGTGTATGTGGCTTACACCACCCCTTAGGATGAGAATACTACGCCCTTTTAGGGTTTAGTTTACTATGCCTCTGTCTAGTAGTGACACAGAGATGACCCCCGGGGTAAACCTACGATCTCCCATCCATTCGTCGAGATTTCTCTTGAATAGAGTCAGTGAGGGGCTCTGCCTAACATGGACTGGGATTCTGTTCCAGAGTGTAGGGAGCCTCTGGGTTATGAATCTGTCCCTCCAGCACGTCCTATTTATTTCTGTGTTGAGGTTTAAGTCACTTGTTCTCGTGGCTCTGATGGATTTGGATTTTCTGAGGTGGAGCATGTCCATTAATTCAGGATTGGACATGGCCTTGTATGTCAGGCACAGATCACCTCTGAGTAGGCGGTATGCGACTGAATAGAGCTGGAGTTTTTTCAGTCGGGCGGCATATGACATATGTTTAAGACCCTTTATCCTCTAGGTGAGGAACTTTTGGGGTCTTTCCAACTGCTGCAGGTGTCGGGTGAGATACATCCCAAATGGGGCATTGTACTCAATCATTGGCCTGATAAGAGAAGAGTACAGGGGCACAATGACCTCTCTTGATCTAGATGTGAAACCCTTCATGATAAGGTGGGCAATATAGAAGATCTTCCTAACCACTTTGGCAATGTGAGTGTCAAATGAGAGGTTACTGTCAACCTGGGTCCCTAGGTCCCTGATTACCTCTTCCGTGCTTAATGGATTACCGCCTATGTTGTAATTTGTCGGTACCTTGTTTTTCCCAAAGGGTATGACTATACATTTTTGGCGTTCAGCTTAAGGCCATGGCTCTGGCACCAATTATCCATTTCTATGAGGCCTCTCTGAAGGATGTTTGTGTCTGCTGGAGTATCAATTATGGCACCCAGTTTGCAGTCATCTGTGAACTTTGTCAGCCACAATCCTCCTATGTTTGCCTGTACTTCGGAAAAATAAATGCCGAACAAGAGGGGTCCCAGGACTGAGCCCTGTGGGACACCGCTTGTGACTGGCTTAGAGTCTGACATAGCTCCAGCAACTCTGACCCTGTGGGTTCTGTCCTTGAGCCAGTTTGCAACCCATCTTGTGACATATGGGTTTACATTTAAGCTGGTGAGTTTGTCTATGATGCCCGAGTGGGGTATTGTGTCAAAGGCTTTTGCAAGGTCAAGGTAGGCTGTGTGAACTGCCTTACCCTCATCAATGGCCTTAGTGACTGTTTCAAAAAGTCGACCAAGTTCAAAAGGCAGGATCTGCCCTTGACAAAGCCAAATTGGGTAGGATCCAATGTCTGTAGGTCCCCAATGTCTTTGTTTATGAGTTCCATAATGATCCTCTCCATAGCTTTGCAGACCAGGCTCGTCAAGCTTATGGGGCGGTAATTTCCAGGGTCCGTAGAAGCACCGCCTTTGTGAAGTGGGACCACTGTTGCTGTCGCCACTCTTTGGAGTGCGTATCCTGTAGTAAGGCTAAGATTAAACAGCAGCCTTATGTGTGGGTTTAGTTCCTCTTGAGTTCATGTAGCACACAGCCGGGACACCATCCGGTCCCATTGATGCTGTGTTTTTAGCTTTAGAGAGGGCGGCTCTCACCTGGGCATCTGAGATGTTAGGGAGGCTACACTCTGCTGGGATAGTTATTTCTCCTTTTGGGGGAGGAGGGGGAGGAGAAATTTGCACTGAACCTGTCTGCCAGAATGTTGGCAATGTCAGTGGGTTAGGTGTATTTTGTGTCATTTTGGACTAACTCTGAGCATATCTGGGAGTTTCCACCCAGGTTTCTAACATAGCTAAAGAAGGCCTTGTGATTGTCTTTTGTGTCTTTTGCGATTTTTCTCTCAAAGTTGACCTTGGATGATTTTATGAGTGATCGTAGTTTTTTGCTAGTACTGATCAGAGACGCCTTCCCTTTTAGGGATTTTGCTCTGTCATGTAGTAGCTTCCTCCTCCTGTTGTAAAGTTTGTTTATGGCTGGGGTCCACCAGACCGGGTGCCTGCCTTTGGGGGAATGGGTCTTGGTTTTATTTGGGATTGCATGATCCATGCATTCTTGAAGGTGCCCATAGAGGGCATTTGCAAAGGATTCAGCAGTGTGGGTTGTGGTTTCCACTGGCCCAGGGGCCTTGAAGGATACCACTTCAGTCTTAAGAAGTGTGAAGTTTGCTTTTGAGAAGTTCTTCACTGTGGTCTTTTGTGCAGGGGGTGGGGGCGGGATGTGGATTTCCAGTGAGATTAATTTATGGTCTGATCTTACCAAAGAGGGATATACTTCCGGTGTGGAGCATTTTGTCCCCATGTTTGTGATGATCAGGTCCCGGCTGTCACTTTTATGCCCTATGCCTTAAGCAGGGGTAGCACGTGTGTGATGTACTTTTCGTAAGTATACTGGCCAGACGTTGGAACTGTCTTTGGCAGAGGATCCCATTTGTAAAGAATACTGTAACAGTGAAGAGAAGGACATCTACTGTTAAGGTAAGGTTTTACACAACTGTACTTTCCAAAGGTAAGGGATATGCTTGGTTTGATGTCAATCTACCATCACATCCTGTTTGTGACAGTAAAGGCTGAGATCCTTGGTACAATTGTTCACGGTATTACAACTTTTCTAGAGATGAATGAGGTATAGTAGGACATTATTCATGGCATGAAAGTTTAAGCGCAAAGGCTGCCATGCAGGAGCACGCATGATACAGAATATATTGAGAGAGCTCTGAATCTGTTCATGGAGCATAAGGCAATTACTTATGTGCTTTTTTTTTTATTTAAAAATCTTGGTGATTCAAGTTGAGTGAGATACTTGTATAGGTACATACCAAGGAAGGAATCTTATTTAATGATTGGACAAATGAGGAATACAGAGAGATTAAATGAGACAACTTTTGTTCTACGAGGCAAGGATAGTTTGTCAGTGTAGATACATAGATCTCAAGTGGCCAGATCAGTTTTAAATGGGCTGTTATAGGATATGAACATGGATAGTCTTGTTTCCCAAATAAGACCGCACTACATTGTTAACATTTAGTTTGAGTTCATGATCAGGGACATTGGAACTGATATCTTTAGTTTAAAAACTGCCAGTGTGACCTGATCTTCAGTGGAGGAAGGAGTAATTGAAGGAGAAAGAAGGATGAGAAGGTGAGATTAAACTTGAGCTAAACCTGTCAACTGAGACATTGGAGATAGCTCCCAGTTCAGAATAAATTTTACTGTTAGACATAACATCCAGTAATACATGAACTAAGTTGCATAATGTAGTTAAAGGCCTTATGATTGTCTTTGGAGGAGCTGACGAATAACAGAGGTACCTGATTTTCTAGAATTATTAAATGTTCACATTTTGCCCACAGAAGTCCATTTTGTTTTTGTTATTCTTAACATCATACAGTGTTTTTTTTTTTTTTGTTAGTTTTTTTTCAGTTTATGTTCATAAGTAATAGTAGAATCCACAAACAAATCCAAAAATACAAAGAGAATCCACAGTAGTCGACACAGGAACACCAGGTAGATGAACAAGTAGTTAAACAGATTTATTGAAGCGCTTTTCGGCTCTCACTACGACAGCCTTCCTCAGAATAAAAAACATTGTACAACACTTCTCTTTTTATACAAGAAAAGGCGCAAAAATTAAACAATAATTCAATTAATTAAGATCAATAAAACTAAGACCTTCAACATCTTCTTAAAGACATACAAACCAAAAGGGTATACCTATCAACTAAAAAGTACAAAAACTACAAAAAATGTTTTTTATTCTGAGGAAGGCTGTCGTAGTGAGAGCCGAAAAGCGCTTCAATAAATCTGTTTAACTACTTGTTCATCTACCTGGTGTTCCTGTGTCGACTACTGTGGATTCTCTTTATATTTTTGAGTTTATGTTCATAAGCCAACCTTACATTCTCTGATGGTGCACTTGCAGTTCTTGCTGAACAAGTTTAATTTCTTTCTGTGAAGGAGATATAAAATACATAGTGTGGCATGGTAGTAACTGTTGACCCTAGAAAACATGTTGCTCATTTTGGGGTTGTGTCAGCTACAGTTGTTTAGAACAGTGGGTGTAACATGAGGGTAAAATGCAGAGAAGGCAAATTCTCCATTTAAAAAAAGACAGTGAGGAGCAGGTGCGTTTTGGGGGTATATAGTGATCATTGTCTTGTACTTGAAAACAAACAACGGAAATGGAAACGGATGATCAGCTGAGGTGACTCCTAACGGGAACAGCTGAAAGAAGATAATGATCACTGTCTATGGAGGAGATCAGATTCCTGACCTCTGGGTTTAGAGAGCATAAAGGGGAGCTTCTAGGAAGATACTGAAAGTATCCTTGTTCTGAAAGGGGAAGTTGCTGGAGGTAGCCTTTTCTGTGTGTAAAAGCGTAGTGAAGTAAGAAACTGTATTTTTAAGTACTTTTGTTTACTAGCCAGCTTTGAGGAAAACTCTTTTTTCTAGAATGTGGTAAGTTGCTGAGCTGAACTTTAAAAAATACACAGCAGTTATTAACAACTGTTTATTCTGCCTTTGTCGTGTCTTTTGTGTACACCCCCATTTAAAAACTGAAAAGTTGGTTTAAAAAATCCCTCTTTATTGTGAGCACTATTTGATGCTACATTATCTGTTATTCTTTTCTTCTTTTACATTTGCTTAAAGATTGCACTGTTAATAAAAAAATGCACTATTAAGGGTTTGTTTCGGATTTTCTCATTTTATTTATGGCAGATAGGCAAGGACACCTCTAAGCAGCTGACTAGAAGTAATTTGAAATTCGGCACTGTATGAAGCAGCATTAGTAATAGGATTTTCATGGCGGGTAAACTTAAAGCTTTAAATTATTTGTCTATGTATGTATCTGTTTGTCTATCTATCTAAGCATCCTTTGTTGACCTAGTTAGTACCAGTAGTCTAGTGGCCTCTTTTCAGGGGAGACCTGAGGTGATATTTATACTACTAGGGGAATTTGACTTTTTTTTAGATATGTGCTTTGGGATCTTTTACATCCACCTGAGCTACCACCAACTCAAGCAAATGAGACCTTGATTTAACATCTCATCCAGAGGGTGACACACTCCCCCTCATGCTGCACTGCAGTATCCCCAATCTATCTACCTGGTGTAGGACTAGAACCCCTAGCCTTCTGTTGCAAAGGCGTGCGTGCTACCTCTTGCACCACTGATGAGTGAATGGCCCTGGAATGGTTCCTGAGCATACTGAGTTCTTAGAATCCTTTGTACTACTTCTGAGGGGGGGGGGGGGATAACAGCATTGCGATCGCATTTAGTCTGGGAGGAACTGACGTGGAGGGGCAGGCTTGGGTAATATTTGCAAGGATGAGCTCAAGGAGATTTGCACCTCTAGTTGGGAAAAAGACAGTTTAGTGTAGGGAATTGGCATTAACAAAGTTTAGGAAACATTTTACATACTTGTTATGGATTGTACAGGTTTGCAAGTTAATAGCTGTACAGTTGCGTCAACCAAGAGACACATGGGTTTAATATGAATATTCTCCAACTGGTTTAGGTGTATTTAATAGACTAGTAGTAAAATGATATTTTGTTTAAAGTTACAGTAAAGTCAAGAAGTTATAAGTTGGTGTTGTGGGATCTGGTGTAGAGTGGTAGCATTACCTCTTTGCTTCTTGAGTGTGTCCCCTGAGGAAATACCTCAGCATTCTGGTTGTGCTTCCTTTGCACCCTCTGTCTGATTCAGGTAGTTCAATCCAGTTGTGGTCAACGATCCCAGGTCCTTTCTCTGATCCATTACCATCAGCTGTACTCCTTCCAGCTGATTCTTGACATCAAGGATGTTTTGGTCAAAATGTGGGAATTTAGACTTGTTTGCACTGAATTTCATTTGCTATTTTATGCCCACTTGTTTAGTCTTTACAAGTCCTGCAGGCGACTCTTCCTCCATCCACCATTGTTTGCTGCACATATCGTTGTAACATCAGCAAAGAGGTTGATTCTTTTCTCTGTTGAGATGTCGAATGCACTGAAGAGCAGCGTACCCAAGACAGAGCCCTGTGTTGTTTCATTAGTCACTTCCCTAGTCCCCTTTTTTATCATTCTGTACAAAATCATGTGTCCTCTTAAGCTGTGTAGCTTTCTGGATCCTTGGACTTGATCCTACTTTGTATACAGCAGTTGTGTCCAAGGTGTGCCATTTTGGGCTGGCTGGTGGTAGCATGCAACATAAAAGCAAGAAGAAGTGGTGGCACTGAAAAGCTATTATTATTCCATATTGGAAACCATTATGTGTGTGTGAATACAGTAGTATTAATCAAGGTACAGTTAGTATTCTTAAAGTAGCAGTGAAATACATTGGGTATGAGAGTGAGATATTTGAAACCCTGTGATGCTAGTGGTTGTAACTTTGCTCTCCAGTGGTACATTGTCATCTTTTAATATGGCAGGCATTGGTTGAAGCCCAAGGTAGCAGTGTTCATTTGCTATGTAACTTGCATATATATCAGTGATACTTTCTTTAGGGATGACGCTGAAACCTACACACATGCGCACACATACACACATGCACGTGCGCACACACATAGACACACACACACAAACGCACATATCCCTCAGGAAGAATTGAGAAAACCTGTATCACTGAGGGAATTTTTGTTTTTCCATGAATAGTTTTGGCATGTAATTCCTTAACTGTATTGACTGTATGACCAAATTTTAAGGTAAATTCCTGCAGGACATGATCTTAGTCGTGTAGATCTTACATATGCATGAGGTTGAAGGTTCTTTGATCTTTCAGCATTACGACATTATGGGTTACTCATGCTTTTTGGGTCCCTCATAATGTAAAACTTGTTCAAACCACCTCTGGAATTATGTTGCATGGATTGACATAACTTTGAGTTCTGGGTCTCCTGTGTGCAGTATAACAGAAAGCATTTGTACTTTTCTGTATGCCTAAACTGACATTTAGCCCCCAAAGAGGTTAGGATTTAGGTATTTTAGAAATTGTGCCAAATCCTAGTCTTTTGCAACCTTGGAAGCAGTATTAATGCCCCCCCCCCCTTAAAAAAAAAAATTAAAAAAACGGAGAGTAAAAAACAACCGCTGAAAAATAAGCTACTAGAGAAAAGTGTTCCATTGTAGTCCACAGACTCTTTAATTTATACCACAGAAATTCAGCCAGGTGCTGTGGGTTCATGACCACTATTACTGTAGTTATTTTCACAGTTACCTGTCATGCTCGACTCTTTTTGGATATTCTGATTCTCTAGACCCAGTTTTGGGCAGACTGGGTGATTTCTATAACGTTGTTTGTTGGGAATGGGCTTGGTGATTACATAACTCGCATTTTCCGGTGCTCACAAGTTCCACTTCATACTGCCATTTTGACGTCCTTATGGAGAAAGGAAAAGAAGCTGTACAGAAAAGTATTTATCTGTTTAAACATGGTCTATATATTGCCGACAGTTTACAGATAATAACATGCACATAATGTTTATGATCCACTTCATTTAAAGCTATGCAAGCAAGTTGAATTAAACGTTTTAAATAATTCACAGAAGCTAATATATAAGCAGAACTAATTTAAAAAGCCAGGTTCCTTTTGTACTCAGATTACCGTATGTAGTTGATACTACATTTTAAGATCAACTAATTTAGAAAGCTGTTTCCTTATTTAGGCACATTACAAAAGGAAATATGTACATCACTGTAAGATAATCATAACATAATTTGAGAAGCACTGTAGGACGCTGTGAAAAAGTTAAATTTGAATAGATTATTGGCAGTTTGTGCATGGTATTCTTCACTGACTACATTGCGACTGAGGTAGGGCCTTTGTACTGATAATAACAAAAACTCTTCCTGTGGGTTGCTTAAAAGAATGTGGGGATCTTAGGTGATGTGTTATGGGAAGAGATGTTTGGTGGGGATTTTATACAACTAGAGTAGGATTCTTTTTTGAAAAATGTATAGGGGGTAGAGTTAAACGCTGAGTGGCTGAAGATGTTTTTGAATTTTTTTGGTAGCTGTTTCGATATGGTGAGTGCAACATTAATAATAGCTGTTTAGCCCCGTTTAGGTTAGTTTTGGGCTTTTGGTATTTCATTAAAAGGTGAAGCTGTAATTATCGGTAGAATCTTGAGATTTCTGGCAAATGGTGTGAAGTAGTCAAAGTAAACGAGTTTAACTAAGCAGCATTGTAACTGTGTTGCCTGTATATAAGTTGGAAGACAGCAAACATTTGTTTACAAAATGCACTTGTGCTCCTTAGTACCTGCAAGGTCTGCGAATCAGTATGTGTTAGCTCAGTGTGATTTGAATGTAGTTTATGCTTGATGTTTCTATGGCATAACTGTGAAGTCAGAGTGAGGTGAGATGCGATTTTTTTTTTTTTTTTTTTTGCATTACCATTTCTGGTAATAGGTACAAGTCTTCCAGTTTGTAGCTTAGTTTGAACACCGTGTCATCTAATTTATACTGATCTGGTTTGGATGCTAAATGGTAGTGCAGTATTCTGCAAGACTCATGCATAATTCTCTTCTTATTCCTGTTCATTATGTGTTCCATGATTGTCACTTATACAAGGTTCATTACAGATTAAGTCTCTGGAGTCATATGATTGGTATCAAACCAGCTGTGTGGTTCTTGTCCTATCAAACTGCTGAGACTGCAGAACCACTGCTTCTCATTCCTGATGGTGGGATGCAGGAAAAAGAGGTCACACATTGCGGGTGGGCCTCTTAGACTTCACCTTCCCCCAGAAATGTGTACATATGTTTCAGTATGAATTTGCACAAATGTACTTCTGAATATTCTGGTTCTCATTCTAGAGCTTTCTGTTGTGCTAGACAAAAGACCAATCTGCAGCTTTCAGTCTCTACAGACAATTCAGAGTATTGCATTTGTTTTAATTGTTTATCAGTTTTGTACATAACTGATCCAATGACTGTATAACTACAAACATAAAGGCAAAACAAATATTTTAAATCTGTACCAAGGCAGAAATAGAAACCTCATCTGCAGTGATTTAGTGTTGAAAATGAGTTTCAAATCGGGGAATAAAAAGCGAATATCTGAAACTTATGCAGTTTGCATTCAAGTCTAGGAAAATCCTTTGCAGTAAGACTTTCAACACTGACACCATGTTGTCATATTGAAGACCACTCCTTAAGCTTAAATAAGTGGGAGAAGGCTAAAAATTAATTGACTGAGTGAAAAACTCAACGTGATAACCAAGTGGAGGCTGTCAAAGGCAGAAGAAGTGACTAGTTGAGTGCCACAAGGGTCAGGGCTGGGACCCCCATTATTCAAAATTTTTGTTTATAATACTTTACAAGGCGTGACTAGCAGGCTGCTAAAAATTTACCTGAAAATTTCAAACAGTGAATAATAACTTCAAAATTAATTAATGGCATTTGGTGACCGAGAAAGTCTGAGTCAGGAAACCATTTTCATCAGAGGCCTGGGGAGAAAAGCTCCATCAAAAACAATTACAGACACTAAAGATTATATAAATTTAACTAAGCATTATATATGTTTCGAAAGCCAAAGCAGACATGTATAGATTTGCAGTGTTATCTAAACATGCAAACTTTTCTAGCACCAGTAAAAATTATCATACAAATTAATTACAATTTATGGTAGTTTATAGCGGATTCAGATAGCAGATCAGTGAGACTTGCAGACATTATTAGTAAAGCAGACAGATTGTTAAATACATACAGGCTTTGTGAGAGAGAAAGAAGAGAAAGAATTGTGTAGGTTAGTGATAGAAGTAAGGGAAATAGAATAGATGAGGGATGATGGGGAGGTCAATGTGAGAATCTAATCTATGATGTATAGGAGAAAATTATTGCTTCAGATAAGGTGTGGAAGTTAAAATGATGGATAATTCAGCACGTTATAGGAGAGAGTCTAGTGAGAGTTTAGTCCAGAAGAAGGAGGTAATTGTGAATAAGATATGAATTGGCAGTAGTTCAAGAAGCTGGAAAGGAGGGATTAGAAGAAATAAAATAGCCATTAGATACCAAGGTAGTATGCTGGAAAGATAGTGATGTAGGGAAATAGCAGAGAGGGGAAAGTGGAAGTCAAGGGGAAAAGATTAAGTATGATATAACCAATAAAAAACAGTGTGATAAAATGAAACAAATTTTAAGCAAAATATTCACTTGGAAAGCATAATTACAGCAAAAACAAAAGGCAGTGATATATATATATATATATATAT